>NC_057416.1:26960776-27328515 GCF_019320065.1 Cervus canadensis
GAGGACCTCAAAGTCACAGCCAATCACTGCCTCTAGTTGAGTTCAGATCCCCAAGAAGTGCACAGTTCATCCATTATGGGTACTTAAGGCCCCTTATGTTCTGATAATCTATGAATTAAAAGATGAGTTATCTCCCACCACCAACACACACACACACACACACACACACACACCCAACATGCAACATGCAACGGTGGGACAGAGGCAAGACCACAGCAATCAATGCCCCCACTTACAAAGGGAACATGTGGAAAAGTCTAGAAGTCAATGGTCTTCAGCAATGCTGAAGTCATTCTAGGGTAGAAAATGTGAAGGATTGTGAAATGGTGATAGGAAAAGTTTGATAAGGTTTCTCTTGTGTTCTCCAAGAGGAATACCCATGTCCAGCTTTCTCTGGGACCCTGGCTCCTTCCTCTGTGATCTTTGGCTTGTCCACTCTGTGAAGTGGGAAAGAGGGGGGCATGTCTATGGGAGCATTGGAAATCCACCTCATACTTATACAATTGTGGAGTCCCAGTGATTGCTGCAAGTCTAAAGGAGTCAAAACAGGTTTTTAAAAATTTGTTTAGTGGGTGGCTTATTTGGAAATAAAAACTCCTCAAAAACTTCATAGACTTCTAACCAATTTTCTTCCCAGCAGTTGCAAGTGCCAGAAACCACATTCAAAGATCTTTCCTAGACAGAATTCTCCAATATGCTTTACCTCTGCCTCTTTGCCACTGTAAGAATGTCTCTCGGTTTAAAAATAGCTACCTTGAGACTAGAACTTCTGACTGGAGAATACCCTATCCTTCAACTGATCTCTTTTTGTGAATCACTTTATTCACCTGAAAAGATTTAGTGGACTGTCAGGGCTTAAAGTTTTTTCCTAAATTCCATTTTTCACTCTTTAGATGCCACAACACAGCTGACATTTTCAACTCTGCGAAACTGAATTTCCAGACTCTCTCTATTCCCTTTCATTTATACTTGAAACCTAGCCATTTCTTTTTCAAGGCTTTTCTCTGTCCAACACAGCCAATAAAAAAAATCATACCCCCCTAGAGTCATATTTTTCAGTTCTTAACCTAGAGTTCAGTTCCAACAGGTTCTACCTTCCCAGTGTTCACAGGAAGGAGTTTCACGAAATGCCTTGCCACTGCATAACACGGTTACCATTTTTCCAGCTGCCAGTTTCAATTTCCTTACCATAGCCAATGGCTAAGCCAATAACGTATATTTCATACTCTTGTTATGAAAGGACTCCACTTCAACATATAAATACCTGTACTTGAACAGACTAACTGCTGTAGAAGACAATCCAAAGTCTTATTGGTTTAATGCAATAGAAAGACTTTTCATTCAAGTTCAAGGCAAATATTCCCGGTTTGGTGGTTCTCTTGAGCAGTTCTCTTGCAAACTGTGCCTTAGTAGCCCAAGTGCTTATGTTTTTGCCATTTTACAAATTTCAAGGCAAACCTGGGACAATCTAGTCCTCAGGTGGGGGAAGACAGAGAAGTGTAACTGAGAAGAATTATGACCATGCTTAAAAGTGATACACATCAATTCCGCACACATTTCCTTTTCCAGAACTCAAGCACACAGCCCCAGCCTAACATCAAAGGAAGCTGGGAAATAAAATCTACCCATGCACCCAGAAAGAGGAGATAGCCTTGGTGAGCACCTAGCCAGCTTCGGAGTAAATGCAGCTAGAGCTACCATTAGAGAAAGTGAAAGTTGCTCAGTCATTTCCGACCCTTTGTGACCCTGTGGACTATACAGTCCATGGAATTCTCCAGGCTAGAATACTGGAGTGGATAGCCTTTCTCTTCTCCAGGGTATCTTCCCAACCCAGGGGTCTAAACCAGGTCTCCCTCATTTCAGGCAGATTCTTTACCAGCTGAGCCACAAGGGAAGCCTAAGAATACTGGAGTGGGTAGCCTATCCCTTCTCCAGTGGATCTTCCTGCCCCAGGGATCGAACTAGGCTCTCCTGCATTGCAGGCAGATTCTTTACCAACTGAGCTATTAGGGAAGCCCAAAGAACCACCATACATTATTCTAACATGTGCAAGTAAAGATTATCCAATTCTAAAACATGCAACAGAAACATATGGAAATCCCAGCCTGAATCGTGCAAATGTACCTCATTAATATATTAGCGAAAATGCATTGAGATTTTCCTATTTCCCAGGCATTCTTGCATCATTTTATAAGTATTGAATCATAGGTTCTTAAAATAAGTCTATGAGATGGTTGCCATTATAACACCCATTGTATAGACAAAGAAACTGAGGTACAAATGGATTAGGAAACGTACCCAAGGTCTCACAGGTTTGCTACCTGCGGGAGGAACAGAATTTGATCCCAGGCAACCTGGTTCTAGAGCCTGTACAGACTCACCCATTACACTGCTCAGCTCCTTCTGGTTTATTCACAAACTTCTCAGATAGTTTAATACTCTTTTGCCTATGTGTGTACTCTTTCTGCTCCACTCCTGCACCCAGAAAGCCATTTCCAGTCTTGTCTGTACACTCGTACCCACTGAATCTGTAGGACCTACTCACAATGCATACCTGTATCAACCTCTAACTCTGTTAGTGGAAATTTGGGGAACAGAGGTGAAGATGCAATCTAGAGAGTGATAAGGGAAGAGGACAAAGGGCAGACACAAGAAGCACACACAGGGACTCCCCTGGTGGTCCAGAGGCTCAGGCTCCACACTCAATGCAGGGGCCCGGGTTCAATCCCTGGTCAGGGAATCAGATCCCACATGCCACAATGAAGAGCTGGCATGCTGCAACAAACACCAAAGATCCCACAGACTGCAACCAAGATCTGATGCAGCCGAATAAATTAATAAATATTTTTTTAAACAAAGAAACATTTAGAGGGTAGTAAGGACAAAAAGTCAGCCCACACCTGACATTTGCCAGGTCTGGAGCAAAAGTACAAAGGTCCACATACAAACATCTAAGACTTAAAAGTTACGCATTAAGCCAACACAGTGTTAAATAAAAAACACTTGATTCTCCTACCTTGAAAAACATACTATCATAACATTCTGGAATGCCAACCTACATTTAGAATTCTTGGACCGGCAATTCCCATGCCAAGGTGTGGTCCTTGGGGAGAACTGACCCCGGATGCTCAGATTCCCTTCGTTTCCCACCCCTGGATCCATCCGATACCACAAGGGGCCTCTCAGTATACAGGTGGACATTTGATCACATCACCCCAGCAAGTAGCCACTCTTAGGTCCTCCATCAGTGATCCATGGGACTTCCCTGGTGGTCCAGTGGCTAAGACTCTCCCATTGCAGGGGGTACATGTTTGGTCCCTGGCTGGGGAACTAGATCCCACATGCCGCAACCAAAGAGTTCAGAAGCCAAGATCCCACGTGTCACAACTAGGACCCAATGCTGCCAGATAAGTAAAAATGAATATTTTTTTTTAAAGTTAAAAAAAGAAAATGATTCAGGGAAAGGTCAGACTAGAAGTCAGTCTGTGTTATTCAAATAGAAGGTTCCTGGCTTCTGATAATCAAGAATAGGGGCTAGAATAGAGGAAAACACACGTGTGGGGTGAGGCTATCCTTTGGCCCCACAAAGTCCTCACTCTGTGGGAAGGGCGCTGCTGCAGAAGGGACAGAGCGGGACCACTCCCTGAGGAGGCGGACTTACATCCTTGACTCTACCTCTGACCAGGAAGGAGTCACAGGGGGTGGATTAATTCTCATGTTGTTTACTCACTCAGTTGTGTCTAACCCTTTGCAACCCTGTGGACTATAGTTGACCAGGCTCCTCCGTCCATGGGATTTCCCAGGCAAGAATACTGGAGTGGCTTGCCATTTCCCTCTCCAGGGGATCTTCCCCATCCAGGGATCAAACCCAGGTCTCCTGGATCTCCTATGTTGGCGAGTGAATTTTTTACCACTGCGCCACCAATTGTAGACTTCTTAGCTACTAAAAAAAAAAGAACAAATTACTGCTGTGTCACAACAGGCATGAATCTCAAAACCTTGATGCTACGTGAAAGAATCCAGATACCAAAGATTAAATGCTGTCGTTTCCATGAGTACACAATTTTAGAAAAGACAAAACTATAATGACAGAGAGAAGATGAATGGCTGCCAAGGATCAAGAAGAAGAGGAGAAGACTATTCCAAAGAGGCATGAGGCATTTGGGGGACGAGAGACATGCTCTATGTCATGATTATGGTGGCGAGTACAGGAGTCTATATACCTGTCAAAACATCAAATAATTAATTACATTCCTATCACATAATACTTGAAGCATATAAAAGAACATATAAAGATAGTATAGTTTAATACATATTAAGGGACTTCCCTGATGGTCCAGTGGCTAAGACTCCACACTCCCAGTGCAGGGGGTCTGGGTTTGATCCCTGGTCAGGGAACTAGATCCTGCATGCCCACAGCGAAGAATTTCCATGCCACAGCTAAAGATCCTCCTGCATGCTGCAACCAAGATCAAAGATCCTGCCCTGCATACCACAATTAAGACCAGATGCAATCAAACAAATAAATACACCTTTAAAAAAATACATATTGAGCTATAAATAAAATGAACATGCCACTTGAGATCTAGAACGTTATATTGTTTCTACTTATGCAATGGATTATATTTTCATTAAAAAAATAAATATGTAATCTTATAGTAAAAACAAAAGATAATCAATGAATGCTATTGTGCATGTATCACATCTCAATATAACTGATTTTTTCACATGAAGGTGAAGCCTGGAGCAAGGACTCCTCTTGCCTGAGTCTAAGGACAGTAAAGAAAGACAAAAACTAATAAAAGAAACTAAAAATGTAAAATTTGTAAGGTGGATAGAGACCCGGATCGTTGTGCTCATAGATGCCCAGGAGTACCAATCACTGCCACACATCAACAACATCTAACACTTAATGAGGGTTTCTGTCGGATTTTTTAATGAGATAGTCAGCCATTGGGGGCCTCAAGAGGAGACAAAGGAGTGGTTCAGGAAAACAAAGTTTATTGTACTTATAGGTCCTAGAGACAGCAGTCAGAGCACACCACCCAGAGCCACTTAGGAAAATGCCAGGGGGGTCAGGAGGCAGAAGATAGGAAGCAGGGGAGGGCTTGGACCATGGCCTTCACTGGGGTTTCTGCAGGAGAGACGAAGCAGGACAGGTGAACAGGTTAGGGCTGGCTGGCTTGATCATTTCAGCAAGCTTTGGGCTCTAGGGGATGGTCTCTAGCTGCCTGGTACCTGGCCCTTGGATAATTCAGGTATCGTCTCTTGGGGTTCAGGGCCAGATAGAGGAAGCCAGGCTCCAGGTTGCTTAGCTGACATATTAAGGCCATGCTCCCAGCTGAGCCCTAGCTGACCTCTAAGAACTGGTTAGCCCAGCGGGGAGCAGTCTCTCCCCAGATAGAAAGGAATGTTTTTTAAGATGTTAAAACAGTATAATACGCAGAAGAAAAATATGTATATATATGTATATGTGTGTATATATATATTTTTTCCTTCCATATAAATGCTGTTTTAAGATGTTAAAATAACACGTGGCGGGGGCGGGTGGGGGGGGCAGCTTCCCAGGTGGCTCAGTGGTAAAGAATTCGCCTTCCAATACAGGAGACTCGGGTTCAATTCCTGGGTCAGGAAGATCCCCTGGAGGAGGAAACAGCAACCTTTCTTGCTGAGACAGTCCCATGGACAGAGGAGCCTGGGGGGCTACAGTCCAGCGGGTCACAAAGAGTCAGGCACGACTGAGCGACTGAGCACACACACTCACCTAACACAGAGAATGCCATTTCCCATGTGCCATGAACACTGCTGAATTTCTTGAATTACTCTGGCTAACAAACACGCTAGTGAGTCAAACATAGTCAACACCGAAAGCGTGCAGGCCAGGTGAGAACCAGGGTAGATGATGGTTTTGTGCTAATGCATGTGCTTAACTGCTAGGATCTGGAGGAGGGCATGGCAACCCACTCCAGCATTCTGGCCTGGAGAATCCCATGGACAGAGGAGCCTGGAGGGCTACCGTCCACCGGGTCGCCAAGAGTTGGACACGACTGAGCGACTAAGCACAGCACAGCACAAAAATGCTGGAAGGTTGACGTTAAAGCCAGATTGCTGCAGGTGTAAAGATGTTAGGAGTAAAAACTAAGAACATAGCCAGCTCCTTCAAGGCCATTAACTGTGAGGAAAACAAATGCTACAAATTACAGTTGAAGGAAGACTTGATTTTTTAGGTTCTGAGATTGTTAATACATTATGTCATAAGGGAAAGAATCTGGCTGGGAAAGATAGATATTGAAAATATAAGTGGCTCGGGGGGCATACTTGATGAAAAAGGAGAACTTGAGTGAATGACTTTAATTTCTTAGAGTCTTACCTAGTTCTTAACCTTTAAAAGTAGTAATCACAAGCCCAACTTCCAAAATTTCATTGAGGATTAAATGAAATAAGATATGGCACATTTAGCACAGACTCCAGCATAAAGCATTGCACAATAAATGATGATTTTATTCCTTCCACCTTCTTTTTCTTTTACTATCACACCACAACTTGCTCTATGACATGCAAACCAGCTGCAAAATGTAAACTTGTTATAACTCCATCTTTTCAGGTATTTTATGAATCCTTTCAAAAATATAAGGGGCAAGGGAAGCTGGAGAACTTTCAAATAAGTTATTGAGAACTTGATAGATGTCAATGGCCATACCCAGATGCTGAATAGGAAACCAAGCATAGGAATAAATGTGATGCTTTTTGGAAATGAAGACGAAGAGTGGGAGGAAAACTGAAATAAGAGAATACATTAACCCCAAGAAAAAAATTTACTGAGTTTGTTATTGGAACAGAATAACTGGTACTTTTATCTCAGACAATTGTAGCACTAAGCTAAACAGAGCAAAATGTTGTAAGCATTCTGATTACCTCTCTTAAGTGACATTAGCAATGTAAATCAACGAAGCAGATGAACTATCTGAGATTAACTGCCTATAAAAATCGGGGTAAGAGTGAATATGGGAATTTTATTTTTAAAAGTTAAACTACAATAATAGCCCCGGGGACACATAAAGGCAGTCAGGAAATGTCAAAGATAAAAATGTTAATTAGAACATTTGGTTTCTTCTCAAAGCAGGCTGTGGTGTTGTCCTTTTTGTGACATTTGGAAACCTGAAATTCTTCTTTACCAGTTCACCCTGGACGAACACACAGTTTCATTAAAAACAATGAGTGAATGTGATATTTATTTTTTAAGAGTTCCAAGATTATGCCCTCACTAGGGGTGGATATCATGGAATCAAGCTCTGTAATTCAACCAAAGATAAAATCTGTAAAAAAAATATTTGCTTAAAATCCCCTAGAGAGTATTCTGTATTCCACATAGTAACAAGCAGGAAGGCATTTCATAGCTGTCTCTATTCTATGTATTAGCAGTTCGGCTTCCCAGGTGGCACAGTGCTAAAGAATCTGCCTGCCAATGCAGCAGACTTGGGTTCGATTCCTGGGTCCAGATGATCCCCTGGCGAAGGGAATACCCACTCCAGTATTCTTGAATAGGAAATTCAGTGGACAGAAAAGCCTGGCAGGCTACAGTCCATGGACATGACTACGCACACACACATGCACACAAATGGAGCAATAGTTGCGAGAATGAAAATGTGCCTCAGTGAAGCAAGTGGGCACATTTCAGAGAATGTAGGTCTGTGCATGAATCCTGTGCATCAACAACACAGACTTACACACTCCTGGCACACAGCAAGCACATGGACTCAAGTACACACATGTACGTCTATTAGAGTGCGTGTATGTCTATTTGAATGTGTGCATGAGTCCTCTGAAGATCTAGTTAAAATACAGAATCCAGCACCACCCAACTCAGCCCCCTCTCACTCTAGTAAACTGTACTAATAGGTCTAGGGCTGACCCAGGAGTAGGGGTCACCCCCTCTGATCACCCCCAATGATTTTAAGGCAAGGGGTCTGATGATCATATTTATAAAAGCACAATGATGGGGCCATTTTTAAGTGATGCACAATAAGGACAGGAATGCTACTGCAAATTAACACCTTTATCTAAGCTGCTCTTCCCTTAAGCAGAGTAAGGTTAAGTATCTGATTTCTGAGCTTGTGTGTTCCTTAAAATAACAAAGATGTCCTGTCATTAGAGGTCACACTGAAGAGGTTCATTCTTTCCAGAAGCAATGCACTGATTTAAATGCACATTCAGAGAAAAAATAAGACGTGTAATTTGACATGTCCCATTTCTAGTGTGCTGAAAAGGTAAAACTGGTGGAGACAACCCACCAAGGAAAGACCTTGGCTTCTAACTTTCTTGACACGTTTCATCTCTAGTGACCTTTGTCTCCACTCTACTTTATTATTTCACTCTCATGACCACGTCCTACACAGTTTAGCTTCACCCAGAACAACTAAAACTCTCAAATCTTCCAATCAAAATTTCCCCCCAAGACCACAAAGCTCTGTCCATCCATGCTCGGCTTCTCGGAGACCTCTGCCCCTTGACTCATCTCTCTTCTCTTCATTAGAGTCCTGTCTTTACTTCTTCTCTTGGTGACCTTGGATTTCATCATCTCAACAATTTTCTTGGGACTAAATGCAACTCTACTACATCATCTTTCACACCTGGCAAAACACAAACCCTAGAACCATCCAGCCCACCACTCTCTCGGTGCTCACCCTAGAATATCAGACTCTGAGACAAGTGAAAACAATTCAGGCTATAAGTTCATAATTTATAAACCTCAACTCAGTTCTCAAACTCCTCAGAAATCCTTCTTTATTTCAGTAGTACACAATCTCCCTTGCTCCATCATAAGTATTTCCGATCTTTGCCACTCTCTTCAAACTTTTTAACCCCTCATTCTCAAGGGAAAAGGCACCTCTTATTTCAGAGAGAAAGTAGAATGCACCAGACAAGAATCAGTAAACGTTCTGTCTTCAGACAACACATGTGCTTACTCCTGCTCCTGTTATAATGGATGAAACACGTCTCTTTTTTTCTGTCTGCAGAGGATTACCAACCATTGTGCTCTCCATCCGTTTATCTTCTCTCGCTTCTCAAAGTATCATCTGTGAAATGCCAGCATCATTATCGCCCAGGTACAGAAGGCTCCACAGGGCACAGAAGCCCTAATCCAGTCCTTCAAAAGCAGAATCTCTAGATTTAGCATCCAAGACTGGTGTACTTTTAAAGTTTTCTAGGTGATGTTTTCTCTCCCTCAAGTATGACAATAATTGACCTCTAACCTCATCAGAGACCCATAGTATTTATTTCCCCTCATCCCTGGGTCTTCAACACATTCCAACAATATTATAACTTGCGTATTTCTCTCATCAGCCTTGACGGTCCCCTACATACTTAGACTCTTATTTTTCCCTGAGGATTCACAAATTTCCTGGGACAGTCACTACGCACTTTCTGAATTGGCATTCCCTTTTCAATCAACTGCCCCCGCCATCAACACTCCCATCTACTTGACTGACAGTGACAGTCACTAATGGCCCCGTGGCTGAATCCAGGAGGTATGTTTCCATCTGCATCCAACCTTGACCTGTTGACAGCGTGACTCTCAGCGGACCTCCTTCCCTAGACTTCCCCGACACTCTACAAGCTCCTCCTTCTCTATCATAGTTTACTCCTATTCTCTGCCCACTTCTTAATTAGAGTGCCCTATAGACTTCTTCTCTAGGGTTTCTTCTCTTTTAATTGACATATGTTGCTGGGAAAGTACCACCCCACTTCCACATCTTTAAATATTAGATATAATCTGAACAGCCAAGGGGTGTTTGAAGCCAGATTTCCCTCTTGAGCCCAATTTCTACCATGTCCATTCCACTCCCACACATTCCCCAAACCTCTTCCTGTTTTCTGTTCTCTATCTAAATCATCCCTGAGCATCACCTGTCACTCCGGGCCTCCTCTCCTCCACATCTCATCCCCCATCAAGTCCTATTTACACTATCCTCTAGTTCAGTTCAGTTGAGTTCAGTTGCTCAGTTTTGTCTGACTCTTTGCGACCCCATGAGGTGTAGCACACCAGGCCTCCCTATCCATCACCAACTTCTGGAGTTTACTCAAATTCATGTCCATTGAGTCAGTGATGCCACCCAACCATCTCATTCTCTGTCATCCCCTTCTCCTTCTGCCTTCATCTTTCCCAGCATCAGAGTCTTTTCCAATGAGTCAGCTCTTTGCATCAGGTGGCCAAAGTATTGGAGTTTCAGCTTCAACATCAGTCCTTCCAATGAATATTCAGGACTGATTTCCTTTAAGATGGACTGGTTGGATCTCCTTGCAGTCAAAGGGACTCTCAAGACTCTTCTCCAACACCACAGTTCAAAAGTATCAATTCTTCGGCACTCAGCTTTCTTTACAGTCCAACTCTCACATCCATACATGACTACTTGAAAAATCATAGCTTTGACTAGATGGACCTTTGTTGGCAAAGTCATGTCTCTGCTTTTTAATATGCTGTCTAGGTTGGTCATAACTTTTTTTCCAAGTAGTAAGCATCTTTAATTTCATGGCTGTAGTCACCATCTACAGTGACTTTGGAGCCTCCAAAAAATAAAGTCTGCCACTATTTCCACTGCTTCCCCATCTATTTGCCATGAAGTGATGGGACCAGATTCCATGATCTTAGTTTTCTGAATGCTGAGCTTTAAACCAACTTTTCACTCTCCTCTTTCACTTTCATCAAGCGGTTCTTTAGTTCTTCTTCACTTTCTGCCATAAGAGTGGTCATCTGCGTATCTGAGGTTATTGATATTTCTCTTGGTAATCTTGATTCCAGCTTGTGCTTCATCCAGCCCAGCACTTCTCATGATGTACTCTGCATATAAGTTAAATAAGCAGGGTGACAATATACAGCCTTGATGTACTCCTTTTCCTATTTGGAACCAGTCTGTTGTTCCATGTCCTATAGAACTATTGCTTCCTGACCTGCATACAGATTTCTCAAGAGGCAGGTCAGGTGGTCTGGTATTCCCATCTCTTTCAGAATTTTCCACAGTTTATTGTGATCCACACAGTCAAAGGCTTTGGCATAATCAATAAAGCAGAAGTAGATGTTTTTCTGGAACTCTCTTACCTTTTCAATGATCAAGTGGATGTTGGCAATTTGATCTCTGGTTCCTCTGCCTTTTTTAAAACCAGCTTGAACATCTGGAAGTTCATGGTTCACGCATTGTTGAAGTCTGACTTGGAGAATTTTGAGCATTACTTTAGTAGCATGTGAGATGAGTGCAATTGTGCGGTAGTTTGAACATTCTTTGGCATTGCCTTTCTTTGGGATTGGAATGGAGAGTGACCTTTTCCCATCCTGTGGCCACTGCTGAGTTTTCCAAATTTGCTGGCATATTGAGTGCAGCACTTTCACAGCATCATCTTTTAGGATTTGAAATAGCTCAACTGGAATTCCATCACTATTTCCTAAGTCTCTGCCAAAGCTATTCATTCATTTCTCTACATCCCCCCATGTTCTTCCCTCCCCTTCCTTTTCTGAATATTCAGTACAAAAACCATTAGGTGGGACCAAGGAAGATCGGCGTCAACATCAACATGTGGGTGGCAAGGAGCTGCAGTGGCCCCAGGTATCAGGGCTGGGGTGGGATGAGAACTGTGGGAAGTGCTGGAATGAAAAGGGAGAAAACTAGATTGAACCCTGACGTGCTGGATTGGAAACTGAAGGTAGGAATGAATTTAGTATTTTTAAAATAGGTAGGTAGATAGATGGGGCTTCCCTGGTGGCTCAGTGGTAAAGAATCCACCTACCAGTGCTGGAATTAGGGTTAGATTGCTGGGTCAGGAAGATCCCCTAGAGCAGGAAATGGCGATCCACTCGGGTATACTTGCCTGGAGAATCCCATGGACAGAGGAGCCTGGCAGGCTACAGTCCATGGGGTTGCAATGAGTTGGACACGACTTAGTGACTAAACAACAGAGAGATAGATAGATAGATGGAGACATGGAGGCATATAAGGAAATAAACACAGATATAACAGATATACCTACAGGCATATGTATAGGTATATTCCTTAGCACTGTTGACTGAGAGGATCTGAGAGCCTGGTGTATATGGCTGTATTGTGTTGATGTTCAAAAATGTCCTTGTTTGTAGGAAATACACCCTAAAGTGTACAAAAATGATGGAACATTAGATAAGCAACTTACTCTCAAATAGTTCAGGAGAGAGAGAAAAAAAAATCTTTGTACTGTATTTGGAAATTTTCTGAAAGTTTGAGATTGTTTTAAAATGAAACAATAAATAAAAACAACAGTGAGATATAGCTACATACTCATTAGGATGGCTAAAATACAAAGGACATGTGTTTTTTAAAACCTATCCTCTTTCTATCAGTAATCACAAGATCCGACAGACAGAAAATCAGTAGGGATACAGTTGAACTGAACAGCGCCATCAATCAACTGAATCTAATTGATGTTTTTAGACTACTTCGTCCAACAACGGTAGAATATACATTTTTTCTCAGGATCACATGGAACATCCACCAAAGCAGACCCCATCTGGGCTACAAAACACATCCTAACAATTTTGAAAGAGCAGAAATCAAACAAATGATGTTCTCAGACCACACTGGAATTAAACTAGATATCAAAAACAGAAAGGTGACTGGAAAATTCCCAGCTATTTGGAAATCAAACAGCATACTTTTAAATAACACCTGGGTCAAAGAAAATTCTCAAGAGAAATTTTTAAATATTTTGAACTCATTGAAAATGAAAATAAAATATCAAAGCTTGTGGAATGTGGCAAAAGCAGTGCTTAGAGGGAAATGAAAGGATGTATTAGGAAAAAAAGATAGATCTAAACTCGATAATGTAAGCTTCTACCTTGGGAAACTAGAAAAAGAAAACAATTAAATTCAATTTTAAATGGAATAAAAGAAATAAAAAATAGAGCAAAACTCAACAAAATTGAAAACAGGAAATTAATAGAGGGCATCAGTAAAACCAAAAGTTTTCCTTGAAAATATCAATATTAATAAAATTGATGAATCCCTAACTAGAAATAAAAGACACAAATTACTATTATCACAAATGAGAGAATACTGATTCCATGTACATTAAAAGGATAATAAAAGGGGGAAAGAGTAATAAAGGAATATTATACAGAACTCTATTCTCACAGATTTTATAACCTAGAGGAAACAAGCCAAGTTCTTAAAAGATACAAGAACTCACACAAGGAGAAAGGGATACACTGAATAAGCTGATATTTATTAGGGAAATTAAATCAAAAATTAATAATTTCCTGAAACAGAATGCACCAGGCCTAGATGGTTTCAATGTTGAATTCTATCAAACACTTCAAAGAGAATTTAATACCAATTCTCAGCAACTTGTTCCAGAAAATAGGTTATTAATTAATGATACTAATTAATTTGATAAGGCCAACATTGTTCTTATAGCAAAAGAACTACAGAAAAAGAAAATTACAGACCGATATCTCTTGTTAACATGGATGTAAAAATCCTCAAGAAAATTCTAGCAAAACTGTGTAAAAAGATCATAAACCATGATCAAATTGGATTTTTCCCAGATATGAATTAAAAAATCAATTCATATAATCCATCACATCAGGCTAAAGAAGAAAAATCATATGATGGTATCAATAGATATAGAAAAAAACTAACATTCATTAGATTTTTCTCTGACATTCGATAAAAATCTAACATCCATTCATGACAAAATTCTTCAGCAAACTATGAATAGAGAGAATTTCCTCACCTTGATAGGAAAAAATCTATAAAAAACACTGTTGCTAACATCTACTTAATGGTGAACATGTGTGTGTGTGTGTGCGCGCTTAGTTTCTCAGTCATGTCCAACTCTTTGTGATTCCATGAACTGTAGCCCACCAGGCTCCTCTGTCCATGGGATTTTCCAGGCAAGAAAACTAGAGTGGCTTGCCATTTCTTCCTCCAGGGGATCTTCCTGCATCAGGGATTGAAACTTCATCTCCTGTGTCTCCTGCATTGGCAGGCAGATTCTTTACCTCTGAGCCACCCAGGAAGCCCAATGGTTAACATACAAAAGTCAATTTCTTTCCTATATAACGGTAATGAACAACTGGAATTTGAAACTAAAAACACAACACCATTTAAATCAACACCCTCCAAAAATAAAACACTTAAGTGAAATCTAGACAGCATATTAAAAAGCAGAGACATTACTTTGCCAACAAAGGTCCATCTAGTCAAAGCTATGGTTTTTCCAGTGGTCATGTATGGATGTGAGAGTTGGACTATAAAGAAAGCTGAGGGCTGAAGAATTGGTGCTTTTGAACTGTGGTGTTGGAGAAGACTTGAGAGTCCCTTTGACTGCAAAGAGATCCAACCAGTCCATCCTAAAGGAAATCAGTCCTGAATATTCATTGGAAGGACTGATGCTGAAGCTGAAACTCCAATACTTTGGGCACCTGATGCAAAAAACTGACTCATTGAAAAAGACCCTGATGCTGGGAAAGATTGAGGGCAGGAGAAGGGGATGACAGAGGATGAGATGGCTGGATGGCATCACCAGCTCAATGGACATGAGTTTGAGTAAACTTCGGGAGTTGGTGATGGACAGGGAGACCTGGCATGCTGCAGTCCATGGGGTCACAAAGAGTTAGACATGACTGAACTGAACTGAAGTGTAAATCTAACAAAATAGATATAATTCTATATGAAGATAACTATAAAACTATGATAAAGGATGAAGAGGAAATCTAAGTGAATAAAGAGATATTCTTCTCATGGACAGGAAATCTCAACATTCTTAAGATGTCAGTTCTTCTCAACCTGATCTGTAGACTTAATGAAATTTAGATCAAAATCCCAAAGAGTTATTTTGTAGATATTAATAAATTGACTCTACAGTTTGCATGGGAAGATAAAAAATTCAGAGTAGCCAACAGTACTGAAGAAGAACAAAGTACGAGGACTGACATTACCTAATTTACTGTAAAGCTACACAGTAATCAAGACAGTATAATACTGATGAAAGAATAGGCAAAACGAAACAAAATAGAGACCACAGAAATATGCCCACACAATATAAACTTTTCTTTGATCAAAAAAAGCAAATGCAATTCAATGGAGAGAGGTCGTCCTTTGAACAAATAGTGCTGGAGGCACCGGACATCCATATGCAAGAAAATGAACCGAGACAAGACCTTACACCTTTCTCAAAATGTTAACTCAAAGTGGATTGCAGACCTCCTATGGATCCTCCCTTCCCCTTCCCTCAGATGAGACCTATTCCTCCTCTGGTCTCATCTTAAATATCTTTTCCCCTAGAAAACAGTTCTCACTTGGCCAAAAAAGGATCCCAATAACCTCCACATTTAAAAACATAATTTCATGGGTTTTCAACGATAACTCATATTAAAATAATGGGGGAAGAGCCTGAGTCTAGTCTGTGGCTTTAAGAGGTGGAACAAAAGCTTCTGAGGGGGGAGAAAAATGAAGCAAAACAAAACAACCAAGCCCCACTCAGCCATATGTGTGTTCAGCTTTCCAAGTACAAATGTATCTGGCCGGACAGCCACCTGGACACCAGTGAGGACTCCCAGATCCCGATCCCATGTCACAACCAAAACAAAGCTAAAATGACCCCTGGGAAGGTTGACAGGTCATCACAGCTGTTCTGGTGTGGATGCGGGCAGATTCCTGGAGGTGATAGTGACTATTATTGTAGGAACAGCTCTGGCGCATTAAATAGGTATTAAAGAATAGTCCAGCTGCTTGTGAAGAGTCACTTGGGCCTGGGAGACAGAGCTGAAGGGTCAAAGCCAAGGTTAAGGTTTGAACTGAGAACATGTTTGCCCCTCCCTCAAGAGTCCAACACAGGAGAAGAGGCAAACATTTCATGAAAATTAGAGCCCAAGGTGGAAAGAAAAAATAGCCATCGTCTCCTTTTTTCAAACAAAATTCAGTGAAGCGGCAAGCATCTCAGCTAAAGGTGGTGATAATCGCATCCATCATCTGTAAGCAACTGAGCTTGCCTATGTCAGAGAGGTGTAGATGGTAGGCTCAGATTTTAATTCTTTGAAACCCAAGCTGAGAGGCAGAGATCCAGACAGGGGATGCGAAGTGGAAAGTGTAAACTGAAGAATGTCAGGCAGTGCAGGCAACAAGAGAAGGTGATAATAGTCCTTCTCCTCAGGGTCCCCAAACACCAGGGGTGGCCTTAAGCTAGGTTGAGTCTGAGGTTGGGGGAGCTGGGGAGAATGCTGAACTACTGAACTCGTTGTGTAACGGACCACAGCCACCAGCCGCTTCATCGCTGTCTGGACACTGAAGTCATCTGTCCTCTGCTTCACACCTTCTAATACTATTACTGCATTTCCTCGGAGCAGTGGTTCACTCATTCGTTTATTCATCCATTGATTATTCATTCAACAAATATTCGTTGGAATCAGGCACTGGGGACACAGTGATGAAAAGGACAGACATCTTTGATCTCACTGATCTAACCTTCCAGCTGGGAAGACAGTGAACAGACAAATATATATACAAAATAATGTCAGGGAGTGATAAGTGCTATGCAGGAAACTAGGATGACCTAGGATAAAAGAATAGAAGGGGTGGGGGTGGTTTATATAGTGTGGTTCAGTAAGATGTCCTGAGAGTAACATGACTACATGTCATTTTCCCATGGTAATCCTATGTTGAACTTTTTGAAGAACGGCCATACTACTTTCCACACTGGCTGCGCCATTTTACACTATTGGATTTGTATTTTCAGAGGATTATTCCGGCTACTGAGTGGAAAACAGGTTGTAGGAGAACAGGAATAGAATGAGGGAACCCAGTTAGGGGGCTACTGCAGTGTTACAGACAGTTGATGAAAAGCTGATTACAACACCCTCGGGGACAGTGAGGAGAGGAGACTGGTGGGCGGAAGGAAAGAAATTGATGGCACTAATCATGGAGATGCTGGGCTTGGTACAGACCACCAGGCTCACCGCTACAGCAGCACAGCAAGCTCTGGGGACCACGGGCTGATTCAATTCACACCCTGCTCGGTCAATGGTCTCCATGGGAACGCTGCTGAATTTGGCTGAAGGTTTGACTGATGCTACAAACAACGTCTCACACACAAGCATCCGGCTAAAGAAAGTGAGATGCAAGGCGGGCACCTCTTCCAGAAACCAAATCCCACCAGAAGACGGGAAACCAAGAGCCCCGGCAAGACATCGCTCTTCACAGATTGGGCTCTTCCGTTCCCCATGAAGTATGAGTTTGCCGCCGGACTTAGAAAGGCAGTTTGCTCTGTTGGAGAGAAATCTGCACTTTTATTTGTGCTTAGGCACAGGGATCAGGAAAGATTTGGAGATAGAGGGAGCTGTGATTTCTCAACCTCTAGGCTGTTTCCAACTGTGTTCCGTCCTTTCCTCTCTGAGAAAACCCAGCACACCTTTTCTCAGTCGATCTAAACACTCATGAAAACTGTTTTGTTAATAATGACATTTAATAAATGACTTCTGTTTCACCTTTTAAGAATAGGATCCACAAATCCTTCCTGGGACCTAAAGAGTTCTTGAACTTTTAAAATGACAGTCCTGACACTTAAGATAACCGGGCTAAACCACTTCAGAAAATAAGAGGAGTGTGTTTATTTTACCACAGTGATCAATTTCAGACTAAGAGTATAATACCAGAGGCTAAAGGAGTTAAGCCTTGATGAAAACTAAGACCAGTCCAATTCCCTGCTAGCCAATTAGCAGCTTTTCGTTTGCAGAAGAAGAATTTCACCCCTGTAGAAAAGTCTTTGAACCAAAACCACAAAATCTTATTGCTGATTGTCTACTGAAATTTACTCTCCAGTTGGATTACACATGATCCCAGAGGCTCAGATGAGAAATGGTGGACAGAGAACTCTCACCAAAAAAGCCAGCAATGCATAAATAAGTAGATAAAGCAACTGGACAAAAACATACACACACACACACCCATGAAGGGACCTATAAGGGTTTTGAAAGTATTTCTTCACCAAAATGCTTGTTTTTCATTCTAAAATTTTTCACAAGATACTTATATGTTTCCAGTCTTGTCCATGTAGCAGAAACAGCAATCATTTCTATTGAAGTGTTCAGTTTACAAAGTGATTCATTATACAACATCTCATTTAAAATGAAAAAGACCCCATTTTGCAGATGTGAAAGGTTTCCTCAAATCACTTGGCTTCATCATGAACACTCTGGATGGCAAGGACCTCAGAAGACAGCCATTAAATGATTCTGTGTTGGTTTTAGGGACACGGGAAGGAGAGTTAAAATGAAGACAATATGTTTATAAAAACAAATGAGGGTGTTCATATTGTAACTTGAGGGCTTTGTGGTCCTAAAGAAATGCAGTACAGCATAACTGTTCACGCTCAAGGTCAGGTATTAATGACCCTGGCTTCTTAGGCCCAACCTACCCTTATTTGCCATGTAATCTCAGGAAAGCTCGGTAAACTGAACCCCAGTTTTACTAACACGCAGTATGGGAAAAGCATTACTCTGGGGGAGGCTATGAAAATGAAATGTAATACTGCACGTGAAGTGGTTCACCCAGTGCCTGGCCCCCACCTGGTACCCAGGAGAGATGACCACTGGGATGACTCTTGTTCATACACTCAGAATTCCCAGCAGCCTGTGTGGTGAGGGGTCACATAGTCCAGATGGAGCTGCCAAGTTTGAGCTTACAGGGCCTCTTATTGCTGCTTAATAAGTATAAGGGGCTTCAAAATCAGTACAGGACTTCGGCAAGAAAGTCAGCTAGGACAGGTAGAGAAATACAAAAAAGAGTTTCTTCTCTTCCTGGCTCCTAAAGACTGCTGTTGGTGAATACCCTCTTGGACTGTTACAGGATGCTCTATCTAATCATTTCTCTGTGATCCACCATTAGTCCAACTTTTACAAAGAAAGTATTTCTTTTTTAACCACTTGGTTGCCCGACCTATTTTTAGAACTTGAGCACTCTTAGATTTTCTTTGTCAAATTTTATTTCATCATTTTTTTCAATCACCTCTTCCAGTCTAAAAGTATTAGACAATCCATAATTTATCTTTAAATCTAATAATTTAAAATGTATCTTATTTCAAAACTTTGATATCCTTTGACTGTTTTGTGTCTCCTCGTTGCACTAGAATAGACACTGTTTCATGATGAAATTTTATCAACCTTTTGCATCACCTCTCCTATTCCAAAAGAATTCTACCAGCCATTGTTCATCTTTAATTCTAATAAATTCAGATTTATTTTGAAACACTGATATCCTTTGACTGTTGATAACTGCTAGTTGTATTAGAAAATAAGTTGTTTCATGAACCCAATAAAATTTTGATTCAATGAATGAATGTGAAGTATATAGAGGGGTAGAAAATGTGGAGTTTAAAATTACTAACTAAAGAATACAAGCTGACCCATGCAATTGAAATGTCTATCTGTGGACTGTCAAGAATGATAAAGAGGCGCCCCTGTAAGGACAGTGAATGTGGTCCCATGGAGAGTATGACTTCATTACTTTTACATAAACTCACTGCTGCTAACTGCTAAGTCACTTCAGTCATGTCCGACTCTGTGCGACCCCATCCCTGGGATTCTCCAGGTAAGAACACTGGAGTGGGTTGCCATTTCCTTCTCCAATGCATAAAAGTGAAAAGTGAAAGAGAAGTTGCTCAGTCATGTCTGACTCTTCGCGACCCCATGGAGTGCAGCCTACCAGGCTCCCCCGTCCATGGGATTTTCCAGGCAAGAGTACTGGAGTGGGATGCCATTGCCTTCTCCGACATAGACTCACTACACAGGAATATTTTCCACTTCTCTTTTTCTCACTTTCCCCAACCCTCCTCCTCCATTCCAACAAATATCACTGAGAAAGTATACTCATATCATTAATACCGTTTCATCACCAAAATAATTTCTGTTGGAGTCTTTCTAGAGATTCTCAAACAGCACCCTTCTTGGCAAAAATTCTAAACCGGTTGAGGAATAAGACAAAGTTCTCCTTTGTCAGAATGTCTCAAATAGGGACTTCTCTGGTGGTCCAGTGGCTAAGACTCTGTGCTCCGAATGCATGAGGCCCAGATTTGATCCCTGGTCAGGGAACTAGATCCCACATGCTGCAACTAAGAGTTCATTCACATGCTGCAACTAAAGATCTCACATGCTGCAGTGAAGACCTGGTACCGCAAATAAACAATACGTACATGAATAATGTCTCAGATACTTCTAGGACTTCCCTGGTGCCTCAAATGGTTAAGGAGCCGCCTGCAACGCGGGAGACCTGGGTTCTATCCCTGGGTTGGGAAGATCTCCTGGAGGAGGGCACAGCAACCCACTCCAGTATTCTTGCCTGGAGATCCCCATGGTCAGAGAAGCCCAGCGGTCTACAGTCCATGGGGTCGCAAAGAGCTGGACACGACTGAGCGACCAAGCACACAGATACTACTGACAGTACAGATGTCACTACGTGTATGCTAAGTCATTTCAGTCGTGTCCGACTCTTTGAAACCCTATGGACTGTAGCCCTCCAGGCTCCTCTGTCCATGGGATTTCCCAGGCAAGAACACTGGAGTGGGTTGCCATGCCCTCCTCCAGGGGATATTTCCGACCCAGGGATTGAACCCCCATCTCCTATGTTGCAGCCAGATTTTTACCACTAGCACCACCTGGGAATCCCAGATATCACTAACAACCCCCCAAATCTGTTCTCTGTCTTTAGGAAATCACATTTTCTAGGCTCCCTTGAAGTTGGGAGGCTCTGGGATGAGAATGGGTGTAATAGCTCCACTTGCAGACCAAGCCTATACAACCTCCCATTCACACTCCTTCATTCTCTCTTGCCTTCTTGTGGGCAGGAATGGTGAACCTCAGAGATCCTACTGGTCACATGTTGAAGAGAGCAGAGCAGTGTGATCCCATGAGGGAGAGCCATCCCCTGACCTGAATACGGGCCTTGTATCACCAGGAGATGAAGACGTAGACTCCTTGTCCTTGGTCACTAGATGTTTGATGTCTTCTATTACTATAGTTTAGCCCAACTCCATGAATGATAAAGCTGGTTGTAAAGGCCATATCTTTTATCTACTGGAAGGAAAACTTCAGCAGAAGTAATGTTATCCACTCAGCACCTCTGCCCAGGGTTTCCCCACTCCTCATCCCCACCCTGGCAGGAGCCCTGCAGAAAGCCTGCCCAGTGACCCTCCCTGGAATCACAAATGAGCTCTGGAGAGCTGCTTTTGGAAAACACTTTGGAATAGTTATTTATGGAAGAGTAAGAGGAATAAGATTGTAGAGTAGAGATAAAAGGAAATAAAGGAGTAAAACAAGAAGGAGTGGGAAAATAAGTTCCTTCTCTATGAGTCTGAAATCTAACCCTGATTCCCTCCCAACCCCACTTCTGCTCCTTGGACTAGATTTTGGCATCCTGTCCACGTGCTCCCCAGCATCCCATCTTGGCTTGCCCTGGATTGATCTTTTCCATCTCAGCCCACACAGCTGGGAGTTCTGCAGAAGCAGAAACCTGCCAAAAACAATAGTTTTCCTAAATGTCCAACAGCAAGGGAATTGGCTTATATATTATGAAGCATCTGGTCAATGGGGAATTATTCAATCATTAAACATGATCAACCTGAAACCTTTGTAACGACATGGAAAATGTCCCTGAAATAATGTTACTAAAGTTTTCCTTTCCTAAAAGCAAATCGTAAAATCACATAGGCAATATGGCAACAACTTGAAAAAATGTACATGGGGAATAAAGCTATGAATTAAATTTGGAGAAAGAAAAGCAATTGTTGGGTTAGAGTAGAGAGACTCAATCAATCCTGTATTGTTTCATTAAAGCTATTCTATGCTTAAATGATGGGCTACCCAGATGACTCACTCAGTGATAGAGGATTCTCACACCAATGCAGGTGATGCAGGAGACATGCGTTCCATCCCTGGGTGGGGAAGATCCTCTGGAGAAGGGAATGGCAACCCACTCCAGTGTGCTTGCCTGGAGAATCCCATGGATGGAGGAGTCTGGTGGGCTACAGTCCACGGGGTCGCAAAGAGTGGGACACAACTTAACAACTGAGCAAGCACACACAGGAATGCTTAAATGATAAAAGAAACAGCTTTGCCATCCCTACTCAACAAAACTAGAAGGGAGAGGACTCTCACCCCTCCCTGCCTTTAGAGGAATCGTCCCAGTGGACAGCAGAGAGGAGCCTGGCGGAGCTGGGAGAGGAACCAAGCTCCAGGCGCCCTGCGGTCTGCACTGATTTCCAGTCTAAGCATAAGACCTGCTGTTGCTTCCATATGTCCTTGCTTTATTTTTAAGTCTTTTAAGATTCTCAGCATTTTGCATTCTGAAGGTGGTATTGTCTCCCTTAGTAACTCAGACTCCCAAAGAGAAATACTCCTAGACAATCTTTCTTCTGATGGTCCCAGTTAATGTGACATTATTTAAAAGGGCTAATGGAAAATCCATGTCATGTGAAAAGACTCATGTAACTCTGTTGACAAAACTTGTGAGGGTGGGCTTTGTATTCCTGTCACTGTTCAGGATGGCATTTGAGATGAGGTCTACTTTTTTTGTCAAGTCACGTCACCTTCTTGTCACGTATATGGAGAATGCACACATGAAAAGGATCCTGAGACTTCCCTGGTGGTCCAGCAGTCAAGACTTCACCTTCCAATCAAGGGGTGTGGGTTCAAGCCCCAGTCAGGGAGCTACGATCCCACATGCCTCATGGCCAAAATACCAAAACACAGAACAGAAACAATGTTGTAATAAAATCAGTAAAGACTTTAAAAATGATATACGTCAAAAAAATCTTAAAAAAAAAAAAAAGAATCCAGTACCAGTAGGATGCAAGTTAATGCACATTGCGTATGTTTCCTACTTCAAAACATGTCAGATATCAAAAGCTGAGTTAATCACCACCACCCTCGTCTCCATCCCAGCAGCTCTGTCCTTTCAGATAAAGGGCAGTGGCAACGTGCTCTGGTCATTTGTGTTCCAAGCCCTGGGCTTGGCATCCCTAACGTGCGATCTATGAGGGGAACTTTCCTTGGATTTGAACTCCTGGCCCCAGGCTTTGCAAATGCCCAGGGAGCTACTGCAACTTCAGACAAAGCCCTGAGATAAAAGGCCCCACCGCACCCCGCCACAGGGAGCCTGTTAGAAGACTCCAGAGTGACAGCTGAACAAACTGTAGGTATTCTCACTCAGGGGGACGGAGACTAAGAAAAATGTAGGCGGCCACGGGATGAGATTAATGAATTTTTGACTGGGGAATCTGGCCCGAAAACTCATTTCTCAGTTCAGGGGTGGGCAGGAACAAATCACGGCAGCTGACAGATGCATGCAAGGTACGGGAAGGCGCTGCCAAGCAGGGGCAAGGATCGCCCAAGACAGCAGTCTTCCTGGTGGTCTCATGCTCAGCTCTGCTTGCGGCAGGCCAGAGCTGGTCTTGGCCCCAGAAAAACCACTTCACCCCTTTCTCAACCTCCTTTCCCACCCCCAGACCTCTTTTCTGATCTTGCTCCATGTAAAATAGAATTGTTCAAATCACTACTCCTTTCCTTGTCTTCAGCCGCACTCTCGTCTTCCCCTGTATTAACACTTGTTGCACTTTCTAGTACAGTAAGCCCCAGATATATGAACCATCAAGGTGCAAACTTTCAAAGATGCGAACATGTGTTCCTGTGTCCAATAATATAAGTTAGTTCGCGTGACCGGTGTACATTGTAAGGTGCATATATTGTCTGCTTGTGGTACTGCGGGGCTTCCCTGGTGGCTCAGAGGTTAAAGCGTCTGCCTCCAATGCGGGAGATCCGGGTTTGATCCCTGGGTCTGGAAGATGCCCTGGAGAAGGAAATGGCAACCCACTCCAGTATTCTTGCCTGGAGAATCCCATGGATGCAGGAGCTTGGTAGGCTACAGTACATGCAGTTGCAAAGAGTTGGACATGACTGAGTGATAACTAACTTAGTGGTACTGTACTGTATGATTAGAAACATTTTCATTATTTTTTGTGTTTGTATGTATCATTTGTGTGAAAAGCATTATAAACCTATTACAGTACAGTACTATATAGTCAACAGTGTTAGTTGGGTTGCCCTTTTGAACATATTGGACTTCTGAACGCACTCATGGAACGGAACTCTTTCGTATGTGGGGGACTTACCTGAATCGTCTATTTATTACGCTAGTTCTCCCCATTATGCTTTAAGGTTTCCTTGAGGACAATGACTTTTTCACACTATCTCTATCTGCAGTGCCTAGTACGGTGCTGAGCACCCAGGAGGAGTTCACTAACCCGTTGTTGTATTCGTGCTGACTTTCTAGTGCAGAGACAAGCAGAGTTGTCTCCCAAATTTGGAAGGCCCAAGAGAGACTAGAAGAGTTGCACTGGTCACCAGCTCTCACGCGTGTGTGCGTGCTCAGTCCTTCAGTCGTGTCTGACTCTGCGACCCCATGGACTGCAGCCCACCAGGCTCCTCTGTCCATGGGGATTCTCCAGGCAAGAATACTGGAGTGGGTTGCCATGAGCTCCTCCAGGGGATCTTCCCAACTCAAGGATCAAACACTTGACTCTTGCATCTCCTGCACTGGCAGGCGGATTCTTTTCCACTAGAGCCACCTGTCCCCAGCAAAAACTAGCAGGCAATAATGGTGTATTGAAAATGGAATGCATCTTTATGACAGTCTCCCCAGAGATGCCTGACCTCTGCAACCTCCTCATGGATGTTCCTCTAGCAACATCCAGTGAGAGAGCAGAAGAGCTATACATTTGTGCACCGCAAGAAATAATCCTTTTAATCACCCCCTGCTAGCATCCCGATTCTCTTCAGCTCGCCATGGAATCTGTGCAAGCCCAGGACATCACGGAACACTGGAGGTAGAAACACACCTAGAAGGCTCCACATCACACTGACACTGAATCAATTAGCAACTGGTGTCACTAAACCTGAACATCTCTATGCCAAGCAAGGATGGAGACGATCTCTGTTAGCTAGAATCGGTTGGGAAGATTTCACATGAGCATTTAGCTACATCTTCCAGATGACCATCATACATACCCTCAAGAGTTTTTTTTAAAAAAGTTTATTGACAGGGACTTCCCTGGTAGTCTAGTGGTTAAAAAAAAAAAAAAAATCCACCTGCTAGTGCATGGGACACAGGTTCGATCTCTGGTCTGGGAAGACCCCACATGGCACGGAGCACCTAAGCCTGTGTGCCACTCTGAAGCCCACTAGTCCCCAAAGAGAAACCACAACAGTGAGAAGCCTGTGGCCTGCAACAAAGAGGAGCCCCTGTTGGCCGCAACCAAGACCATGTCAGCAATCAAGACAAGCACAGTCTAAATAAAGAAATACAATTTAAAAAATTTTACTGACATATAGTTTATCCTAAGGTTTTTCATATTGAAATGGTAAATTGATGTTTTATACACAGAAAGATCATTTTCTTCTGAGTTCATTAAAATTTTGTAGCGAAAATTCCAGATTATGACTTATAAATCTAGTAAGAAAAGGCTTCCCAGGCAGAAACACAGGAGATGTGCGTTTGATCCCTGGGTTGGGAAGATCCCCTGGAGAAGGGAATGGCAACCCACTCCAGTATTCTTGCCTGGAGAATCCAGGCAAGGAGGAGGAGCCTGGCAGGCTACAGTCCATGGGGTTGCAAAGAGTCAGACACGACTAAGCACTCAGGCACACAAAGAAAGGGTGAGTCAATGAAATGTGAAAATATCAAAATCCACATTGGAGAATCAAAAAACTCCTGTAGCTGACATTGGTCACCATATAGTTACAAATTTATTTTTTCTTGTGATGAGAAGTTTTAAGATCTACTCTCTTAGCAACTTTCAAATATGCTCTATGGTATTATTAACTTTAACCACCATGCTATAGGTTATATCCCCATGACTTACTTATTTTAATTACTTAAAAATATTCTCTAATAAAACACTGATTCCACCAAAAGAACATTAGACACACTTGGAAATTTTGTAATGAGAATTAACCCCGTGATTTTTGCCTTTTTTCAGAATGCCAATGCTTTTTCTGTGCTTATGAGTTAAAACAAGCTCTTACCAACAGAGTAAGTCTTAATCAGTACAAGGCCACTCATATTAATAGGGGTATTATAGGGATATTAAGTGTTTTGGCTCAGTAAGAAGTTGGACAAAGAAGAAAGCAGTGAGTTATGAAAAAGTACTGGTATATCAAAGGCAAGAATAATGGAGTGGGGATCTTCTCAACCCAGGGACAGAACCCAGGTCTTCTGCATTGCAGGCAGACTCTTTACCACCAGGGAAGCCTCCATATCGAAGGTGAGTGGTCTTGAAATTCACTGGTAGATCATGAAGGAACTAAAAGATAGTCACTGTTTTAGAGGACCACTGAAGTGTTTTACAGGAACATTGCAGAGCTCAGAGGAAACAAAACGGGTTGGCAATTAGAGGAAAAAAACATGGGCTTCAGAAGTTTATTGTGGGCTTACTAGTAGCATGAGTTTGCATGGAACTGAGAGTTTCTCAAGACATGGGATTTTGAGTGCTAAATCCTGGACAATCTCAGGCTAACTTAAATGGCTAGTAGCCCTACTTTCTAGATCTAGAAGTTACTAGCTAGAGGACCTCATTCCAATTACTTCCCCACAATTCAGTTTCCTTCCCTCTGAAATGGAAAGAAGAGATTGTTGTAAAAATTTTAAATGTAAGTCAGATTCCTGGAACATTCAAGTTGTATTTGGCAATCATATTTACTGATGCAAATATTCAGCATGAAGACCAAAATCTCACCCAGACTCTATATTTGATCTCTGATCAATCGAAGAAGGAATTTGTATTATTTTACTACATTCTTTTTCATGTGGCCAAGTACACTCTTCACATTTCAAAATGTTTTCAGTGGAGTTGTGAAAATACTGCAAATCCTGTCTGTTGCCTAGAATCTGAGAATAGTCATTAACTTCTTTTGAATTTTTTTAAAAATTATTTTATGTTGATTCCAAAGAAGAGTAAATATTCCCTCTTTCTGAAACTCCATGCATTCTGAGAACTCTTCAGCGAGACTGAAGCAAGCTAACACTGGAACATGTCAGTGAACTACAGACAAATCTAGATTGACGTCAATATTTGAAGATGGTGATAGGGATGGGGCAGGACACTGGGCCACCAATGGTTCCATTAGATGCACGTCTGCATTATAAACAAAGCAAATCCTTTGGGTCAATATGAAAGATGTTGGAAGGTAGGGGCAACTCAGAAAAGACATTTCAGTAATTACATGAGGAGTGTCATGGTTCCGGTGACTGACTGGGATCAGGGACTGGCTTTAGTTTCAATAAGGAACTGGAATCAGAATCAGGAAAAAAAGATCCTAGGCACAAGGCTGTCAGGAGGGAGCAGGTAAGTACCGATGGCAGCAAAGTGTGGTTGGGGCAGGTAGGGAGTAACACATGGATGGAACCAGGCGTCTTCTGAAATCTGGTGTCTTCAAAAGGTTTTCCTGAAAATTTTATCTCAATGTCCTTAGTTATTTTTAATCAACTTGTGGCAGGATTTTAAAGCCCCATTTCTACTATTTTTCATTTTTTGTCTGGAAAGTCACGTGTTTCTTAATCAACCTCATTTCAAATGCAACTGAGAAGACAAGCTGGATGCAGAAGAGAGCCCTAAGTACCTCCCTCCGCCTTATGTCATGCCTAACATGATGAACGTGAAGATAATTCTTCAAAATTTTTAAAAAATTTTGAATTTTTTTAAAATTTAAAAGTGGACAAATTTTTAAAAAATTGTATCCCGACAATAAAATGATCCATGATCATACAAATGATCTCAGTAAGAAACAAAAAGAAGGCATGGCTAAAGAGACTAATGTCTTTGAATAGTTAAGTCTCTAGAAACTCAAATTTCAGGAGGCATAAGGAGAAAGGGGAGACAGCATACAAAAAAGGGAGGGAACTGGCTTGAATCTCTAAGAATGATATTGAAGTATCTAAAATTCTCAAATAGCTGAGAAGAGTCAACCATGTTAAGAGAGCAAACATGCGTATTTTTTGTTCTATTGAAAGTAAGTAGAATAACAAGAAATGTACTTATCAGCCACCTGGGCTATGGATGTAGTATTAACAGATGACTGTGAGAGAGAAAAGGACTGTTTGAATTCTGCATTAAAATACTTTGTCAGTAAGGATGATTTCTATCCTGAAAAGGGTAGAATAAATATTAACAAATGGGTAAGGTCCAATAAAGCAGTCCCTGACATCGCTGAAGTGGTTCGGTTCCCTGGCTGTAAAAACACATATCGTGGTGTAGTCTTCAAGAATGAACAGTACTTCGTGGAGTTACGGAGACTAGATAAATGTGTTCCCACTTATCTTAAAAAATGCAGATGGAGCTTGTCATTTATGGACTAGTGAGCTTGACATCAGATCCACACAAGTTTCTGCAATGGAATATTAATAGGTTGAATTGTGAGCACACACAGGGGGATGTGGAGAACACGAGGAAATACCGTGGGACCCTTCAAGAACAAACCGTACCCAAGTGATTCCTCTCTCTTTCCATTAGATGATGAAATAAACGTTTCAGATGAATCTGAATTGCAGGAAAGCCTTCGACAAAGTGTCTCACTATAGTCTTATAGAAGAAATAGAAATGTCTAGAGAGAGAGAGACAAAGACTAAACTCCCACTCACTGAACGATCTCGCCAAAGAGAATAAATTAATGCATTTCATCTGCATCGGGGAGGTCTTTTCAGCAATTTAATCAATAACAGATGGTACCACTTTGATCAGACACATGAGCTGTATGTTAAGGGGAGAGGTACTCAATACATTGAACAGCAGTTTCTTAATGTTGTTTTAGAGGGAACATATCTGGAAGTCATGTTGCTTTTTGAAACCAACAACAACAACAAAAACTAATTGAACTATTTTACTCGTTCAGTTAAGCACTATTAAATACAGCTGTAATTGTGTTAGAAAAAAATATGAGTTAAATCTTGAGGAAATTCTATCAACTTAATTTATTCACTGAATTGAAAAGAAATCACAGGGATTAATTTTAGAAGTGTAGTCGTGAGAACTCCAGGTTCAATGGGAACATCGTCTGAAAAGCATTGTGTTGCACTGTTAAAAGCAAGACTACAGGCCCAAAATGGAGTCACTTGTGCTAAGCCCCACATTACCAAACCAAAGTTTTTAGTTTCAGCTCTCCCAGAAATGAAATCTCAAACCAGTCAATCAGGAATCGTCAGATCAGCACTAGTTAAGTAAACTGCCTGATCAACCCCCTGCCATCCCTTAAAGGAAAGTAACCTTGTAAAAATGAACCTGGTTTTTCACATAATACAACTTCTTTGTTCCTGCTCCCCTCTGTTGACAAAAGTTTTTCATTTTGTATAGCTCCTTGGAGCTTTATTCTATCTGCTACATTGGATACTGCTAGATTTGAATTGATTTCTGCTCAAATAAACATCTAAAAAATGTTTAATTTGCCTCAGTTTATCTTCTTACAGTACTTACTGTTAAGCTGTTTTGTCTCTTTTTCAGAAGGAAGATTTTAAAAGGACTGGAAAAGGATGGGTTGTGTCTGAACATCAGTATAGAGAGGTTTAAGGATTTTCACTAACCAACTGCTGAACTCTGATGTTAGTGTTGGGGGCTGGGGGTGGGGCTAGAATTTCAATTATGAACACGGGCTCTGTTAAATAAACATATTAGTGTACAAAACAAAGGACATGATGGTACCTTTGACTCGACCCTGATTGTTTTGTTCTGAGACCCATACACGATGAAAGGTCTGGACAAGCTAGCATGTATTCGGTGGAGAAGGTTCAGGGTGGTGAAGAGACTAAATGATGAGGTCATATGAGGAATGATGAAGGAACTGGGTTGCTTAGCAGGAGAAGAGCAGTTGTGGGGAGATTGCTGCCCTCAGTTACTTGAAAGCTGAACTTAGAGAAAAAGGATCAGCACTAGTTTATTCTCAAAGTGGACCTATGTGAGTGGGATCATTGGGACCGGGAAAGACTAGAGCTGAGTGAGACCCAGAGCCAAGGATGATCACTCTCAGAGCTACAAGAGGGTTTTTTTTTTTTTTAAGTTTGCAAAGTCCAAGGTTGCAATTTTTTTTTTTAAAGGAAGGCAATGGGGGAGCCAAGGCACAAAGTCAAAATAATAAGAATCAGAAAGTCAGTGACACAGGGTAGAAAGAGAGTCAGAAAATAGACATGATGAGGACAGTGGGCCAAGCCTGAGGAATTTGGGGGCCACCAGGTGGCAGTGATTTTCCTTATGATTCCCCTGGCCATGCTCAAGGACACGAGCTGTGCATTTTAAAGGAATAAAAATAAAAGCACTGCTCACCCCCAACTTCCCTGTACTCAAGTGAGAAGAGAGCTTTACACCCATGGTTTCAGAATGTGGAAACTGACAAGCAATGCTTGAAGACAAAAGGAATCAATTTCTGATTCACAACATTACCGCAAAACAAAAACACACAAGAAAGCCCAACATTGACGACAAAGAGAAACAAACTCTAGTAACCCCCAAACAGGTAACAACTAAGATTCAGGGTCAAAATGGGAGGAGGAGCTGGGGGAGGCAATGAGTAAAGAGGATGACAATGAGCAGATAGAGAGAAGGAAGCCAAGCTTGGAAGAAAGGAATCACTGTATCAAACGTCATGATGAATTTTGATGTAATTTCCCCATCACTTGGTGGGAAATGCCATGTGTACTTAATGGGGCCAAGGTTCTCAGGATAGAAATTTTCCTGAGGAGAATCACCTTTTGGAACCATCCATTTCCAGCATAGAGCATCAACCCTCCAACTGTAGCTGCTTGGCACATGTCTGGGGAAGTCTAAACACAAGGAGAAGAAAGCCAAGCTGGTCTGGAACAGACTGATCTGATTGTACTCCAACAGCTTTAACCTATCATGGTCTCAGTACTTCTGCCAAGGGATGCAAGATCTTCTCAATGCAATGTCCCCACAACTGAACAGAAAACAATCTGTTGGCTATGAACCCCCATTCCTGCAGAGTGCAATTAACCTTGACTGAGAGGTTCAAGTCTTCGTAGACTCGAGTCCCAAGTTTACTGCAGTAAGTTCTGCCCAGCAGATTATGGTCCCTTTCAGTGTAACTGGTGTGGGTATCGCCTGCGGCTAGGTAAAACAGGTCAAGTCAGAAGTGAACAAGACCTTTAGTTCAGAAAGATCACGGCCATGTGAAACAGACATGTTTCTTCTTCACTGTTTGAAATTAGTGACCAAGCCTAATTAGAGTGTAACAGTGGGGAATAAATGACCAGCAATATTGAACCATCTTTGATTATTACAGAGGATGAGTCTCATAACTAAATTACTAACATCTTATCTGATCTCAAGAAGTTGCCCTTCCTGTACACAATGTCACATTTACGGGCTTCCCAGACTCACTTGGGGTTCTCCCAGAAAGAGTGCTGTGCAAGCTTCAATATTTATTCAAGGAATGGTTTAATAGGATTTCCAAATATATAAGGATCTTTCTGCCCAGGAGGTAATGGAGGATCAGATTCTTTTTTTAACCGTTCTTTAACTGAAGTATAATCTTAATCACCGGAAGATGTAAGAGCATGGCCCAAGCTGAAGGACATTACAATTTGTTTCTATATTTCTGGAAGGTTGCTTTCTACCCATCATTCTCCTTAACTCATATGAGCTTATAGGCACCTAAAGCACCAACTGCATCAAGAGGTACAGGTCCAGAAAATGTGGAAGAAGCAAGGGAAGGCAGCAACATTTATATATTTATTTATCTGTGTGTTTACAGAGGACTTCGTTGAGAGCACAGAGAAGGAATATATATTCTTGACAGGAACACAGGTGTCAGTCACAAATCTTCCTACAAGAAAACAACTGCTAGTAGATGTCCAATCTGAATTGCCTGAGAAAGAGGTAATTTTTCACGATACACTGAAAGGGACCATAATCTACTGGGCAGAGCTTACTGTAGGAGAGGGGTTTCCTGCTTCAGGCTCACAAGGACAGAGGCAGCACTGGTGGTAGAATTCTGCGATTCAGTGAAAAGCACGAATCTTGGTAAGAAAAAGGTCCAATTTCTAGGCAGAAGAGAACAAAGAGTGGGAGAAACATATCGAGAAAAACAGCACCAGAGTTTTGCATGTCCTCCATGGGCAATCATCAGAAACAGTCATGACCTCAGTTTAAGTAAGTCAGTCCAAGACTTCAGTTCAGTTCAGTCACTCAGTCGTGTCCAATGCTTTGCAACCCCATGGACTGCAGCACGCCAGGCTTCCCTGTCCATCACCAACTCCCGGAGCTTGCTCAAACTCATGTCCATCGAGTCAGTGATGCCATCCAACCACCTCATCCTCTGTCGTCCCCTTCTCCTCCTGCCTTCAATGTTTCCCAGAATCAGGGTCTTTTCCAATAAGTCAGTTCTTTGCATCAGGTGACCAAAGTATTGGAGCTTCGGCTTCAGCATCAGTCCTTCCAATGAACACCCAGGACTGATCTCCTTTAGGATGGACTGGTTGGGTCTCCTTGCAGTCCAAGGGACTCTGAAGAGTCTTCTCCAACATCACAGTTCAAAAGAATCAATTCTTCAGTGCTCAGCTTTCTTTATGGTCCAACTCTCACATCCACACATGACTACTGGAAAAACCATAGCTTTGACTAGACAGACCTTTGTCAGTAATGTCTCTGCTTTTGAATATGCTATCTAGGTTGGTCATAAATTTTCTTCCAAGGAGCAAGCGTCTTTGAATTTCATGACTGCAGTCACCATCTGTAGTGATTTTGGAGTCTAAGAAAATAAAGTCTGTCACTGTTTCCATTGTTTCCCCACCTAATTGCCATGAAGTGATGGGACCAGATGCCATGATCTTAGTTTTTTGAATGTTGAGTTTTAAGACTTGATCCTTAGAAACTCATTATTTTTATGCTTGAACTGAATATCAGTGCCAGTTCTATAGGGATGCAGAAGACTCCCCTCTCTCTGGAGGCAGCTGGAAGGTGTCCTGGGAGGTGACTTGAGCCTTGCTGGAAGTCTGGGTGGTACCCAGCAGTGATAGTTACAACTGGCACATCTCAGTGCTTATGAGGAAAGTGGGTCGCTCTGTCAAAATATACCAAGTGATATCTAAGAGACAGGCCCTAGCCTCACTCAGGGAGATGGCAGTTATGGGTCTGGGGGACAGTTTGCTATACTGTATCCTGGAGCTCTTGAGAAATTGACCCCACATAACATGCCTGTTTATTCAAGCCAAAGAGCAATGACAAAGGGCTATTTGTTATATTGCTTCCAACAATAACTTGCTGGAGTCAATGGATGGTAGGATTGGCCTCATCTTGATGGTAGTTTCTACACCTCCCTGCATAGAATTGTAAGGGATGATGGGCAGTGCCGACCTTGACATCTGGGAACAATTTCCTTGTGTGGATGAAGAATGTCATTAGAGGAAAGGTGCTGAAATCCTAAAAGGGCATCATCACAGAAAAAGTACAAGTTGGAGATTTCTGAACATTCCTCCAACACTGACATCCATATACTTTCATATCTGAATCTGAAAAGATGCTTGTTAAACCAAACTATACCTCTAATTGGTAAAATTTGGGGCAGTGAAATAAAGTGAAGAAGGAATTGGTTAGCTTTTAAGCATAGTAGTCTTTTGGGCAGAGGTTGATCATGATTTTGAATGTACACATGTACATACTTACACACATGCACACACTTGTACACACATATATATTTACACCAAGCTTGTGAATGATAGACACAATGATGTCTCTTTCCTGCACTTTTCCCAAGTAGGTAGGCTTTTAGTAGCCAGAAGAATGATCTGGTTCTTAGCTTTGGAGATAATGGGAAAGTACCTTGGCAAAAGACACACAAAAAATGCTCCAACAGAAAGTAAAAAAGTTAAAAAGTGTAAAAACAAAAAAAAGTTTTGTCCTTCTAAATCAATAGTTCTCAAACAAATGCACAATAGAATCGCAATCCCATTCAATGATTTCATAAGTGTATCTGCTCTCTCCTCTTGGTAAGATCCCAGCTCTGCCCCCTTATTGGTCATGGGCTTGGGCAAGCTGAACTCCTTCGAGCCTTAATCTCCTTGCCTAAAAAATAAAAATAATGTTAGTCCCTACCTCATGGGATGGCATGAGGATTAAGTGAGATACAAAACATGTGAAGCACCTAGGCCAGTATCTGACATTGAGTAACCAGATAAATGGAGAAGGAAATGGCAACCCACTCCAGTGTCCTTGCCTGGAGAATCCCATGGACAGAGGAGCTTGGTGGGCTACAGTCCACGGGGTCGCAAGAGTCGGACACAACCAAGTGACTAACCCACCACCAGCCAGATAATAGGTTTACTACTTGGATTTTTCTATACATGGCACTTCCTAGAAAACTTTTCCTAAATTATTACTAACCATATCCAGGAAGGAGAGGTCTTGAGTGACCTCTGTAAGTGGCTAGCATTGATGTGAAGCACAATTTCAGACAACCCACTGCCTTTTCAAGCAATGCAATGAGGAAAGTTAGGCAGCCACATTTAGTCATTTAAATACAAATAGAATTCTCTGTGCCTCCTCTCTCTCAGAGTTCTAGAAAACTGGGGAAAACCCCAGTGACCACACACAGAAAAAAGGTAGAAGTGACTCAACTTGCGTCTGGGAAACTCGCAGCCTGAGGTCTTCTGGGAAGACCTGGATACTCCCAGCTTTCCATACTGAGGGGTTTTCCTCACATCCCTGACCTGTCTGTTGAGCCTCAATTGCAGCTTTGCTCTTTCTGCTACTAGCAATATATTCCCTTAAAATGTCCTCTCAGGGTCTGACATCAATCATTTACCAAGTCCCCAAGGGACACTATGATGTCATCACTAGGTATATCTAAACACCATCACAGGCATCCTGATTACAGACAGTGATTGATGTTGACTGTGCCCAGAAATGGATGCCCCCCTTCCCCAGCAATACTAACGGTAATGATTTTTTTTCCTTCTCATTTAAAATTACCAGTGAGTTCCACTGAATTCTAGTTGCTCAATTCCACACTGGGTCATTCTGAGAAGCTTTATTCACATAAGCCTAAGTGTGAAATATCTTGTTAGAGCATTCTTAGTACACGACCTTCAAACGACTTAGCTCAAAGCACAATAGGCTGTTTACTAATAAACCACACGGATTGCAAATTCTTGGAGAGTTAAAGTTGGATGAGAGCAAGGGCAGCTTGTCTCCTCCTGGAAAATTCCTGGTGAAGTGACATCATCTGAATTTGCCCAGCCAGCTGTCGGGTGGATAACTCATAGACCCTAAGGCATTGTGGGTAGTAAGCTCATATTAAGTAATTATCTGGAATTGAGCCTATTTGAAATAGGATTTACATTGCCACCTTCATCCATACATTTCTGTTGACAAGAGCATTTTAGATTTCATCCTTTCTTTTTGCACTTCATATACACATTGGAGTGGATGGCTCTGGGGGCATTTAGTTATATCGTGGGCTCAAACAAATCCTCATTCCTCATCATAAGCTTGCTCAGTTTGGTAGCGCAAAGCCATGCTTCTTAAATCATCCCCCCAGCAAGTGCCCAATTTCTCGGACTCGTCCCTGACTTGTGAACAACACTGCCACCCTCAGGGAGTCCTGGGAAATGCCTTTCAACGTGAAAAGAGGTTGGTATGAGGCTGGGAAGCCCGCAAGAAATAAATGAAACAATATTTGTTTGAGTTGCAAGCTGGGGAAGAAAGGCCTGTGTTGTCGAGATGTCCCAACAATTATGAGAAGGGTATTTTAGTTGTTTTAGCAAAAGCTAAATGAAAGCGGGCATTTTCTGAGAGCTTTTGGGGGTTTCCAGGAGAGTGGGATCCCGTCAGCCTCTCCAAATACTTGAGCAGCTACTCACGGACAAAATGTCAGCCCGTCACAGCTCCCTCTTTGTGTGAGACCCTTGCACGAGACACATGCCTCGCTGAGGAAGTCCTTTTTTGTCACCAAGGTCACTTTGAGACTCCTCCCTCCCTCTCCGTCTCCCTTTGTGGTTGAATGCCACCAGTGTTCCGATGACCACATGTTGGTATGTGATCAAAAGACATTTTTAACCCACTCAGTTGGGCTGCAAATTAACAGCGACCCAGAGAAGCCCAGAAGAAAACTCTCTTTAGAGAAAAATCTTGATTTTCCAATTCTGGAGGAAGGGCTCTTCTGTTTGATCTCTGAGCAGCTCAAGAGTCCAACTCCCAAAGAAGGTTCTGGGGTCAACTCTTAGCAGGATGACTGGCATTTTTTAAGCACATCAGGCCAGTTTCCATGTTACCACGATCAGGCACAATGTGCAGGAAAGCGGGTCACGAACAATCCCCCTTGTCACACTCAGTCTGCTCCCCACTCTCTACTGCGATGGAAAATATGAAATGTTTATGCAAGACCAGCACTACCTATAAAGGGCTGTAGGAAACTGCTTACCAGGGATCAGGGTACCCACCACATCCACCTTCCATTCTATGCCAGATATTCCATCAAGGGGCTGGGCTTTTACCATTTGGTTATATTGCTTGCAAAGATTTTGTCTGTCAAACTATAGTTGAGCCATAATATCTCCTCCTCTGATATCTAAGAGACTGATAGAAATTCCAAGCAAGCCTCTGTTTTGTTCAGCTCGCGCAGTATAAGCAGGGGTAAACGCATACTCATCAGAATCATTCATGAGGGACTTCCTTGGTGGTCCAGAGGTTAAGATTCAATGTTTCCAATACAGGAGGAAATGAGTACAGTCCTTGGTCAGGGAACTAAGATCCTATATGTCACATGGCCTGACCAATAATAAATAAAAATAAAAGAATCATTCATGAAAGCAAGTTTTATGTCAGCATCAGGACAGGACTCCAGACTCCTAATATGCTGAGAAGGGAATTTCAGAAAAGTAGAGAAAGAAGAGAGTCTTGGAAGGACTGAGGCCAAGAGTGAAGGGGCAGAGGACTGAAAACAAATGTCACCTAGCTACATTTTCATTAAAAGATATTTCACACACAGATCCTCTTAATTTCATCTGAAATGGGTATTTAAAAATTCACCAAAATATCAGTGCTTAGAACAATACCTGACACATAGCAGTTACTCAGGAATATTTGCAGTTTGAATGAATGCATGGTAGCAGGAAGAAAGGAGTGCAACTTTTTAGTTCTTATATTAATTGTTTGCTGTTATTTAAATTTACCATATTAGAAGAATAATAAATTTGATTTTTAAAAAAGAAAGAAAATAATGTGGCTATTTAACTAGAGAACCAGCCTCCATGCAGCAGGGCATAAGACTGGCCCAAAGCAGAGCTCCAATCCCACACAGCAAATGGGCCTGGGCAACTCAGCCTGAATCATGTTATTAATCTTTGGAAATCACTGAGGCTCTCATGAAAAAAGTATGTTGCAAAGCTATTAAAGAATAGAATGTAATCTTATAATGCAAATAATTAGCTTGAATTATGTCTGATACAGCATTTTAGCTGTAGAATTAAATATTATTCTGGAGAATTATAGCATGCAGTAATGCTTAGAGTTGCAAAACAAAATGACAGAGTGGAGAGGGAAAAGCCTCTCTTTTCCTTGATTACATTTAGTTCGGCATAGATGTTGAATGCCTGATGCGTTTAGTTATCCTAATGATCACACTGAATTCCATCAGAAGGCATAATTCAAAACCTTGCAATTTAAATGTAACTGACCAAAGTCTCTGTGTCCAGTTATCTGTGTTCAACATGACAACGTTTCCTCTGTCCGTTGAGTGCTGAGCAAAAAGGTCGGCCACACAGGTATCCCACTCCCAGGAGGGTGAACTGTAGCAATTATCTGTTGATTGACACCTGGGTCAACATGAGCACATGCAAAGCACCCAGAAAACTGAGGCGGAAGCCTGAATACTACTTAAAATAAGGCATGGATGGGGCTGCATAAGTGCAAGTGATCCTGTTATTATCATTATAAAGCCACTTGACAAATGATCATTGTAGAAGTGGGAAATAGTGTCAGAAAAAGAAAAGGAGACTTGGAACCACTTAACAGGGCTCTTTCAATAGCCCTCTTTCATTCATTCATTCCATCGGTCAGCCAGTCAATAACAACATTCATTCATAAATTCTGCAAATATTTACGGCACATTACAATGAACTGAGTTCTAGGGAAAGACTGGTCACCATGTCGTTAGAAGGCTTTGATTATCCTCCTTCTTAGAGGTAGATTCCAGTGACTATTAAGGAACCAGATTTGCCAGGGGAGGGAATTTCATTTCTGTAAATGAACTCGGGCCAGATTGTCTTTCATAAAGTCCCATCCTAGGACCTGTGTGACTTTCCAATATGAAAAATAGTAGTAAGTTAGTTTTATTCCCCAAAGGATATTATGTTTAAGCTATTTCTAAGTCTACATCTTAGACTGAAAGATGAAAACGACTACCAGTCCCACAAGACCTCCTAAGGCTCTGATGCTGCCCATCCCCACTCCTTCATTCCCTGACTCACCTGCAGAAGCTCCTGCTGACTCTCCACTTGACCACTCGACAAGGTAAAAGACAGCTGATGCTACCTTTTGAGTAAAATGCCTTTGGACTCTTCCCAGATTGGCCCACTTGTGTTTCCCTTCTCAGATTCACAGATGTCATGGGGAACTCATGGGGGACCCAGAAGCATGGCTCACCACTCAACTTGTAGCCCCAGTAAATTTAGCTGCACTATGAATGTGCCCAGGACAGTATTTGAGCTCTAATCCTCATGGTTTATCAGCTCAAATCAAAGACCACAGAACTACAAGTTCATCTTACTTGACTGTCTATGTTGGCTGCTCTGTTACATATCTTACTGATCTTATGCTGTTCTAAGCTGCCATGATCTCTTATATTTTTACTCTTTATCCTAAAAATAGAGTACCTTTTTCCCTATCTTCTTTTTCTGTGTATGGTGGAACTGTATTTGATCATTTGGCGGGTCTAGTGGCAAAGAACCTGCTTGCCAACGCAGGAGATGTGAGAGATGCTGGTTAGATCTCTGGGTCAGGAAGATCACCTGGAGGAGGGCATGGCAACCCACTCCAGTAATCGCTGCCTGGAGAATCCCCATGGACAGAGAAGCCTGGTAGGCTACAGTCCACGGGGTCGCAAAGAGTTGGACATAACTGAATGACTTAGCACATAGCATGCACTCACCTAATATCCACAATATCGGGGAAAGTTGGAAACATTTTCAAATTCATAGGTGTTGGGGCAACACGATGACAGAATTTCAGAAATAGCTCTTCCCATTTATGGGGCTCAAGATACAATGAGCTTTCAGAACTGCGGCAGAGGTTGGTTTTTATGAGAAGACACCCCAGGCTGTATGGTCTTGAAGAAAAAACATTGCCTGAGGTGAAGACAGGGTCAGTATTTACACCAAAGAAATATGCCTGAGGGTAAATATCTCTGTGGTATTTTCTCCATTCAAGAATGTGGCTATAATATGGTAATTGTGGGTTTGGTTTCCTTTTAGTTGTATTGAGCCCAAGGACTGCAGCCAAGGAGGAAGAGGAGAGGGAAGGAAGAGGAAGGATGAGTTTCCACAAGTTCTATATATTGAAGGCAGTGGTGAATCACTGAAGGCAGTGTTACCCATTGACTCAGCAAGTATTTACAGCATCCACCCTGGGCCAGGTGCTGGGCTGGGTTCTAGAGACAAAACAATGAATGAAGCAGAAGTAGTTTTTTTCTCCTGAAGCTCTGGGCATATTAAGGGGAAAAAGACATTGAACAAATCCTTATAAATGGGAAGTTAATTAGGAAAAAGGATGTAGAGGAGGCTACTGTAGGAACATAGAATAATGGGTCCTGACCTAATTGGAGGGGGGAAGAGATGTGAGGGGAGACTAGAAACATCCACCTTCCAGAACTGGAGTTGTTACCATGTATCAGTTGAAGGGTGGGAGGAGTCTGGGAGTGATGGAAAAAGAGACATTGAATAGGACAACAGCATTGCTGTTCTAGTCCTTTAGAGGGGTTGCTATACTGTTGTCCACAGGCCAAATGGTGGGGCCAGAGTTTGTTTCTGTAAATAAAGTTTTATTGGAACCCCCATGCCTATTCACTTGCCTATGATGTAAAGCCATTGTCAAACTGCAATGCCAGAATCCATTCCAAGCATGACAACGGACTGCAATGCCACAGTCCATTACAAAAGAGACTGTGTGGCCTGGGACACCTCAAATACTTACTACCTAGCTTTGTACCAAAAACAAATTTACCAACCTCTAGTCTAAATTTATTTATTTCTTTGGCTGCTCCAGGTCTTAGTTGTGGCACTTGGAATCCTTAGTTTCGGCATGTGGGATCTAGTTTCCTGACCAGAGATCAAACCTGGGCCCCCTGCACTGGGAATGCGAAGGCTTAGCCACTGGATCACCAGGGAAGTCCCCTAATCTCTAGTCCAGGGCAAGCGATTTAGTCACAGTTATTAACACTAGATACTGCAACAAAACACTCCAAAATCTCAGCTATTTACCAGATAAGCGTTTCCCTCGACTATCACAGCTCTTTGAGCAGCTGACCTGGGTGGCTCTTGTCCACGTAGCGAAGCGGGAGCTCAACTGGAGACTCTATAACCCAGCTGTGCACACAGGGAGCAGAAATCAGAGTCAAGGACGTGACACGCATTGGGGCCGGGTCTGGGAGTGTTGTGTATCATTTCCACCTCCATCCTGTTGCTCATATGGTCCCACCCACATCCTAGGGGAGGCTGAGAAAGGAAGCTTTCTGTGTGCTTGGGAAGAAAAGGAGATGCTTTGGGGAATACACAGCAAGCAATGCCTCTGCTATAGCAAACAAGACATATTTAAGGAACTGGAAAAAAAAATCCTATGTGGTTGAATTTAGGTGCACATGACGAGGCTGATAGTTAAGTAAAGATCAGATTGTGGAGGTCTTATAAACCATGTCAAAGACTAGATTTGAACCCAGGTCTGGATTACCTTTTGTAATACTCTGACGGGTTATGTCACCCAGCTAATCTGGTTCTCTGCTTCTTCATCTGTGAACAGGGGATGGCACTACCTACTTGATAGAATCACATGGGCACAAAGACATAAGGTATGTGGAGCTTTTAGACTATCAAATAGCCAGCATATAGTAAGCATGCAATAGAAGAAACTCCTACCTACCTTCCCCCAAAGCAACCTTCCCACCCAGAGTTCCTAAGCTGCAAGAAGACACTGTTGAGTATCACCAAGCCTCATCCCATAAGAAAGATAATAGAAACACTCAGAATCATGTTTCTGCCATTTTATTGGCCTCCTCATATTTTGCTACCATCTTTTCAAGGACCTGTTGGCCTAGAGATCAATCAGGTTCCCTTGGTCCAGGGTAACCATTTTGCAAACTAAAATAATTGTTTTCAAAAATTCTTCCCCTTTCCTGGATCCAGAGAAAATGTCAACTGAAGCCCAGAAAAAATATCTGTGTATGTATGTGTATCTGTATGTGTACTCACACACACACACACACACACACACACACACACAAGTGAATAGGGCAAGACTGGAGTGATAAGACCCCAGCCCCTCACAAACACCTAATACCCCACACCTCTGTTCCCATCCTCAGGTTATTTTTTATCCACCTAAGGGTCAATCTTGGCCTTTCCACTTCTTGAATCATTTTACAGAAATACTTCTGACCCAAGGTCTCCACACTCTTGGAATATGGAGGAAGAGGAGTTTTTCCTGAGTCAAGAAAACACATTGAAAACAAAAAAGGAAAAATCAAATAATGTGGAGAAATAGCAAAAGATTTTTTTGAAAAATAAGAGGAATGAGAAGGACTGGTACAAGCAAATATTAAAATATTTTATGGCACTAAGGCTCCATAAATTATTATCAATTTGAAGGAAAATATATCCTCACTCATAACACACACACACACACACACACACACACATACATACATGTGCAGGAAACTGGAATGGGTATTGATTAAGGCAGCAGCACCTATAGTCAGCATGAAAATGAAAGTCACTGAGTCCATCCGACTCTTTGAGACCCCATGGACAATACAGTCCATGGAATTCTCCAGGCCAGAATACTGGAGTGGGTAGCCTATCCCTTCTCCAGGGGATCTTCCCAATCCAAGAATAGAACCAGGGTCTCCTGCATTGCAGGCGGATTCTTTACCGATGGAGCTATGAGGGAAGCCAGCACACCTGCAGTTAAATCCCAGATCAGCAATTTATTCAGTTGTGTTATTTAATCTTACAAATTACACAATCTCTTTGTGCATGGCTGTCTTTATACCGTCAGTGACGGTGATAAAACCATTTACCTTACAGGGTTGCCATGAGGATTACTGAGTTAAAACACGTAACGGATTCCAACACATAGCACTCAGTGCGTATTAGTCATTGTGGTAGGGGAAAAGTCATAATAAAAATCTCATTCTCACGTCTGCATAGTCTACCCTACATTTATTTTACTGTTTGATATGAATAAGTTTCCAAGGGTAAAAAAAAATGGACAAGGTATGGACCTGTCTTTGGAGAGGGAAGTTTGCTATCTAATATCAGTTAGAAATGTGTCTGCTCAGGACTTCCCTAGTGGTCCACTGGCTAAGACTCTGTGCTCCCAGTACAGGGGGCCTGGGTTCGATCCCTGATCAGAGAAGTGAAGTGAAGTCCCTCAGGCGTGTCCAACTCTTTGTTTCCCCATGGACTATACAGTCCATGGAATTCTCCAGGTCAGAATACTGGAGTGGGTAGCCTTTCCCTTCTCCGGGGGATCTTCCCAACCCAGCGATTGAACCCAGGTCTCCCACATTGCAGGCAGATTCTTTATCAGCTGAGCTACAAGGGAAGCCCAAGAATACTGGAGTGGGTAGCCTATCCCTTCTCCAGCGGATCTTCCCAAACCAGGAATATGAACCGAAGTCTCCTGCACTGCAGGCGGATTCTTTACCAGCTGAGCTATCAAGATGAAACTGGAGCCTATTATACAGAGTGAAGTAAGCCAGAAAGAAAAACATCAATACAGTATACTAACTCATATATATGGAATTTAGAAAGACAGTAACAATACCCTATATGCGAGACAGCAAAAGACTATAGAACAGTCTTTTGGACTCTGTGGGAGAGGGCGAGGGTGGGATGATATTGGAGAATGGCACTGAAGCATGTATATTATCATATGTGAAACAGATCGCCAGTCCAGGTTCCATGCATGGACAGGTGCTCAGGGCTGTACACTGGGATGACCCTGAGAGATGGGATGGGGAGAGGAGTGGGGGGGGGGTTCAGGATGGGGAACACATGTACACCCGTGGCTGATTCACGTCAGTGTATGGCAAAACCACCACAATACTGTAAAGTAATTAGTCTCCAATTAAAATGAATAAATTTATTAAAAAAATAAAATCCCTTACAAAAAAAATAAATAAATAAAAAGTGATACTTATGAATAAAAAAAAGATCCCATATGCTGCAACTAAGAGTTCACATGCTGCAACAAAAATTCCCACATGGTGCAAATAAAGAACCTGGTGCAGCCAAATAAACATTTTTTAAAGAAAGAAAGAAATGTGTCTGCTCATTTTTTCTCCTTTAAAGGTGAGTTCTTGGGCACAACTAAAGTTGCCCAGCACAGCTTGAATGTACTGCCAATTATTCATGTCACTGGAAATGCATCCGGCAATAAATTCGTTTTTGTTCTATATATACGTTGTCATTCATCACTGCAATACTGTTCTTGTGGGAAAACAGATTATGAATCGTGTAATAACTATGACTAATAATAAACAAGGCTCTTTGTTTCTTGCTCTAATGGAAATAAATCAGCCAGAAGTTGCATTCTGGCTCCACCCCCAACCCCCCAAAGAGAGTTATCCATTACTGGAAAGTATCTGCAATTTAAAAAAACTTGACTGCCTCTCCCCAGATCTAGACAAATTATAGCAACACTACAGAAAATCTCCAAAGATTTTAGTATCTTTGCAGAGAACGTAGGACATATCCCAATGCCTAGTTTAATAATGCATCAAGAGTGTTCACAGCAAGTGACACTTTGAGATGTCCTCCTGGCTTTGACTCTCTTCCACTTTAGTATCCTTTATAGAGTCACTTGACCAGACCAATTGTTCACTTGGCATTAGGAAAATAACTCTTTCCATATCCTCTGGATTTTGATGGGAGATGAGCTTCTGAACCACACCACCTGTCTTCCCGTCAGGTTTATGCTCTTTCTCTTGAGATCTCCAGGCTGGATGGAACTCAGAGTAGTGGGTACAGCACTGAGCTAGGAGGAGAGGGAGCTACTGCGGAAGACGTTATCCCTCACCCAGCTCGTAATTCTCTGGGCCTCAGCATCCTTGTGCTGAAAGAAGAGGGCATGTTAGAACTCCCATCTAGAAAAACGGTACAGATACAACTATTTTCAGGGCAGGAATAGAGACACAGATATACATAATGGACATGTGGACACAGTGGGGGTAGGGGAGGATGGGGCAAACTGGGGGATTGAGATTGATACATATATACTACCATGGGCAACATAGATAGCTACTGGGGCACTGCTCTATAGCACAGGGCGCTCAGCTCAGAGTCCTATGATGACCGAGGGGTGGGATGGGAGAGGGGTTGGGAGGGAGGCCCAAGAGGGAGGGGGTATATGCATACATATAGCTGATTAACACAGCAGAAACACGACATGGTGAAGCAATTATCCCCCAATAAAAATCAATCCATCAATCACTCCCAAGTTTGGCACTCTGTGAAACAAGCTTTCTGGACAGTTTCATCCTCAGCCTGAACCCGGGTCACTCATTCATCCAGCTAGTTCTGGAAGCCTCACCCTCACCCCAGTCCACGTGGTACACTATGAGTGACCTAGAAGTCTAACCAAGAACTCACCGCTCCCAGCTTCAACATGGTCCTAGCATCACGTTCCCTAGCATCACGTTCTGATATCTTGTTTTCCACTCGCTGTGGAACTGCTGCAACCTAGGCAGCAGGTCCCCATACAAGATAACTGGCAACTCTCAGCTAATCACTCAGCAGCTCTTCTAGGGGTCTCTTTCCTGTTTGGAAATAAAGATAGTATCACGTATTCCCAATTCACAGGATGATTGTGACAGGATCATTATGGGGAGAAGTTGGAATGAATTGTGAAAAGTGCTATACATACAAGTGAAAATGAAATGGGTGTCATTCCTAGACTTCCCCTAAAAACTGAAAGGCACCTAGCAGCCACATAAGGATGTATTTATTATTATTATTATCACAGAATTAATAACATTAAATTCTTCTTGATCTTAGGGTTTGAAAACAGATTTTACTCTTTGGAAATCTAGAAACATTATAGCCTGACATTGACTAAATGTGCCCTATTGCTTTCCAATACCAATCTTCTGAGTGGTTGGCCATACTCAAAGAAGATTGCCTCTGCCTTTTAATGTAATTACACTGCAATTACAAAGTGCATGTAATATTGCTAAGCCTGACCTTGCAAATTAAATGTGTCCATTTCTCATTATATCAAAAAAATTTTTAAAAACTAAAACATGGCATGATTCTGAGCCACCAGGGAAGCCCCTTAGTTCCCTGACCAGGGATCAAACCCGTGCTCCTTGCATTGGCACCATGGAGTCTTAATGGACTGTCAGGGCAGTCCCTGACCTGCAATTGTTGTTATGAATGACCACTCCTTCATTCTGAAACCCTCTCCTCCCTTGGTTTTCTTAACAGGTAGTGAAAGTGATGACCTAGAAGGGGTGGGACGGAGGGGCGTGGGAGGGAGGTCCAAGAGAGAGGGGATAAATGTATACATATGGCTGATTCACTTCACTCCGGTCAGGTCCGACTCTTTGTGACCCTATGGTCTGCAGCGCACCAGGCTCCTCTGTCCGTGGGATTCTCCAGGCAAGAATACTGGAGTGGGTTGCCATTTCCTACTCCAGGGGATCTTCCCAACTCAGGAAGCAAATCCGGGTTTACTGCATTACAGGCGAATTCTTTACCATCTGAGCCACCGGGGATGCCCCCTCTTAACAGGCATCCGCTTGCCTAGTAACCATTCCACTCCACCTTCTTTGGTTTTAACAGGCTTGCACTTTGTGAGACAAAAGAGAAATCAATGAGTCTCTCACTAACGGAAGTCAGCCCAATCTCTACTTTGTAAGCAAGTGATCAGTTCAGAAGTCCAAGCCTAATGCAACAAGATTATAGAATTGCACTAGCCAGAGAGACTGGCTCAAGAACAGGTCTGTCCATCCAATGAAAGGTCACTGCAAGACTGATGGGAACCGAGAGAAGAAGTTTCCTCCCATTTGAGATAGAGCCACTGGTAGAATGACCTCAGTTGTATAGAGATAGGATATCAGACATTGCCCCAGTCATCTTCTAGGAGTCCAGGGATGAACCTGACATCCATGGGAGGACCTTTTTGAGAGAGTCAGAAAGAAATGGAACTGGATTTGTGACTAAAACACCTGTTCCCTGTTCTACTTACCTCTGGAGTTTGGGGTTGCCATTGTCACTAAATGAACAGATAAGTCTACTTTATCATAACAGTCATTTTGAGTTTCTTTGACTGTTAATAGCAACTGAAAGCATAGTAACATCACAGTTACCATCATTGTCTTTCTACCACATAAATAACTCTTTCGAACCATGTCTTGTAGTAGTTCGTCTCTTCCAGTAATCCCCCAGAGGCTTATTCTTAGACTTCTTTTCTTTATTCTCTTTACCTAACTCTCATCTTCTTTAAAGACTACAAAATCAACCACACCAGCCCAGACGCTTCTGAGCTTAAGACACAGATTTTTCAATTACTTCCTGTGTATCTTCCCTTTAAATGTCCCATCATGAGTAAGCTGAATAGCTCTAACACGACATGCAAGCTTTCCCCCACCACACTTTCCATGTATGTCACAGCCTAGTTATACGGCATCGCCAAGACTCGAACCTTCAAAACAGAAGCTTCAGTTTCCTCCTTGTTTGCTCCCTGTTTTTCATCCCTCATCATCATTATAAGGTCCTGCCAATCCGCAGCTCCTAAGTGCCTCCTCCTTCTCTGCAAGATGTATCTGTATTGGCCGAGTTCATTATCTCATCATTTCGACTTCCAGCTGCCCTTCCTCTTTCCAGCGCTCCCAGTTATTCCTCTCAAGTGCAGACCCATGTGAAAGTGTAGAATGTCATTTCCTTACTTAACATTATGCAATAGATTTCCATTACCTGCAGAATAAAGCTTATGGAACTTAGCTGGCCTTAGAAGGCCTTAGAAAGCCTTCCTCAATGACATCAGAGCTTCAATCACTGACCTTCAGTCTGACCTTCAATCTGACCTTCAATCACTCCCTACAGATTAAGCCAGTCCTTGGTATCCCCCAAGTGAGCACAAACCTATCCTATAAGCCTCATTTCCTCTGCCTTAAATACTCTTTTCTTGTTTCTGAAGTAGGTATATTCCTACTTACCTTTTTATAAAACGTCATCCATTCTAGAAAAGTTTCCTGAATGCCAAGGCAAATTTCCCTATTCCCTCATTTTTTATAACTCTAGGAATATAACATTAACAATGCAACATATGCTATAATAGATTCATGGTCATTGCTAAATTCCTTAACTTGAGTTATCTGCTTTTCTTTTATTAACAGTAATCTTTGGAGGTTCCAACTGCCTGGGTTTTTTTTTGTTGTTTGTTTGTTTTTTCACAGAAAATTCTATTTATCCTGGCTTCCTCTCTTCCTCTTCAGAGCAGTCTCAGAACTATTTGAGATGCTGTGTCCCAGGCTGAAGTCTCCAATTTTATGCATCAAATAAAAAATATAAGGCTCAATGTTTAGGTTGTGTGGTTTTTTTTTTTTCAGTCAACATTATATATGGTGATAATGTTAACTTAGACTTATGTGGTGATCATTTCCCAATGTATAAAAATATGAAATCATTATGTTGTACATCTGAAACTAACATGTTATATGTCAATGATATCTCAATAAAAACATGTTTAAAAAACAGATTAATGTTCATTAACATACACTCCCCTGGTTTCTTATTTCTTAAGGCCATGACCAAGGCTTTCACTTTTAACTCTAGGAGGCATTGCATCAGACACTCAAAAATTATTTTTGAAATGAAAGAACGAGGGGGAAAGAAAAAGAAAATCACAGGATTAGTGGTTATACATGGTGTAACCTCTCTAGATTCAGTCTCCTCAACTGTAGAAAGAGACAGGTTTAGATGAAACTCTCTGCTTCTTTCTGCTTTAAAATATTTCTGGATTTTAAGGAAATATTAATAGGAGCAACCCAGTGATCTTTCAAGACAGTCACCTAATATTAAATTTCACAAACTACACTCTGGTCAATCAAGTATGAATTCAAAGATGGAAGTTTTTATTTTCTTTTTTCTTTTTCTTAAAATATGTTCTCCAGTTGCTGGATGAGATGTGTTAGTTCTGGAAAGAAGCCAATACTGGGCTTGGAGAAGAGTTAAAAGCCAATAGAGACATTACTTTTAATTATATTAAAAGCATCTTGTAAATTTCCCATCAGTTATAACATAAATTTCTCTCCATTAATCATTGAAAGACAAGTGTTTGCAGTTTGGCCTACTGGGGCTAAAATCTGGATACAGAATATTGTCTGAATGTCTTCAAGCCTAGTTAGTCTAAGAGACACAAGTACACAATCACACAAATACACACACACATACACACAAATGTACATTCATCCAAAGAAAGATAGGGTTTGAAATTAAGAAGTAGTTTGATATGAAGGGGGGAAGTGGGTGAGTATACATTAGTAAGACATTTGGGATCAGGGGCTGAAGTCAGTGATGGATGTTGACCATAGAAGCTGAAGTTAGTTACATTTCTTCTTCTGGGCTAGGTAGGGGGATGGGTAGCATGGTCAGGCTGAAAAATCAAGTCACAAGATTTAATTCTGGCTCTGCCATTAGCATCTTCTGTGACCTTGGTTAAGTCAATGCTTCTCCAGGATCTATTCTTGGACCAGGTTAGCCACTCAAAAATTTACCTATTTATTGCAGTGTGGTTCCTCCCAGACTTAACCTTCACTGACTTTCACTCCTAACATTATGCTCTTGGTTTTTATGAAAGGCCTTTACCAAATAAATAAATAAATAAATTATTCCAAGTATTCTAATATGAATCATTTTACTTCTAATATAAGTATAAATCTATACATAAGGCATTGGAGATATTTATTTTCTCTTTACGAAATTTCCACATGAAAAAAAATTCTCACAGAATTTAATTGAAGGAAAACAGCCCCCTCTTCCTTTAACTTATCACAGAAGTCTTCTGTTAATAGCTTTCATATTTTTCCTGCTACCAGAATGCCCAAAGTTTCTTTTTTCTTTCTTTTTTGATTTAATAGAGTCTTGTTCAGTCGCCCAGTCATATCCAACTCTTTCGACCCCATGGACTAAAGCACCCCAGGCCTCCCTGTCCCTCATCATCTCCCAAAGTTTGCCCAAGTTCATGTCCACTACATCCGTGGATGTAGTCTTACCATATACATAATTTTGCAATACAAAGTTAATTATTTTAATATATGCCCATCAAGTTTTCTTCTGGGTAATTTTGAGATCACACTACACAAGGAATTTCGTGTGCCTCCTTTTTTGCACAGTATCATGTTAGCATTTTCCCGTATCTATAGTAAAATTGCTTTGTGGAGTTTTTATTTTTTCATTTAAAAAAAAATTTATTCTATGCTGGTTTTAGTTTTGTTTCTAGGACAGTATGAGTAAATTTGGTTGAATAATTCTTTTGGATATAGCCTTTTTTCCTATGTCCTTCCTAAACTTGGTATTTTCTGGGTTTTTTAAATTGAAGTATAGTTGATTTATAATGTTTGTGTTACTTTCTAGTATGCTGTAAAGTGATTCAGTTACCCAAATATATACATATATATCCTTTTTCTTATTTTGCATTATAATTTACTACAAAATATTGAGTATAGCTCCCTGCGCTATACAGTAGGATGTTGTCATTTATCTTTTTTATATAAATTATATATCGTGTCTGCTAATCCCAAACTCTTGGATGTGGACCTGATTCTCAGCTGCACTCCTCCGCAGTTCACCTCTAGCCATCTTAGAACCAGCCTTGTCAAGTGACTTTTGATCTCCATCATGTGTTGCCCAAGCATAGAATTGGGTTCAACCGTGAATTCCAAAACACAGCTGAGACCCTGTTTTCACACACGATACAATCACCTTTGGCTGAAAGCTGGGTGAAAGCATAAGGGAGTTAAGAAGCATAAGGGTTTTACACACACACACACACACACACGGCTTACAGGACAACCTTCCCCTTTTGCCCCCACCTCCCAAGAGGTCAGCAATAGGTGGCCAGCCCCTGCTCTTGGGAAAGCTGGGTCCCACAGGCCCCTCCTTTCAACTCAGAGACGCCAGGACACACGGAGCAGGGGCCCCTCCTCATTAGTCTGACTTCCATCTCCACGGGGCTCCTCTTTTACCAACTTAAGTTTTAACTCTTGTAGCCTCTTCTCTTTGTGGCCTCAGACCTAGTGGTGATAGCCACTTCGTTGGGTTGCTACCCCTGTGAAACCCTTTCAGTCACCTAGTTAACACTGTTTGGCCTAATTGATCATTCTTCCTGTGAAATTTCTATGAAATTCTCTTGGTTGTGGTTATGCCTCCTGATTGGGTCCTGAATGACGGCAGAGCTGAGACTCAAACCCACGCAGGTTGGTGTCAGAGGCTCTGGCCCACCACCAGAATAGAGAAAAACACAAACAAAACGAAAAGTGAGTCTGTTCTTCCCCTGTCATCACCAGCCAGCCTCTTCTCACACGTATTCTCAGGGATGCTATTTCACCCATGAGGAACGCAACCTTTGACCAAACTACGGAGCTCAATTCAGTGCCTCCCGGTCTCCAGTCCAACACAGGATGTGGGCTTTAACTTTGATTAACCTATAGGGTGTTTTTCCAAAACAAAAGAACTGTCAGCCCCCAAAGGCGCAATCAAGCCTCCAGCTCTAAAAACACAAGGCAACACTGACTTTGTGAAGAGAAAGCTGTTGTTTTTCTTAGGTTTTGCGTATCTGGGCCCCAGTGCCTTAGGGGAGCCCAAGGTCAATAGCTGTGCTTCTCAATAACCTCTTCAAGGCAAAACACACTTTGAAGCACAAGATGTGATAAATGGGACAGTCTGAAACCAGGCGGCAAAGACCCAGTGCCCCTCTGAGCCCACCCTCACCCCCACAGCAGCAAACACCCATGGTCATGGTAGTTTTACTGGGAATATTGACGCAATTCATTAAAGCTGCTTTGGCAACGAATAACTGAAATGAACTAAATGATTTGACCAAGCTTAAGCATGAAAATGGACTTGGTTATTTGAACACAGTGGCGGATCACAAAAACTCAAGGTACATTTGAATGCCGCTGGATTTAGAAAGGGACTAGGAGACTTCTGGTCTCTTTTCTCCCTCATCGTCCCTCCTGATGCTCTGATTTTTCAGATCTCTGTCATTCTGTCTCTCCCCATCAGCTTTTCCAGCATACCTCTGTTCTGACATGAGGAAGGCCACTTACGAGTAAGTCCTTGGGGGGACTAAACCTCTCTGGGTCTTAGGTCAGGGCCCACTCATGTTCTAATCAGCTGCTTAGGGGTCAAGTTCGTGTTTTACAAAATAGGGAGGTAAGTTCTTTACTTGGGGAAGCAGAGGGCAGAAAAAGAGCAATCGTTAATTCAGGCAGGCCCTCCCTCTGACCATGAGGTTTCTACTGCTCTTATCCTGAACATCTCAGTGCTTATCTATTATTCAATTCCATGGCAGATATTAATTTTCAGGGAAAAAAATCATTCACTGTCATCAACTGTAATCTTCCAAATGCTTAAAGAAAATTAAATTTCTAACTAATACCGGAGTCTACAAAACAACCACCTTGCTTCCCATATTAGGGAAGGACAAAACAGAAAGTATAATAGGAGAGGGAAGGTTTACCAAGGCTTTAGGTACCCTGTGGGCATAATAAACATTCAGCCAGATTTATTGTTATTATAAAAGGTACAATAGGTAGTCTCACAAGTAAAATACTTAATGTGATTATAATGTTTATAGCATATAATCCGGCAAAGAGCTTTGGGTAAGGGGAAAGGGAGGGGGACCGTGGTGATTGTGTCCTTGTTGAAAAACCCCCTTGGGGCCCACATGGCTGAGCAGGAAGAGACCCATCCCCCCGGGGTTGATCCCAAGGACCAGCCAAGAGCACAGACCACTTGAAATGAGGGAGGCTCCCAGTTCTGGGAGCCTGTTCTTCAGGACAACTTAATTCTATTTCCAGCCTATGACTCCCCAAGCCCCCCTTTTCTGTCCCTCAGACTCACACACCCCAGCAGGCATGTTGGTGCCCGTGGGACACCGCTTTATCACCAGGCGGGACCTGGTCCGCTCAGCTGAATCTGCCCTCCTGACCACATAACTCACCTCGGCGAGAGGAAGTCTGGCGGCCCCTCTCGGGGTCCACAGGCTTGGTTTGGACCCATTTACCTCAAGGCTCTTCTAGCCCAAGTAGCATCCTCTCAAGGCTTCACTCAGATCTGTTGGGGGACTCACCTGCTTCAGCCTGAAGGGGCATCTGCTGGGGCTCCCTTCCTCTCTGCTACTCTCATCAGGGGCAGGAGACTGCAAAGCTGTCAGGAGCGAAGACGAGGAAACAAGTTAGCCTGCAAGGGGCCCCCCAGTGCCCGAACCTGAGTCCCAGCCCAGCGGTCCATCTCTCATCAGCTGGAGAGGAAGAGGTTTTCCTCTACCCTTCTTGGTGCTTCCAGTTGTCTAAGAATGAAATTGACATGAGACAGTGAAGGAGGAAAATGGACAGAACAGGCTCCTTCTTGAAAGCAGGACCCCCTCTTGGGCCGGCCTGTGGAATTTGAGCTATATGCCCAGTATCAATGGAAACGACATACCAACTGGAAAATCAGACCATGCCCCCAACCTCCCCCCCGCCCCGCCCCCAGCAAGGAAGAGCCCCAGGGCTTGTACCTAGACTCTCTGTCACCTAAAAGAATACCCTAATTATCTGTGTAACCAAATAGAATCATAAATTCTACTATGCTTATTGGGGTAGGACCACAGGCCTATTGATAATTGTCCACTGTTAACTACCCAGGTTTAAGGCATAGGAATCACGGGTTAACTCTCATTGTATCTGTCTTTTCCTTTGTTCAGACTAGTTTCAGAGAATTTGGGGAGGTGGGTTTGAGCATGTACATTTAGGGTATATAAGGTTTTCACAAAAACTGGTCGGGGTCCTTGGGGAGACTCCGCCTTGGGCCCGCCGGTGTAGTAAACTGCACTCCACTATCTGCATTGTCCTTCTGAGTGAGTTTGCTTCCCAGATTAAAGAATCAGAAATAAATCGGGTGGAGAGGGAGGTGGGAGGGGGGATCAGGATGGGGAATACATGTAAATCCATGGCTGATTCATGTCAATGTATGACAAAAACCACTACAATATTGTAAAATAATTAGCCTCCAACTAATAAAAATAAATGGAAAAAAAATTAAAAAAAAAAAAAAAGACTCAGAAATATGCATCCATGGGAGAGACCCAGGAAAAGAAAGCAACTCACCAAAATGGCCCAAGCCCTCACCTTACACACCATCTTCTGCTAAAGACAAAAGAGGCTGTTGAGGGTAGGGGTCTGGGACTTCAGATGGGAGGAAGGAAATTCACATGGAGATGGAGCAGCAAATGTTTGGTAAATAAACGTTTGCTGGGCCTACAGAGACAGTGGGACCCAGAGCAGACCCTGATATCTAGGGGTTCCCCCCACCACACTGAGTCTATACTTTCTGCTGAAGTATCTGGGGTAGCTCTATTCCAGGAACAGACTCTCTCTGCAAGTTCTTTCAGGAAGTTAAGGGGAAGATCAAAGTTTCTTCCAGAGTCAAGCCCTTAATTGTCCCACCCCTCAAATAATCTGCGTAACAAAGAGGCACTGGGGGGAGGCTACAGTTCCAAATCAAAGTTTATAGTTAAAGAGACAAAGCCCAAACATTTCACTACAGGAAAAAGATAGATCAAAGATAGATGATAAACAGAAAGAAAGACAGATAGACAAATATACATGACATGTAAGTATCACATATATGTATATATCATACATGTATATATGATTATATATGGTATAAACATGTATATAATATATATGTCATATACATTGATCTTCCCTAGTAGTTTAGATGGTAAAGAATCTGCCTGTGTCAGGAAGATCCCCTGGAGAAGGAAACGGCTACCCACTCCAGTATCCTTGCCTAGAGAATTCCACTGGAGACAGGAGCCTGGCGGGCTACAGTGGGTGGGTTCAGAAAGAGTCAGACATGACTGAGTGACTAACACACACATATATACATTAAATATGACTTCCCAGGTGGCGCTAGTGGTAAAGAATCCATGTGCCAATGCAGGAGACACAGGAGATGTGAGTTCAATCCATGGGTCGAGAAGATCCCTTGGAGGAGGGCATGGCAACCCACTCTAGTATTCTTGCCTGGGAAATCCCATGGACAGAGAAGCCTGGTGGGCTACAGTCCTTGGGGTCACAAAGAGTCGGAAGCAATTGAAGCGACTTAGCAGGCACGCACCGGGAGAGGAACGGACACGAGAGAGAGGGTAAGATGGAGCAAGAACACCTCTCTGTAAAAACCTCCACAAAACGGAGGTATTGCTGTTGAGTCCAGTGACTGTTCAAACTCCAAAGCGCTCTACATGACACGTTTCCAGTGTCCTCTTTTTACAAAGGGCTGAACAATTCTATTAACAAGATTAGCTTTGTCTAAACATTAATTAACCTCCATGAATACGAACACATGACCAAAGTATATCCTCTTAAACCCTTAAGAACCAGATTTCTATCGCTCCATTAAAAAGAGATTTATGCCAACATTGACACTGGCCTTGTGAGAAAGGCCAGACGCAGTCAAAATCCTCAACTAATAAGGCAGCTTCCTTACCTTTAGGGAGCATCCGTGGTCACACTTTTCTAAATTTATTTTTTATAGAAAGAATATTGGTTTATAACATTATACAAGTTCCAACTGCACAACATTATTTTTCTACTTCTGTGTACAAAACAGCATACTCCTCACCAAAAATTTCATTTCTATCTGTTGGTTACAGTTTTGAATATTTTCCCAGCATTGTTCTTTCCTGCTTATCTGTCTTATTATGTTCAGGTCATGGCAGGGGAATAAACCCATAACTTAATAAGTAGATCTGTTAAAATTTCATTTAGAAACTCCTCAGTTTGGCTTTCTTACTAAATTCAAGTATATTGGATTTACTATCATTTAATCGTATCTGTATTTATCAACATTCAAGTTTTTAGAATACTAAGAAATATCCTTGTATTTATTAAGAAGATACAAAATAAAATTATAAAAATCTTCAGCATTTTTAAACATTTTACCACCAAGGGTATAATAAGAGGAATCTCGACTTCCTAGCCTGGGAGAGGAATGGCCCTTCTGTTTATTTCCTTTGAGACTTAAATGACACAACGTGTTATTTCACCCTGGAAAATTGTGAATTTTAAAGGGCAAAGTGTGTGATGAGTGCACTTTCTCAACCTATATTGTCCTATCCTCACTCAAAAAATTGCAGTGACTGGGATGCATTCTCCTGTGAAGGACTCATAAACAGAACAATTTCCCAACAATATTGAATCACCAAAGGGTGAAAAGCTGATTATATTCTGATCACAGAAAATAAGTAAAGGTTCTTATTCTGTAAGTGAATGGAGGCAAAATGGTTAAAATGTCATCAGACAGCTCTGATCTCCCTCTTTTTATGAAAGCAAAATAAGAAAGATAGGAGGATAACAGAATTTTCCATAAAGTGAAGATAGGATGATGGGTTCAAGAAGGAAGAACCCCCAGGAAAGATTATTATAATAATGGGAGAAGCCATGAAAACACTACATGGGCACACGTAAAGTGATTTCCTTATATCATAAGGCAATCAATATTACTGCCTGGAAAACGGATGGCAATCAGAATGTGAACAAACATCATAGAATATTTGGGAAAGAAAGAGAGGAGAAAGTGTTAGGCACCAACTGGAAGAAGAGACATTCTAGGGGGCAGGAACAGCAATAAACTGAAACTCCATTGCTTCAAAATCATTTTCTTATTATCTCTTTTATGTTCCAAAAGAGCTACGAAACAGAGTCTAGTCACTCATTTCTTGTTAAAGAACGGAATCCAGAGGCTTAGTATGATGTGTAAAGCGTGACAAGGCTAATAAGGAAAAAGTGAGACAAAAAAAGAAACAAAGTGGGACTTCCCTGGTGGTCCACTGGCCAAGACTAATCACGCTCAATGCAGGGGGCCTGGGTTCGATCCTCGGTCAGGGAACTAGATCTCACATGCTGCAACTAAGACCCGGTGCAGACAAATAAATGAGTAAATATTTTTAAGAAGAAGAAATAAAGCCAGGGTAGATGCTTTGTGAAGTCAGTCAATTATTAGTATTATTGCTCTGTGACCTTGGAGATGGTCAAGCAGGTCTTAAGTCAACTGCAAAAACTGGTAGATTAGATCATTTGACTGGTGCTCTTTCTCTTAAAAAATTAACAGTTACCAATGGGGGCAGACCTTGACAGTAACACATAGAATAGTCTGCACGTTCTCTTAAAGGAATTTAGATATTTTGCAGATTTACTTTTGTATACTTTTTACACAGCCACTGGAATTACGGTCATCACACAAAAGTCACTCTAAGTCAATGTAAAGTTCTCTTATGAAACAGTCTTGTGAAAGCCAATTGCTCTGAGGGGCTCTCACCACTACCTTCATCCTTCTGTGTGTTTCTCCCCAGACCATAGATTATCTCTGCGCTCTGTCATGAATATGAGGACATGAATATGAGCATAGAGGAGGACTCTGTGCTCCTCCTCTGCAATCTGTTAGCTTTGTGGGATGTTGCCACTGGGCAAGTCTGGGGAGTAAGATGAGTGTGGGGTGTGTGATCACGACAAGGAGAAGTAGTGAGCAATGCTTCATAAGGAGGCAGCCTGCTAGAGAGGTTAGCAGTGAAAGGCCTGGAATCAGAAGGCTGTACACAAGCCCAGCTTTTCCACTTGGCATATGATCCTGGGCAAGTTACTTTTCCCCTCTGCCGTTCCTTTCTTCACATGTAAAACTGAAAAAAAAAAAAATAGCAATAGCCGCCTCACTCAGCAGAATAGAGCATTAAAAGAGATAATACATGAAAGCATTTAAAATAAGGTTTGCTGCCAAGACCCTACAACTATGGTATAAGTGCTAAAAGTGACTTTTTCTGAAAGAAGAAATGTAAATTGCTTCCCTTGTCACCTAATATGGCGAAGGGGTGGGTGGAGACCCTCATGTTGAAAAGCCATCTTCCCCTCACCCACCCTTCCTTGTGACTAGCTAAGCAAGTGGGCAGCATTTCTCAAAGAATACTGGAAAGAAAGAAAAAAAAAAACTTCCAGAGAAATCAATTGATTAAAACTTAGCACTCAAAGGCTCCACTTTGAACGCAGGTGAAAACAAAAGCCAAAAGGATCGAGGTTAAAGGCCTGACTACAACCAATAAAGAGGAGGTAAGAGCTCTTTTAAAGAGATGAGTTGGCCTGCCCAATATATTTTCTTCAAAGGAGGAGAAAGCTCATTCAGGAGCCTCAAGCTCTTCACACAGCACTTTCTGCTAAAGCCACAAGCACGGGATACACCTTCCAGAAAGGATCACAGAAAGTGAATATCCAGGAGGAGGAGGAAGAGGCCCTGGGGGTTCCTCACCCCCAGTGTAACGCTCCCTCCTTCCCTACTCTCAGCCACGAGTCTTCTCAGAAGTCATCTCTGCGTGAAAGCTCAACTGTCATGTTTGGTACAGTATTAATTATTACTATTTTAAGAGCTATTTTATTACTGTTTTAAGCTCTTTGACATTCCCCTATCTAGACTTCTTTATTATCTGTACATTTGAATATACTGGAATAAGGACTTTGGAAAATACATCTGCCTCTAGGTAAATTTTCAGTCCCCTAATTTTTCCTGTAAATTTTTCAACCTTGGATTATCCAGCAACAAGAGTTTTCCAAATCTCGACTCTGATGCTTGAGGACGAATCTATGTGGTTTATATGTGTTACTTCATTAGGTCAGGGAGGAAGCCGGCTGGTAGACACTCCATGCTGTTGGTGAGCGGACAGTCTCCATTCTTTTGATTTAAAACAGAAAGATAACAAAGATGAACCCCAACCCTACGGAGATGGGCTCGTATTTTTGCTCCAGAAGAAAGAAAAGCAGATGCTTTCCTAAGTACTTTAAAGCAGGGTATACAATCAGCCCCTCCAAAGCTGGTGAGCCAGATTGCCAGGCTGGGGTGAAGAGTCTAACAGCCCAGAAGGTTGTTCGAGCCAGATCCTGGTCTAAGCACAAGATTACAAGAGTAGTGAACAGACTAAAGAAATTGTTACCCATAGCATCCACTTTCATTACTTTTAACAAAAAGGTTTAGAAAATCTAGAAGACTAAGGTGTGAGATGTGTCATGATGCATTCAGCCCCCGAAATACACTTAAGCCTACGCATTATACAGAAACCTGCTTATACAGTTTTACTAAGTCCTGAAAGTAAATGAAATTTGATCATCACTCCTGTTCTCTCTAGAGAGAATTAGACTGGGTTCTTCTGATAACGTCCAGCCTTCTGATCTTACTTGGTGTCCTACGGTCATAGTTGAGCTCTCTAGGAATCATAAGGGAGAGGTTTCGGTTTATCAGGCTTACCACCCAGTGAGCAAACAGCCTATCTTCATCGAACACTCATCATCATTTTTCACCTGGGCTCTCTTTTCTTTTCTTTTTTTTTTTTTTCTCTCTTATTTAGAAGCTCTGAAGGTTTCAAACCTGGAAATAAAGTTTAACGAGACAGACCTGCAGGCGGAACATTGGGAGAGCTTTTTCATTTCACACTGTGATCAGTTAAGGAGCTGTTCATCTATTTCTATAACCCAGACGGCCACAGCCAGAGTGCTTCATTCCGCAGAGTGACATCTTTCCAGGTCTCCAAATTCTAATACAGCCATGCGCCATTATCTCCCTCTCTCTTCCTCTTTCCCTCTCTCTTTTTAAGAGCTAGTTAAGCATTCACTACAAGTGTAATAAAGGAGATGAATTACCGGTCCATTTTCATCACTGATGCCCAGCTCTGGCTCAGCTTTTTAAAAACCATCTCCTTCCTTCTCTTTTGCCAACAGCCCCATCTGATCAGCATTTGACTCATTTCAACCAAATAGATGGCAAATTTCATCCCATTTAAAAAACAAAAAAGGAAACAGTCACTTACTATCCTTAAAGCTTCTGGCTTTGCTGCCTATGAAATGCCCATCACTCTCTAGCATCCATTCACTGCCCCATGTTCCCAGATTATTCCAAATCTTCTCTTACCTCCTGAAATCCATGACTCTTCCAACATCCTCACTCCCAGCCGATAACATTACTTCCTACTTCACTCAGAGGTAGGGAATTCCCTGGTGATCCAGTGGTTAAGACCCCATGTGTCCACTGCAGGAGGCATGGGTTCAATCCCTGGTTGGGGTAATAAGATCCCACACACTGCATGGTGCAGCCAAAAATCAATCAATCAATTAATTTTAAAAGATCAGCTCTTTGGAGCTCTGCTGTAAAATTTTTAGAAAGTCCCTTTTCACAGACTTCCACAGCTTTATCTCCTGCCTTCCCACTGTTAATGGCTCACCTTGGCATGTTCCTGTCTAAAACCATGCCTTCCACGTGGGTACCGGATGCTACGCTCTCCATCTGTTCCAGAACCTCTCCCAAATTCTCCTTTCTCTTCTACATCATCTATTTTTTTTTTTTTTAAGTCTCTACTGGGTCATTCCCATCAGCATACTCACATGCCAGGCCTTCTCTCATCTTGGAAAAGGAAAAGAAGGTTGGCTCCACCGACCCCCTCAACTTACATCTGATTCCTTTGCTCTCCTCTGTAGCAGAGCTCCTTGAAAGAGTTCTCTTGACTCTCTGTCTCTCATTCCTCTCCTCTTTTGAGTCTCTTAAACCCACGCCCATCAGCGTGGTGTCAGAGGCCGAAGCAGCTCTGAACACCAGAGGAAAGCAGTGGAGGGAGTGAAAGTGGGCTCTGGGGCCAGCCTGGCTGTGTTCGAATCCCCATGCTGCCACAATCCTGTCGTGTGAACTTAGAGAAGCCACGTAATCCCTTTATTCTTTGGTTTGTTTATTTGTAAAAAAGGAACTATATCAGTATGTACCCTTACATTTGTAGTGAAGAATAAAATTAAAACATGTAACCTGTTTAACATGTAACACAGGTACTAACATGTGTTAGTACAAGGTCGGGAACACACTGGGTGCTCAGTAAGTGCTGGTTACTATTATAATCTCGTATCCAGTAGAAGCATAATGAGAGCTATATATATCATTTACATTTTTAACCATCACGCTGAAAAATGCTAAATAAGAACAGGTGAAGCTAATTTTAATAATTTCTCTTATCTCAGAATACTCAAAATATCATTTCAACATGTCTATATAAAAAATCACTAACTAGATATTTTCAGACCTGTTTTTGCACTAAGTCATCAAATCCAGTGAGTATTTTACACTGACACTCTTATCTCAATCCAGACTATGCATATTATTAAGTGCTCAGGAGCCACAACAGAAGAAAGCCATTGGGGAAGTGCCCCCTTTCTAGGTTATGACGCCGTCTAACAATACACGTAATTTGTTTTAAAAGCTAAAGTAGAAGTCCCAAGATTCAGTCCACCATCAGTGTCAGAACCAGAAAATTAATGGGGAACTTGAGTTTCTAAAGTCCTACACCTAATCTCCCCAAGTGGACCGGGTTAATCCATCCTTTTCCTAAAACATCATCCATTTCCTCCTTCACTGGGCACACTGATGCTGGCATTGTGCCATCTGCCATTTTCCCCAAACGTTTCTTTCCTTTCACTTGATTCATGTTCTAATTCACGTATTGATTTGTACTTTCTCTTGCCGTCTCTTTCTCTTGCTTTTCTCATCATCATCATTTTCTGGAAATGAGACATGGAAGCCGGCAGCCGCTGGGTAAGGGAGAGGTCAGGAAGGAGAGCTAAAGGAATGATTTCTGTGATCCCCAAGTCAGGAGCTGGATGAAACACCAGTCGTGGAAGTAGCGCGAGTGGACGTGGCCGGCGCTAGAGGGGGGAAGGAGGGATGTCAGAGCCTCCCATTCCTCTCCATCTTCACTCCCACCGCTTCATCGGGTCCCCCCACCCCCCGGCCCTGCTACACTGGGCTAGGGCGATGACCTCCTGACCAGGAAGCTGGATATGCCAGGGTTCAATGTCTATCCCTTTTGTTTAGGTCAGTAACTCCAGGGACTAGAATAATGCTGGCACATACTAAGCACTCATTAAAAAAGGAAAGAAGACAGGAGGAAAGGAAGGGAGGGGAGGAAAGAAGGGGAGGGAGAGTAGAAAGAAACAAAGTTTCCTCTTCAACCTTCTTTCACCCATTCACCATTTCCCTTTTGCTCTTGCTGGAACAGTGCCATACCCAGAAGACCTCCCTTGATCTGGCCCCCTGCTTGTATCCTTCACTTTATTTGACTCACTCCTCCTGCCCCTTCCTCACATTCTAACCAAACTGCCTCTTTCTAATTCCTTGGACTAGCTACAATTATCACTGCCGGAGAGTTATTGTTCTATCATTTTCTCTGTCTGGAATGCCGTTTTCATGACCATCTCCTTCTCCTCCAAGTTGCATCTTTAATATTACTGATTAAATCAGACCTTCTCTGATCCCCACCCCATTGTGTTTCATGACAGTTGGCTGTTTGTTTTTGTCGAATGTTTTCATTTTATAAGTACGGATTTATGTTTAGCTACTAATTAGCCTACCTGTCTCCAGTCCTGAAACTCACCCAACAGTGAGCTCCACGAAGTGTAAGCACCACATTTCATTCATCTCTACACCCAATATGTACAGTGCCTGGTACATATTAACTCCTCAATCCAGAAGAGCTGAATATATGAAACCATTCCATTCCCTGGCTTATAAATGGCTTCTCTGAACTTGCTTACTTTATCATTTCTTTTAACCTTCAGTGTGAACCCTCCTGAAAATGTGGGACATAACACTAAAGAGGTGGTACCCGGCTATCTTATTGACCCAGGAGGAGCACCTCTGTTGAAATAACTCCTGCGAGAGTGACGGTTCAATAGGGCATAGCCTGACGCTGCTGTGGTTTTTCCCTACCTGTGGAGAAAATTTCCACTATCAGGATTCAATCCCCAAAACAGGGCACCTCAAGGACCAAACAGACATTGTTCTGAGACCATGGTGTCTTTAAGGATAACAAGGAACCTCTTTCAATGAGAAGCCACTGAATCCTAGAAGAAGGCACCACATGGGTATTCTACCAGGGAGATGATGAAAGGGTATAACCGCCCTTGTGTTCAGCCACTAAGTGTTTGTCTTTTAGGGACATAACAACAACAACAATAACAATAAAAGAGCATTTATATTTGCAGATGATGCAATTCACAAAGGATGAATTTTCAAACTATACAAACAGCTCATATAACTCAATGTTAAAAAGAAAAACAAAGCCAGGGCAACCTAGAAGTCACTTGAAAATTCATCTCACAATGAGGGCACAAAAATCATAATTTCGATCTACTTTTGAGCCCAGAATTCATCCTAAAGACCAGCATGTAGTTGTTTGGGAGTCCTCTGGCCATAGTCATTTGGAAAAGAGGGATTATAGAGGTTGGATGCCAAGCTAGGCTGATACATCAGAATTCAGAGTGATAAAATTATGCACCTCAAACCTTTTTAAAATTTTTATTGGTTAAAAATTATATATAGAAACTGAATATTGAGGATACATCAATAATGTATCAAGGTTAACTTGGGTGGATGTGGCAGGGAAGACTCGAGGCTGAGAAAGGAAAGCATCCTTATTCAGGATGCTAAAAATAACAGCTTTCTCCGCCACGTTGAACATTACTATAGGGCACAGCCAAGTAATTATATATCCTCAGTCGAGCTTGCCATACATATATAGTAATACTAAAAAAAAAATTTAAGTTAAGCCTCTGCTATGTGCACTCTCTCTAAAAAAATACTTTGCTGCAATTTAAATAGCTACAAATGGAGTAAGTTCAAAAAGTAAATTAAAATATGTCTCATGAACTCTGATCACAGTTTGAAAATACCTTATCCTTTAGGTGATTATGGGTAAAAAAAAAAGAATCTTTTTTCAGCCAAGTCCCAGTTACAAATAAAGTCAACCAGCTACCTAGCAGAGGGAAGATTTAAGTCCATGGTCACTTAAAGGCATGCTTCCTTCTTTAAGTCACCATGATTTCAAGCATTTCTACTACTTTCTGAGTGTGTATCTATTTTTTAAATTTGTTTATTAGTTTTCTTTTTGGCCGTGCTGGGTCTTTGTCGCTATGCACGGGCTTTCCTCGGTTGCAGCCAGCTGGGGCTCTCATTGAACGCCGCCTTTCATTTCAGTGCAGAGTGCTTCCTGCAACGGCTTCTCTTGTGAAACATGGGTTCTAGGATGTGCGGGCTCAGAGGTTGTGGCATGAGGGCTTAGTTGCCCCTCACCATGTGGGATCTCCCCAGACCAGGGATCGAACACGTGTTCCTTGAATTGGCAGGTGTATTCTTAACCACTGGACCATCAGTTCAGTTCAGTTCAGTTCAGTCGCTCAGTCGTGTCCGACTCTTTGCGACCCCATGGACTGCAGCGTGCCAGGCCTCCCCGTCCATCACCAACTCTCGGAATTTACTCAAACTCATGTCCATGAAGTCGGTGATGCCATCCAGCCACCTCATCCTTCTTCGTCCCCTTTTCCTCTCACCTTCAATCTTTCCCAGCATCAGGGAAGTCCACACTTCTACTATTAAGGGAGGTGTTCAAGACTCGGTTCTCCTGCTTAATCACCAGTCCCCACTCTACATATGATTCATCCTTTTATTTTCAATGCCTTCTCTATGCCTGAATGGATTAAAAATAGGAAAGGATAGGAGAGTTTTATTCCAAAACTATAACTCTGTGACCATGTGAACATCACTACTTTGATGTGAGTCTGTTGACCCGGTTCATGACTTGACCTGAATTTTATCTCTGACAAATAGAACCATAGAACGTTTGAGTTTGGTGGCCCCTAGGAGATCCCTCATGTATTGCTGACATGTAGAGAAAAAAACTGCAATACTCAGCACTGTTTGGTTTCCCATAGAAGACTGGTTGTGTGACTAATGACAAGCTACCTGTTATGGGTTAAATTGTATCTCCCTAAAGTAGGTTGATACCTAACTCTCAGGACCTGTGAATGATAAAATTTGGACAGACATGCACCCAGGAAGAGCTCAAGGGAAGATGAAGGCATACAATAGGGTGATGCTCTACAAGCCAAAGAACACCAAAGACTTCCAGCAAAGCTTGGGGAAGCAGGGAGAGACGCATGGGACAGATTCTCCTGTTCCAAGAAGAAATCAGTCCTGCAACATCTTGATCTGAAGCTTCTAGCCTCCAGACTGTGGGACAATAAATTCCTGTTATTGAAGCTGCCCAGTTTGTGGTACTTTGTTACAGCAGTCCTAGCAAACTAATGCAATAGCCAAATGTTTTAAGAAAGAATTTTGGTAAAAAAAAAAAAAAAGACACAGGATAAAATCTGGAAGAACAACAAAATGTGAAGCAAGAAATAAAAAGCAAGAAAAACACTAGGAAAAACAAAAAGAATAAAGATATGGAAAAGAATAAACAAATGCATCAATAAAAGCAGCCTCTCGGGCCCCCTCACCCCTGTCATTTCTTTCTTTGTTACAATAATCCCTCTCCAACAACAAATTCTCCTAATAGGAGTTCTAGTGTGTGGGAATTTGCTTCTGCGTATTTTTCAGAAACAGCAAAAATGTCAATGTCAGTTTGTCTGTTACTAAAATGTATGCCATTCTTATTAGGGATAAATAGAAACACAGGGAAGGAGGAGATAGGACTGAACAAGAGAGGAGAGGAAAAGGGAATTGCAGAAGAGTGATCACATTTACAGTTAAAACATGACAGAATTAATAAGACAAGACCCCAGATCTGGATACACACACTGGAGACAATTCTGGGGATAGGGGGCTCTGAGCAGACTTTATTTTTGGGGGCTCCAAAATCATTGCAGATAGTGACGACAGCCATGAAACTAAAACACAATTTGTCCTTGAAGAAAAGCTATGACAAATCTAGACAGCATATTAAATAGCAGAAACATGACTTTGCTGACAAAGGTCCATCTAGTCAAAGCTATGGTTTTTCCAGTAGTCATATATGGATGTGAGAGTTGGACCATAAAGAAAGCTGAGCGCAGAAGAATTGATGCTTTTGAACTGTGGTGTTGGAGAAGACTCTTGAGAATCCCTTAGACTGTAAGGAGATCCAACCAGTCCATCCTAAAGGAATACTCATTGGAAGGACGATGCTGAAGCTGAAGCTCCAATACTTGGGCACCTGATGTGAAGAACTGACTCTTTGGAATAAGACCTAATGCTGGGCAAGATTGAAGGTGGGAGGAGAAGGGGATGACAGAGGATGAGATGGTTGGATGGCATCACCAACTTGAAGCACATGAGTTTGAGCAAGCTCCAGGGGTTGCTGATGGACAGGGAAGCCAGGCGTGCTGCAGTCCATGGGGTCGCAAAGAGTCAGACAAGACTGAGTGACTGAACTGAGATGGTCTTAAAAGGAGATAGATGGAGGGCAATAAAGGAGATAGGAGTCCATCTCTCCAGACATAAATTCCTAAAGTATCTGGATAAAGCAGGACATACCTGCGTGCAATCTAACTACTGGAAAGGGACCTTCTAACAGTGCCCAGAGAACAAAGGATGAGAAATGCAAACTAACAGGGACAGTCTTAATATAATAAAGTAAGGGGTGTGAAATATAGTTCATTTTCTTCTTTAAATTCTTGGTAAATATAATGCCAGTATTTCTCTAACCCTCAAGGATGAGTACACTCTGTTATACTTCATGAAAGACAGGTTTGTTTCATTTCTTACAGGTCAGTTTCATGCTTCAGCTGCTTCCCCACAATGCTCTGCTCCCTCCTGAGTCTCCAAGACTGAATGATCATTGACTTTTATTGACCACAAGTCACTGGCATGAATGCCTGGACTCCTAACCTCAGGTGCTTCAGCTGGTGATGAATGCAAGCCAGTGATATGTCTTACAGCCCTCTCCTTCTTCTCCCAGGATTACACGTCCCTAGCTCAAGGCTGTTGAGATTTTATGGAATTCAAGGTCACTGAAAAGGATTACTGTAAAAGAGGGAGAGGTTTTAACCTGTGTGCTTTACAGAAAAAGCTCCCCAAAGACAAGCATATGAGACGTGGTTCCTTTGAAGACACAGCTTAGCTCCTAGCCTTGCTTCCCCCTGCCCACGTTTGTGCTCTGCTTTTAGCAAACATCTCCTGTTTCAAAGCACAATCAAAGTCTCCTACAACAACCCACAGTCAAGACAGAATGCTGTTAAGCAGAGCAGGTCTACAACCCTTTATTCTCCCGTGGCTCTCAGGCCGTGCAGAACTTAAGAAAAGCAAAAGAGACGATGCCTGTGTCAAATGTTTTAGCAGGCAACAGGTGGAAACTCAACCCAAACCCAATGCAATGTTTATTTTCACAACTCATTTTCTCATAATACAGAATGCCATGACAGAAGTTTTGATCGGTTCAGTTACTCAACCATGTCATCAGAGATTCTTTCCCTTCCTCTATTCTGAAGAATAAAGCATCAGCTTTATGGTAGGGCTGGTTCCCTCAAATTCAGCATCTGTGACAGTGACAGATCCCTGCTCATATCCAATGGGAGAGGGATCCCAGCTTTTCTTTGCAGAAACTTCAAACAAGTCTATTCTCTGCCTTGCCCTATTTGCTACCATATCCTCAGCACCTTCAGCAGAGTTATGAAGACCTGTGTGTCAAGTGAAAGTTATTTGCATATTCTCATTTTCTGGACAAACTTCCATTTTTCTCCATGATCTTTTAGACATCTTTTTAACACTGATCTTTAAAAGTAAAAAAAGAAGAAGAAAAGTCAATAATTCACAGAGGCCACAACCTTACACATAGGGGATTTTTAGCCACACTTTAGAGATATCTGGCTCTAAAGATATTACCTTCGGTTACCTTCAGTAATAGAAGCTGAATAGGTATTTGTTGTATGAATGAAGAATAAATACATCACATCAGTCCAAATTGGCTTGAGCCAATCGCTGGCAAGGGAGAGGAAAAGCGATCAGCAGTTTCTCATCCAAGGAGAAGCAACCATAATTTAACTACAATCTCATTATAGAGAGATCTGCTCCCTGAGAGCTGTACCTCAGTTAGGCAAAGACCCAAGCAAAGACTTCGAAATGAAATTGGTTTTTGTTTTCACTCATGTTTTATTTTTCCTACAAAGTCAAAGTTTAGGAAGGTGAACTCTCCTGCAATTTTTGAATACAGGAAGGGGATTAAAAAAAGGGTCTCCATTCCTACTACACACACCATCCCCAAAAGTCAGGGTGAGAGGCAAAGTTTGACCTTCCAGGAAAAAATTGATTCATCCAAGGCTCAGAAGACCAGTCGGGTGTTTTTGATGTGTTCTTGTAGTGAGTATAATTGTTTCTCTCCCCAAAAGATATATTCATGTCCTAACTCCCAGGACCTCTGAATATGACCTGATTTGGAAATAAGGTCTTTGTAGATATAATCAAATAAAGCATGAGGCATACTAGATTAGGGACAGCCCTGATACGATGTTCAGTGTTCTTATCAGAAGCGGGAAGTTTCTGTCCATCCCAAACTCCCATGTACACTCTGCTATATTTAAAATGGATAAACAGCAAGGACTTCCTGTGTAGCCCAGGGAACTCTGCTCAATGTGATGTGGCAGCCTAGATGGGAGGGGAGTTTGGGGGAGAATGGATACATGTATGTGTATGGCTGAGTCCCCTTGCTCTTCACCTGAAATAATCACAACATCATTAATTGGCTATACCCCAATACAAAAGTAAAAGTTAAAGCAAAAAAGAAGCGGGAAGTTTTAACACAGACAGAAGACAGACAAGGAGAGCGCCATGTGCTCTCCTTGTGACAACAGAGGCAGAGACTGATCTGTCTACAAGCCAAGGAACATCAAGGGTGGCCGGCAACCACTAGAAGCTAAGAAGAGAAAAGATTTCCCTAGAGCAGGGATCCCCAACCTCTGGGATCTAATGCCTGATGATCTGAGATGGAACTGACGTCATACTAATAGAAATAAAGTACACGATAAAGGTAACGCACTTGAACCATCCCGAAACCTTCCCGACCTTGTCCATGGAAAAACTGTCTTCTACAAAACCAGTCCCTGGCACCAAATATGCCGGGGACCACTGCCCTAGAATATTGAGAAAGGGCACAAGCCTTTCCCTACTGTTCACCTTCAGCAGTGACAGGGTAGTTCCACTAACAGTTTCAAGGGTTTTTATATTCCAACAAAATTTTTCAAAAATCTCTCCTGGCACCAAAGACCACTCAAACTAAGAAAGCTCCTTTTCCACCCTGATGGCGAGCTCCTCCACGATGGAAAACCTTTATGTTTCATTGTAGACTTCATTTGGTCCAGTTTGTGGCAACCGCTCAGAGCCATACCTTATATCAGACCTTCAGAAAGCAATTTCCGTCCATTCCCTCCATCTCCCTGAAGTTTCATAAAATTACTGGTCTAGAGATGATCATCAAATTCAACCTCCACCTGATGAGACCTTCGCATTCTCCCATGGTCAGAGGCATCTGTGATTCTAGTAACCAGGCAGTGAGACACACGTCCCTGTCTGCTCCACATCTCACCACTTCCATGCTGATGTCTCTTCAATCATTCATTCACTCACCCCTTAAAACCGGCTATTAATTAATATCTACGGAGGCCTACTCTATGTCAGGTACACCGTGCAATGAAAGATCCCTCATGATGCAACAAAGATCCGACACAGCCAAATTAAAAAAAATAAAAGCTCATATTGAAATAAAAGACTACTTGATTGCACAAACTTTACATGTTATTCTGAGTAGCAATAGGTTTTTCTTTTTTATTTTCTAGGAAAGTGTCATCCCCCCAGTGCCCAAGGTCAATTCCTTTTACTATTTAGGACAGCTTCTTTTCCAGCCTTTGGCCCCTCCCGTCATAAACCTCCCTTCTCTTTGGGGTGAATGATCGCAAGTATTCTGGGGGTCCGCTCTGGCTGTACCCCCTCTGAATATGGTGCCTGGAACTGGTACCCTCTTCTGGGTGAACACAGAGTAAAACAGGACCATCATCTCCGACGGTCTTTATTCTCTGTACTTTATGACTGACGGTGCAAACACAACGGTGCTCACTTTTAAAAATAACCATATGGCACTGTAGAATCATACAGAACCGAGAATCAGTAAGACTGTGCTAAGAAATGTTTACACGTCCTAACTCTTCAGCCCCGGGCTCTTCCCACTCTATGGCGTCTCCTCCCCCTCGATTTTACTGGCTTTGGGAAAAATTAAACCAGTTAGGGCAGCAGCTGCGGCAGTCAGAACACACAGCACGCGACGACCTCTAGGCACGACTGTCTGCTCCATCTAACGCTGCCCCCTTTATCCTACAGATTTGATTAACACCATCCCAATCCGCAGAGCCTTAAAATGCTGAGTTATCATCTGCCTATTTTTTTCCCCTCTAATGTTTAAAAAGAAATCAATTGATGGCAGCTTCTGTTTCTGTCCTTTGCTTCCCTTGCCAGAGGTGAATCCCACTGTGTCTGAGGGAGAAGGGGCTGGTGCCGGCCCTCCAGCCTCTCTGGAGAGGGTGGGATCACACAGAAAATTCATGCTCCCTTGTCCCTGCCCTGCTCCCCCTTGTGAAAACGAAACCGTGTAGTGTGGAGGCTAAACCTTTTCTACATCCAATCTTTTATTGGTTTTCCCGGTGTTCTCTTTTACTCTTTACCTTCCAGAATCAACAGAGACACATCATCAAAAGAGGTATGAAGATATTGTTAATTGTCAATGCCATGAGAGTTGAAATCCACCAATTACTGGCTGTGGAGTCTTGGATAAGCCACTCAACTGGTCTGTGACTCCTTTTCCCTTCTGAAAAATGGAGTTAATAATAGTAGCTGTGTCCAAGGCACATTGCAAGCATTAAATGAGGTCACGCGTGGAAAGCACTTGGGCCCATGGTGACACCATGGAAGGGTTAGCTTCCATTTGGAGTTAAAATTAAATACATAAATTCATAGTTCACTGTCAATTACTTGGAGGCAGATTATCGGCTCTGTGTTTTCCCTGGGAGGGGAGAAAGAGTGTGATATAACAGGTCCTGGAGTCAGACAGACCAAAAATCGTATCTGACTTCAATTGCATGACCCTGGGAACATTATTTATCTGAGGCAAGCCTCAATATTCTCACCCACTAAGTAGTGACAATAACACCTCCTGCACAGAGCTGTTGGGATCCTGGTGATTCTAGTGGTCTCTGTGCTCCATACAACACCTATGGAATTTATAGCTTCAGATGCAATGCACAAAACGCGAAATGTGTCCTTGGTTGCAGAAGATTGTTCTTGGAAGAAAAGAATGTCATCATTTGAACCCCACAAAGAGACCTTAACTCCTGACTTGCCTTTTCTAACAAGGGACCTTTCTTTAGTCCTGGCCATCCACGTACCACCGTAACCAAGGCACAAATGCCTTAGGGCCCCATCTTTCCCTTCCAGCCCCACGAACCTTCCAAAGGCTTCATACTGTGGTATCTCCACTCACGTTGACTCTCTCTCCAATAGCTCCTCCATTATTCAGAACCTTCATCCACATCTGGCACCCATGAAGTAAACCCTTCCCAATGCTTGTGGGCTTATGGGTTAGCCTTCCTGATTCATTCATAGCAAAGCCTTTCTGTGGGCAAGACCAGGAGGAACAGCAAGAGGGTGGGCACATCAGGTCCTGAGACAGTGTTGGCAAGAGTGGGAAGCATGGTACTTCACAGGCAGCCCACTCAGCCATGAAAGCAGGTGGCCAAAGCCCATGAGACCAGCGTGTGCAGAACTCTTTGGCCGCCTCAGAAAAAAATAGCGTTACACCAATACAATATCGTATTTCTGACTGCATCAAATGTTCTCTAGATGACTTGATAATAGACTGCAGCTATACTTGCAAAATGACAAGGCTGGGAATACCTTTGGGATCACTTCTTCCACAAGCCTCATTTTACACATGAATAAACTTAGAAGTGAAGCAACTTGTCCATGGTCATGCAGGTAAGAAATGACAGCATCTGATTTAGTACCCTGGTGCTAAATTTTGATTATGCTTTCCATTGTCTCATATAATTTCAAAATTCCTGCTAAATATTAAATATCTGAACAACAGTGATACTGATATATTTCTCATTTCTTGACTTTAGCCCTTTATAATACCCTTAAAAGAATGTTTGAGAACTCCTCTGTGTAAAACCAAGAGCAAAATGCTTCAATGAGCAAACCCAGAAGCTAGTCTTGCCTAAGAAGACTGTCAACCTCTCTAACACTGTCAGCCTTGAATCCCTCAAAATGTACCTGTGCCCTTGTTCATCTAATTTTCTGAGTAAATATCGTCACATTGAAGCAGGTCATTTCCTGCTGATAAATAGTCATTTACAAGGTTGTAAGCAGTCAGGTTTTTAACACCTGGCCATTAATCCCTAGAAATGCCCTCTACCCAAATTCTTAATTGCTTAAACAAAAGGTTTCCATGGGAGATTAACCATCAGAGCCAATCTGCAGCTCTTGCAAAGCAGTTCTTTGTGCCATGATTCCCACACTCCCCTCAACACCAGGGAAAGCTGGATAAGAAGTCAAGAATACACCGACAATCAGGAAGAGGAGGCCTGGAAGGGAGGGCGACTATGTTCTCACACCTTCCTCAGATGTCACCCGGAGAGCGGGTGGATCTATGAAACACGGGCACATAAGAGAGAAAGGGGAAACACTTCCCCTTTCTGGGGAAGTGCTGGGGAAACACTTCCTCGTTATCAGTGAGGATTTAAATGGAGTCTTAGCTGTGGTTTAACAAATATCTGTTGGGAAGCTTAAAATAGAGGGACTCTACTGACACTATGTATACAGTAGATGACTAATGAGAAGCCACTCATTGTATTGCACAGGGAACTCGACTCAGTGCTCTGTGGTGACAAAGTGGGGATATGTGTACAGGTAGAGCGGATGCACTTTGCGGTACAGCAAAAACTCATGTCACATTGTAAAGCGACTGTGCTGTGCTTAGTCGCTCAGCGGTGTCTAACTCTTTGCACCCCCATGGACTGTAGCCCGCCAGGCTCCTCTGCCCATGGGATTCTCCAGCTAACGGTGGTCACGTGGAGGCAAGCTACCAAGTATTCTTTATCACCTACCAAAAACCCAGAGCTCTCCTAGGAAAATAGCTCTTCTACCCTTCTGCCATGCCTTAACCCAAATGTCACCTCCTCCAGGCAGTCTTCCTTGATTTCCCAAGAATATGTGAGGGGCCCCTTCTGAATGTTTAATTGTAAGTGCACATATCATAGCAATTGCTACTGCTCTTTACTATGGTTACTGTGCCCAACTCTACAGCTCCTTGAGTAGCTGCTTCTGAGAATGCCTGTCTCACTCAACCACTGCATCCCCATTACCCAACATAGCACATTGCACATGGTGGACCCTCAATAAATGTTTGGCCAATCATGGAAGCCCAATGGAGTAATCCCTTGGCTTCATGAGTCAGGACTGAATCATTGGTTTTTTCTCTCTCTCATCAATTGTTTTCCCCCAGCTTTTCTTAAGCCATACAGGAGCATCTGTTTTCACGTTAATAATACTATCAAGACTTCTCCTGAACTAATTTTTTCTGCTGCAGCTCCTGTGGGCTGGAGTACTGATTATCATGCATAAGACGAAGTGGGGGTGGGGGGTGTAAGCTGCTCTTGAAAATGAGTCTACCGTGATGCACCAGCCAGGAGCTTAATAGGGAGCATGATCTTCAATTTGCTGAGTGTAGCTCGACAGGGAGCCCTGAGCTGGGCTTGTGACATGCCATTCCTCAGCGGGTTTCAGCTGCTGCTGTGCTGCAGGGAAGGATTGATGACTCTGATGAGAGATTTGAACACAGTCCTCTTAAAAAAAACAGAAGGGCTGGGGTCGGTGGGCTAATTGGAATTGCAGGCATATGTATGTGCATGCCACGCAGAATCATGCCTGTATATTAGATGCATAAAATAACAGGGTGGAATATTTGAGGATAAAGCAAAAGCTAAAAGGACAAAGGCAACAGGCAATCTAATCCACTTAATGGGTCAAGGAGTTCGGAGCTGAGCCGCAAATGCATCATTTGATAACGGTAATGAAAAAGACGGCAATCTATATCTACAAATAGCATTACGGCAGATTTGGTTTAGAGGCCAAACTAGGTTGATGTGAAATTTACGAGACTGGCTGTCTCTCGGATATGCTTAAGAGGGAGGAGCACATTCAATTTCTTTTCTTCCCTGTGGAGCTCAGTGTGAATTGGGTCTTGCTTCCAATGTAGCTTTTCCTGTTATGTGGGACTTTATTTTGTTTAAATGACAGGTAAGTGTTTTGCCACCCAAGTTCATCTTAACACTGAGGATGCCAATTGTACAAGTGGATGAGGTCTATTTAGGGTTCCCTTTGGGCATTTCATTTCCCTGTCCAGTCTCTGTAGGTCTCTTGCTCACACTTAAACACACACACACACACACACACACACACACACACACACACGAGGTTCACATTTGCAGGTGGCCTGAACTGCAGTGTGCAGGAGAGCATGTGCCTGAATCGTGACTTAGCAGCTGATCCTAGAAAATGTAGGAAATGGGGGTTCTGATGATTTGGACAGTATGTTCTGTGTCTGCAAAACCCATTACAACATTCCTGTGCAAAATGCAGTTAGAAAGGTGCTTCGTTTTCAACCAAAGCTCTCATACATCCTCCACAGTAATCACAATACATTGCATTGCAAAATATGCAGGATGCATTAAGCTTTTTTTTCCTCCTTATGATGCCTCAGTCAATATCAGGTAGCACTTACAGAGGGTAATGAAGTCTGCTTTCAACACAGCAATGTTCCTACAATTATATGCTGACTGACCTTCACTTCGTGCTGGGTCTGCAAAGACAGGGGACCCTGACAGACTGTACAGAGTAGAGCGTGTGCAAGTCAGACGGTTGAAAGGAAGCAATGAGCTTGTTGCTGCAGCATTGTGTGGGATAAGTTTCACCCGAGACTTGCTCCTAATCCAAAAGTGATAGCAGATGCAATCAAAAGCTGGGGAAGGGATTTGGGGAAGACATTTAAAAAAAAAAAGTCACCCCAGGATTTAGGTTTTCACCCATTTTGTGACAAATTTTAGAATAAAGGAAGTCACTGGATCGAACCTAACCAAATGCTCCCTTGTGAAAGAAATAACAATTCTGCATAGGAGGCAACTACAGAGCTAAATTCTCATCCCTCCTTGCTTTTCTTAATGTCTTTTGCAGTTCTCTCTGCTTTGGTTAGGGTAGGTAACTCCTGTAGAGTAGACTCAGAATTACATGATTCAATCACAAGAGACATGTATTCCTTGCTCACTTTAGAGCCCAGTGCAATCTCAAGTCATCCTGGTTGGTGATGAGGGTGTGGAATGCTCTGCTCCACGCACTAACTTAGAGACCCAGGCTGATGGAGGATTTGTCAACTACATATGAGAGTCTCCCTGGAGGTCTCCAGCTCAGTCAGCTGGAAGAGAAAGGAACACAGAAAAGCCCACATGAAAGGCTGCATGGATTATGGCCCCATCACTTTGGCTCACACATCCTCCTGGCTGGCAAGCCACCACACGTAGCTGCAAGGGAGCCGGGGAGACACGCCCAGGAAGAAGAGACATGGGTCACAGTGAGCAGCCAGCCAGCCCTGCCACACTCCTCTCCTCCCCGTTCTTTCAGTGGTGGAGTTCCTGGTTTCCCAGGGCCTCTCTCAGTCTTATAGCAGGGCATGCTGCACCCAGACACTTTCAGGATGCAAAGATTACTACCCATGGATACTCTCAAGTATCCGGCCAAAACTCCCCTCCCAAATTCAAGACTGAACTTTCCAAAAATCTGCTGTACATCTGGGCTTTCCAGGTGGTGCTAGTGGTAAAGAACCCACCTGCCAATGCAGGAGATGTAAGAGAGACAGGTTCGATCCCTGGGTTGGGAAGATCCTCGGGAGGAGGTTGCGGCAACCCACTCCAGGATTCGTGCCTGAAGAATTCCATGGACAGAGGAGCCTGGCAGGCAAAGGCCAGGCTTTTGGCCTTTGGGGTTGAAAAAGAGTCAGACACGACGGAAGAGACTTAGCACGCACACACATACTGTACATCCATCTGGTATTCGAATGAGTTCCTCAAATTTGACACACAGAACACTAAAGTTGTTATCTAACTCCATCTGTAAGATGGTGATACTTAATAGTATCTATTCTTAAAGTTGTTTTGAGGATGAAATGAATTAATATGTATAAACCACTCAGAAAAGTGCTGATACCAAGTGGAGACTTTTTTTTTCAGATGTACCACACAGCACATGGGATCTTAGTTCCCTGACCAGGGATCGAACCGGGGCCCTCTGCTGCGGAAGCACAGGGTGTTAACCACTGGACCATCAGGGAACTCCCAAAATGAGTAAACTGTTTACAATTTTTCAGTTATTATTACTACTTTGTCTTTTGGGCATGCAGCATGTGGGATCTTAGTTCCCTAACCAGGGACTGAACCCATGCTCCCTGCATTGGCAGAGTCTTAACCACCCCCTAGACCACCAGGGAAGTCCTGGAGCTTAATAAATGTTGGTCATTATCATTCTTTTGTCTGTCTCCTCCTTCCCCCACAAAATCTGTTTCCCTTCTCGTGCTTCATAGCACTTATCACCTACTTAGTAGACCAAGCTGGAAGCTGTACTGGACTCTTTCTGACTCAGCTTTTACCACCATCCAGTGACTTTCACTACCTCTCAGAGCCACAGTGATCCCCATCCTCATCGTCAAGCTCTGACTCAGAGAGTCATTACTTCTCAACTGAACTGCTGCAAAATCCTGCCCAATGCCCACTCTTCTCTGCTCTCTTCTTCCTCCAACTCTCCCTCTGCCAGAGTAATACCTTTAAAAAATTCTAAACTGTGTTCTCAATGGCTTTTCATGGTCAGTAAGTATAAAGACAGCAAACTTTAGAGCTGGAAAAGTGAGTTGAAGCAAGTTGTGCTAAGTCGCTTTAGCCATGTCCGACTCTGTGCAGATCCATAGACTGTAGCCTGCCAGACTCCTCTGTCCATGGGATTCTCCAAGCAAGAAGACTGGAGTGGGTTGCCATGCCCTCTTCTAGGGGATCTTCCTGACCCATGGAGCGAACCCACATCTCTAGCATCTTCTGCATTGGCAGGCAGGTTCTTTACCACCAGCACTACCTGGAAAGCAAGTTGGGACAGCCTTAAATTCTAACCTCCCTCTCTCCCTTTCTCTGTTCTAATCAGAACCGATTACTCACTATTCACTCTCTGTGTCTTATTGATTCTGGATCTTCTACTGAGAAAGCCCACCCTTTTTTCCTTCTTTCAAATTCTTCCTTTCCAGCTCAGATGTCACCTCTTCAGGGAAGCCGTTCACTTCCAATCAGAATCCATCCAGTCTGCCTCAGCATCCCGCCCCCACCAGCATTTTATTTTGCCTCTATACTTATCAGTTGTATTTGTCCTAAAGTTAATGGAGCCTGTCTCCTCTAGTTGACTGAATCCTTGAGTGTTCCCAAGTAGAGTTAGTCTGCCATCATGACACTTTAACTTGGTGTTTAAATTTTCTCAGCTTAGCGGAGTATAAATATGGAACTTCCTGCATTTGGGCTACGTGGATTCCCTCTTCCCCACTGGGCAGTAGCTGCCTTAACAGCATGGAGCAGATTCAGTAGATTTCCAGTACCTGATAGATACCAGAAAGCCTTGTTATCTGGCTTGGACGCCTTTAGACACCTGCTCCTTCTTCTTTTTCTAGCTTTATGTCCCTCAGGTGCTGGGAAAAGAGAGGGGGGGTGGACCAGAGTCTCCTTGTGTGGTAAGGGACCCTTCCCAAACTCGCCCTCATTCAGTCTAGCTCTGTCCATTGCTGGTGGCTGCCAAGTAGGTGATGATATTCTGAGAAAAAGATTAGCTTTAACCCACACCCTCCACAACCGATGACCTCACCCAGAAGGGTGCCATCATCTCTCTGCTCACTTGGCAGGCTCACTGCTGCTTCTCAGGTAAACCTGATTACTCTTGATGGAGAGTGGTCGGGACTGCCGGAGTCCTCTCTTCTACACCCCGCAAGGCCAATGAAGACCTGGAATGAGATGCGAGCTGCCCAGTCCTTTCCGCAAACATCTTATATTAAAACCCATCAAGCCTGCTAGCCTGGCCTCCTCCGATGGGCCCTTCATCCTCAGAAATGTCTAGCTCTGAACTCCGTTGGTCTAAGGACGTCCCCAAATCTGAGACTGAAAAGGACAATGTAAGCTCTGCCCTACGATTCCAGTCTGCTCCTCCACTAACCCTGAAAACATTCGCTGGGCACAGACAGGAGAATTGGGGTGACCCTGGAGGCTGACAGCTTGGCACATGCCCGGTCAGGGAGCGAGCTGCCAATCTCCATGTCTTAAAGCTCCCTCCAGCCTTTAAGACAAATTCTCCTAGAAGCCCTCCTGTTTGGCTTTAGGAATGGGTTAGGAATGGGAGGCAACGGTCTCTCACCTGGGATACTGTGCTGTTCACTCAACGAAGACTCCCCCACCCTCCCCACCCACTCTCATGACAATGGATGGTGGGGCTGAGGCCTGTGTGGTTCTGGTCCCTCCCAGCGAGCCCTAGGCAGGCGTCACTGGCCTCGTGTGCTCAAGACTGTCTTTGTGATGTCATACACACAGGAACTTTCTCCAGCTATAATTCTGGGGCAGAGAAAAACCCACTGGGACACACTGTTAGATGTCTTTTAAGTATATTCAGTTCTGTTGACCTTATCCCTGTTTTTAGAACACATTTTCTAAATGCACATCACTCCACAGACACTGGAAACTCTTTTTTAAAAACACCTTCTATTTTGTTTTGGGTTATAGCCTACTGACAATGTTATAGTTTCAGATGGACAGCGAACAGGACTCAGCCATACATACACACGTGTCCATTCGCCCCCAAACTCCCCTCCCATCCAGGCTGCCACATCACACTGAACAGAGTTCCCTGCGTTCTGCAGGAGGTCCTTGCTGGTTAGATACTGAAAACTCTCGAAAAAAACTTCATCATCAACATTTTGTATCATCAAATGAGCACTTCATTTGATGGGCAATAAATGTCTTATGTATTCTGTTCTAATCTCCAAAAAAGAGTTAAAGTTCTAGGATCATGAGATGCCAACCTCATTATTTTGCAGAAGGTGAAACTCAGGTCCCAAAAGATGAGGTCACTGAATCCAAAGACACATGGCTAGTTGGGATCGCGTTTCATATACCAATTTCTACACTTAATGGTACAGCAGAAACAGAAGCCAGCCAAGCAGATCTGATGACCGGCCTTCGGAGAAAAGAAAGTGGGTAATGGAAAACACTGTACAAATTCCAAGAGTTCATTTTTGCAGATGAAGCAGATTTTTCATTCCCTGGTCTGGTAGGGTTTGCCAGTGTGTGCCGTGACTAATTCCTGTTGGCCCAGCTGAGGCTTCCTGTTTGCAGGGCGGCGTGACAGATTTGTTGGTATAATCTGGCTTTAATTCATTTCAGGCCAATCCTGGAAACCAGAGGCTCTGTCATGTCTTCATGGCAACATTAACTCCATTTTTCTTTCTTCACTCCTTCTATTAATAAGCAGAGGCCACTCAATAGGGTGATCTTAATTGCCCGCTGAAGGTGGCAGTGAGAGGTATAAATAATTCTTCTCATTGACCCTTTCCTTCTTTTCCAGGAAGAGCAGCGGTTTTGTTCTCTTATCTCTCGTGGCTCCAAAGTTGATCAACTCATTTGACTCAGCTTAAAAGGCTTCTTCTGTGCACTTAGTCACTCAGGCATGTCCAACTCTTTGCCATCCCATGGATTCAGCCTGCCAGGCTCCTCTGTCCATGGGATTCTTCAGGCAAGAATACTGGAACAGGTTGCCATTTCTTCCTCCAGGGGAACTTCCCGACCGGGAGATCGAACATGAGTCTCCTGTGTCTCCTGCATTGCAGGCAAATTCTTTACCCCCTGAGCCATTGAGGAAAGGTTTCCTGGGAAAATAAAAATTCCAGGGCAGGCTTTGCAAAAAGGGGCCAGTCCTGCAGCACCACCTGACGAACTCCCTGGGACTCAGAGTAGCTATGAGAATTTCCTCTAAGCCCCAGTGATGCCCACATTCAACTCCATCTAGAAAAGCGTGGCATGGTTGGAACCTGAGATATTATCCAAGGAGGTTTTAACATGGTCCACAAACATAAGAAAGCAGCTGACTTACTGAGAATAGGAGTCGAAAGGAAGAAAGGTAGAAAGCAGACGTCTGCAGCTGTGGCCAGAATCCCCCACGTATGGGTGGATCCACAGAGGCCCTCAGGACAGTCTGAGATGAAGGGTGTTCACTGGATACAGACCCTTTGGCAGGGAGAATACAGGAGTCAACCGCTCCTCGGCAGAGGTACCTGTCTGTCTTGCTCATCTTCATGCGTTGGGAAAGCCCTCGTCTAAAATCTACTCAGGAAGGAGAGGGTGGGACGAATTGAGAGAGTGGCATTGACATGTATACATATACACACTACATGTGTAAAACAGACAGTAGTGGGAAGCGGCTACAGGACAGCAGGGAGCTCAGCTCGGGGCTCTGGGATGACCCAGGCGGGTGTGATGCCGGGAGTGGGAAGGAGGCTGGAGAGGGGGAGGCTATGTGTATACTTAGAGATTCACGCTGTTGTATAGCAGAAACCCACATAACGCTGCAAAGCAATTATCCTCCAATTAGAAAAATAAAACAGGGTTTCCCTGGTGGCTCAGCGGTAAAGAATCCACCTGCCAATGCAGGAGACACAGGTTCAATCCCTGATCTGGGCAGATCCCACATGCAGTGGAGCAACTCAGCCTGGGAGCCACAACTCCTGAGGCCACCGCCACAAGAATCCAAGCACAGAAACTAGCGCAGCCCTACCTCGCCCCAGCTAGAGAAAAGCCCGTGTGGCAACAAAGACCCAGCACAGCCAACATAAGTAAATAAAATTATAAAAAAAATAAGAGAAAATAAAATCCACCCAAGTCCAGAGCCATCCTTGGCAGAGAAACGGAAGGCAAATACTTTGCTCATTGATGAATCCTGTGCCTCCCCGTGAACTGACCAGCACAGCCAGGGCGATGTGGAACATGTGTGCCCGCACCCAGCTCTGTGAAAGGGAAAGAGCACCCCATGAATGGCAGAGGGGCACCCACGAGACCTGGGGAGCTAGGGAGAGGGTACTCTCCCGAGGAAGAGGTGCTGGGCAGACAACTCTACATCAGTGCAAACCCCATACAGTTTTCAATTTATAGTCTTAAACTCACTCATTAACACATCACCTAAGATAACAGTCATACTTCCCTTAACATTTAGGAATTCTATGTAAGGCCTAGTGAATCTATTGGACATAAGAGTAAAATGTAGTATTCTCTTCTGAAGACTGTTAGGCTGTGTACGCAACACCCAGAACTGCACGCGACGGCCACCTTCTGTGCTTTTCCAGGAATGCAGTGCATGTTAAATTTCCGTGTCAAGTGTCCTACCATTCCCAATCAATTTCTTTCCTTTCCCATCTCTAAGAATCACATGGAACATTTTTAGCAATACGCAAGCATTTCTGAATGGGAAAGATGGGAAAAGATATATTGGTATAGATCTGCCATACTTATCTATGGGAAAATTTGAAATATAGGCCATCTAGAGGGTGTAAGAGTAGTAAGTGATTATTTTCAAGTGTGTTTTCAGAAAGCAAAGCAACAGGAGAGTTTTCTTGGACGAAACCTAATTCTCAAGACTCACAGACTTAGAGAGCAAACTTATGGTCACTGGGAGGAGAGAGGTGGGATGGGGCAAATTGGGAGTTTTGGAAGAACATGTACACACTGTTATATTTAAAACAGATAAGCAACAAGGACCTGCTGCATATCACTGGGAACTCTGCTCAATACTCTATAATAACCTAAATGGGGAAAGGATTTGAAAGAGAATAGATACATGTATATGTCTAACTGACCCTCTGCTGTCCGCCTGAAACTAACAGGACACTGTTATACAACTCTGTGTGTGTGCGTTAGTAGCTCCGTCGTGTCCAACTCTTTGTGACCCCATGGATCACAGCCCACCAGGCTCCTCCACCCTTGGAATTCTCCAGGCAAGAACACTACTCCAATATAAATGAACATTTCTAATAAATAAATAAACAGAAAATAAAACAACTTCCCATGGGCATTACTTCCCAGGAGACCCTTAATAAAATCTTCATAACAATGGCAAAAAAATAATAAGACTAATTCATACAAGGTGTATCAAAAGAGAGGCTGACGTCTCTACCCACCGTATAGCACAGAGACTTCCACTCAGTGCTCTGTGGGGACCTAAATGGGAAGGAAATCCGAAGAAGAGGGGATATATGTGTACACGTAGCTGATTCACTTTGCTGTTCAGTAGAAATTAACACAACTTTGTAAAGCGACTCTACTCCAATAAAAATTTTTAAAAAATAATAAACACAACTGGGAGCTCTACAACTTGCTATTTTCGTTGACCCCTTCATCACCAGAATCTTTTTGAAGTCACTTCCTATAGATCTACCTCATTTATTCAATATAAACAACTAAAACATAGATTGATAATACTGCATTGTGTGGGTATACTAGAGTTTACTTGGCCAGTTCCTCTTTTTCTGTTGCTGTTGTTTGTTTTATTTTTCTACCCACACAACAGCGTATGTGGGATCTTAGTTCCCCTACCAGGGATCGAACCCAAGTCCCCTGCATTGGAAGCATGGAGTCTCAAATCACTGGACCACCAGGGAAATCCCTACTTTCCTAGTTCCTCTTAATGGCTGTTTTTATACTAAATAAAATGTTTTGTTTTTATACTATGTTCTGTTTTCCAAACGTTCTGTTTTTATACTAAATAATTCTGAATCAATATTCTTAGTACATAAGCAATTTGAATTTTAAAATAAATAAAAGGGAAGCTGATACCTCTAGGTAGGTTCTAGAAACTTGGATGTTCCCTTTGCCTTAATACTACTCCTTATTCATATTCTGCTACTGGGCCCAGGACCATTACTTCTGTGACACAGCTTCTTGATCTTGCAAAGGTAAAGCTCGGCTGATTACCCCTTTCATCACATGAGTGGCCAGGAGTCCCCACTGCTGCATACAACGCCACAGAGGAGCAAGCGCCAGTTCTCGCCATTTTCATTTCACTCTTAAGTAAATGTGAGCAGCCAAGAACTGTATTCATCTTGGGCTGTTCTCGTATGGGTTTAATATGTTTCTCATCTGCCATCAGCACAACACCAGGCTTTTGGTATTTCTTATAAACGAGTCCTTCTTCTTCAAAGAACGTTTTAGTTGCTCTCTGTCCAAAGATTCACTTACGCAAAAGCATGACCTAAGGGAAAATAAAATAACAATCCTTTTTACTTTCTAAATCTTCTCACCAGCAAATACTCAAGCTTATCTAAAAGGAAGGGATGAGAAGAAGATGCTGGGGTTAGCAATTAGAGGAAACTCTGATCCCTAGTAGAAGGGCATTGCTGTGAGCAAGGCAAGGATGGAAAAAGCATGAAAGAATGATAACTCCTTACATGGTTGCTTCCTCCCAAGCACTCTCTTAGGTACGAGGTTGACAAAGATGAACAGAAAAAGGTTTCCATCTCTAAGAGAAACCAAAACTCCTAGGGAAGACAGACCGGCACAGTAAGTAGAAAAGTGTTTCATGCATAGATGGAGCCCATTCAATGCTTGTTGGCCTGATGATTTGCCTATGATAAAATTCAAATTCTCATACTGCACCACACCTGGGTCAAACTCTGGCTCCATCACCAACAATCTGAGTGGTGTCACACAGGTCACTCAACATCTCTGTGTTACTGGGAACTACTGTGCTCAGTGCCCGGCAAACAAATGTCCTTGTAGTTGGTATTAGTATCAGTACTGCTGCTGCCTGCCTCACCCTTCACCTCATGCTGCCTCCCCATCCCCGCCTGAAAACCTGCACCCCAGCCATACCAAGCCTGGGGCTGCTTCCTGGACACATCATGACATTTCCCATTTCTGAGTTTGAGATTTTTGTTGTGTCTTCTCCATCGAGAGTGGGCTTCCCAAACTGGCTGTGAACCTTTTGGGGAAGGCATTATGCTTTTTCACATTCATCATTCCAGCACCTGGCACATTTCCTAGGTAGACACTTAACAAACATTTGTTGAATTAACTATGAAGTGAAGGTGAAAGTCGCTCAGTCATTCTTGACTCTTTGTGACCCCATGGACTATACAGTCCATGGAATTCTCCAGGCTAGAATACTGGAGTGGGTAGCCACTCCCTTTTCTAGGGGATCTTCCCAACCCAGGGATCGAAACCGGGTCTCCCACATTGCAGGTGGATTCCTTACCAGCTGAGACACCAGGGAAGTCCAAGAATACTGGAGCGGGTAGTCTACCCCTTTCCCAGTGGATCTTCCCAACCCAGGAATCGAACTGGGGTCTCCTGCATTGTAGGAGGATTCTTTACCAGCTGAACCACCAGGGAAGCCCTAAATTAACTATGTGAATAAAACTATACATATCAAGGTAGGGAAAGAGTGAAGAATTCTTCATAGGGAATAAAATCATGGAGGATTTCCCATAGGAGCAGACAGTTTAACTTGTAAAGCCTTGAAAGATAAATGCACCAGGGGCTAAGGGAGCATTGTAGTGTTATAATCAGTATGTGTGTTTAGTCACTCAGTCATGTCTGACTCTTTGGTGACCCCAGGGACTGTAGCCTGCCAGGCTCCTCTGTCCATGGGATTTCCCAGGCAAGAATACTGGAGTGGGTTGCCATTTCCTTCTCCAATTTTAATCGGTATAAGAAAACGCAAGACATGGCACAGAGTGGATGCTCTCTAAGCAGGGAGCTGAATGAAGGAAAGAATGGAGACACACATTTGTTCTCAAAACAACAGCTTTGTTTTTAAGTGCTAAGAAAAAAACCCAACTTGGATGGCTTGGCTTCATTTTAGCCTCTCCCTTGCATCAATAATATTATTTTTGTAAACTCATGAGACATGAGGAAGGAAAAAGTCTTAGACATTTCTCGGACTTTAACAGATAAACCAAATAATAATAAACAATCCTGACTATGATTCAGTCCCCTCATCGTCCAAGTCTCCTTTGCCCCAGCGCATTACTCCCCAAAGACAAAGGCAACCTCATCTCCACTCTCTTCATCTGAGCTTGTGGAGCAGGGAACTTCGGGAACCAGATGTTCACGGAGAAAGGAAACTTTGCTCAGAGTCACATCTTTGTAAAGTGCGTACAATACGGATCAACTATTTCCTGTTGATCAGTGGACAACAAGCAATCCAACAAAAAGGCAAATGTGGTGCAAGACCTAAGCCAAGACACATCACCAAACCTCCCACGACGTCGGTCTGCCTCCAGATATTCTGCTATAGTTCGGCGAAAAGACTTAAAGGTCTGAAGAAAACGAGGAATGGCCACATGGAAGATCAGTGAGGCCCGAGACCTGCGGTGAGAGGTACAGGGGGACAGCAGCGAGAACAAGGGAAGCGGGGAGGCAAGTGACAGGAGGTGATGAAAGCGGAAAGGTCAAGGCCCAGACCACGCAGGGTGTTGACGGCCACGGCAGAGTCTTCAGATGAACAGAACCGACATACCCGCTTCCCTTACAGACAAATGGTCTACCTGAGAAAATACACACCTATGAAACAGGCATCACAAACATGATTAGCACCATGAAGTAAAAATGCAAGTATTAGAGGGTCATCAAATGGAGCACTTTTGTGCATCTAAGGGATTTAGGAGAAAAGGCTTCCCAAGTTATTTTAAGAAAGTATCAGCTGGGAAATAGACGAGTTGGGGTAGCAGGTAGAGCATTCCAGGGAGAGGAAACAGAAGGGACTAAGGCTCGGGAGAGACAGTCAGAGCGAGCATTTGAGGCCAAAGCACTGAGTCTACGGAGGATGGAGATTCTGAGGAAGAACACACAGCCAGAGAGGGTTGGATCTTGGGAGCTCTTATAAAACACAGCAGAAATTTTGATCTCTATCCGAAGAGCAAGAGGAAGCCACTGCAAGCAGTGGAGAAATAGATTAGATCAGAGTTTTAAGAAGGTCACAGTGACAGGTAATTTAGTGTGGCTGAAATACAGAGTGCAGAATGGAGCTGGCAAGACATAACACTGGAGAAGTTGGCTGAGGCCAGGTTTCCAGGCCAGGAAATCCAGAAAAGTCTATCTGTCCAAAAATTTTTTTAAAAGAAAGAAAAAGTATAGGCAACCTAACTTGCAAGAAGGAAAATATCAGATGGGAAATGGTGCTCTCCTTCCCACTAACTTTATTCTCTTGACTAATGAGGCTGAAAGTTATTTTCTCCCCTTGTTCTTAGCCTCACAATAACTGTCAATGTATGAGTCACTTACATTAGTGCTTCTTACACTCACTTGAATATGCATAAAAATCCCTGGTGACATTAGTAAAATGCAGATTCTTGTTCACTAGGTCTAGGGCAGAGTTTGAGATGCTATATTTCAAACATGCTTCCAGGTAACACCTGAGATGCTGGTCAATGAATCATACTCTGAATAGAGCTAAAAGGAAGGTTTTGGGGCTTTCGGAACATACAGGTAATAGCAGGGTTAAAAATGCAAAACAAGCAAGCAAACAGAGCCAGAGGATTATGCCTCTGTTACTGTCCTGCCTTTTTTCAGAGAACCTGGGTGTGAGATATGTTTCTCTAAAGAGACTTTAGGAGATGTTTGGTGTGTAACTTAACTGGAAGCAATTCAACTCCAACAATACTCAAGAAGCCCAAAAATGGAGTCCTTCTGACAGTGACCCTGCACCACAGTGACACCTGCTGGTAGACTGATGGATTACATTGTAAGGCTTTGAGACTAGTTGAGTCAAGTAAGCAAATTTTTTTTCACACATAACCTTGCTTGAAGTGCAATTTCTGGTGACAAAAGCATCCTTTAAAATAAAATGTCAGAAATACCTTGCTTGATAAGAAAAAAAGTAATACCTTTATAAGGGTTAAGGTCTTCACTGTATTATACTGATAAAAGCTCCAGGAAAAAATAAGTGAGTGAATACACACATATATAATAAATTTCACTCATACAAAGGACATGCAGCCCATGACTTACCAATAGCAGGTTATGTTGTCAACTCTGTATAGAAATTTATTCTCACAGAATTCTTTCACGTATTTTGCCAAACCCATATCGGTTGCTAATCTGTAACTGCAATTCGACAATGTTTTCACAAAAATAGCCTCTGGAAAAATGATTTGCTGGGTAGTTTAGCAAAACTCAATTCATGTCATTGATGGGATGAATGTAGTTCTGACATAAATATTGGTGGGTATTTTTGTTCATATTAATGAATAAATTACCGAGGCAACAAAAACATATGTTAGGACACCTCTCATTTGCCAGTGACATGACAGTAACCTTTTCGTGGAACTGGATGGTAGTTTTGAATTCTGGAAGACTATTTCTTCAATGTGGGGATTACTTATAATGTAACAGGTTAAGACATAACACAATTTTAAGTTTAATGTGCACTGGTAACATTCTGCCATCATTTTCTTGAATCCAGTTGATCAACAAAGCAATACATCCAGCCTTGAATTTGTGAAATTCTTCAGCTTCCACGATAGAAAATCTCCCACTGTGACCAGTTTCAAGTTACTCAGGTGACATCGTTAACTGTGAAGTTGGGAAGATGTGCCTTAGTCCACCTTTCTACGATATTTCTACCATGCAGATAAAATAGGTGGAAATAACCTCAAGACTATAGGTAACAGAACACTGCAAAGAAATAATCAGGAAAGTGATAAAAAAAATTTTGAGCGTTCTGAACCTTTGTTTTTAAATAATTTAATTGTAAGATTATTTAAATAGTGACTATTTCTAAAAACCAGCTCACCAAGTTCCTAAAAGTTTGAGCACTGGTTCTCACAAGCCAGTAAGAGCCAGCTCTAGCACAGCATGGGGTCCTTGGGATGCGAGGTTTGAGGATAACATAGAAAAGGATGCACGGAGTGTGGAGAATACTCTAGGACTTGAGACCTAAGATTTTTTGTGCCAGGCAAAAAAATAGCAGATGATGTCATGGAAATCACAGTTCAGTTCAGTTCAGTCACTCAGCTGTGTCTGACTCTTTGAGACCCCATGAATTGCAGCATGCCAGGCCTCCCTGTCCATCAACTCCCGGAGTCCACCCAAACCCATGTCCATCGAGTCAGTGATGCCATCCAGCCATCTCATCCTCTGTCATCCCCCTCCCCTCCTGCCCTCAATCTTTCCCAGCATCAGGGGCTTTTCCAATGAGTCAGCTCTTCTCATCAGGTGGCCAAAGTATTGGAGTTTCAGCTTCAGCATCAGTCCTTCCAATGAACACCCAGGACTGATTTCCTTTAGGATGGACTGGTTGGATCTCCTTGCAGTCCAAGGGACTCTCAAGAGTCTTCTCCAACACCACAGTTCAAAAGCATCAATTCTTCAGCACTCAGCCTTCTTTACAGTCCAGCTCTCACATCCATACATGACCACTGGAAAAACGATAGCCTTGACTACACAGACCTTTGTTGGTAAAGTAATGTCTCTGCTTTTTAATATGCTGTCTAGGTTGGTCATAACTTTCCTTCCAAGGAGTAAGCATCTTTTAATTTCATGGCTGCAATCACCATCTTTAAATGTAGACTCACAGTAGAACATAGAATTATTCCTAACGTGAGGAAAGAACTCAGACAAGTCGCTCTGCCTAACAGCGGGCACAGCAGAGGCCTGGAGGGGGCAAGGCAGGGGCCTGCGGCAGTGACAAGGTTGCCAAAAGGGAAACGAGGCTGGAGAGCCCAGACTCTGGTGCATAATCTCATCCAGAAAATAGAAGAGAAGGAAATACTCTCTGATTCATTTTATGAAACAAGTGTTACTCTGATACCAAACCAGACGAAGCACAAAAGAATAAAGAAAAAAGAAAACTGTCTCCAATATCCCTCATGAATGTAAACACAGAATTTCTTTTAATGAAATACTAGCATATAAAATTCATAAATATATTTTAAAATTATATGTTATGACCAAGCAGACTATGACCCAGGGATGCAAGAATAATTCAATACTTGAAAAAAATCAATATAATTCATCATATTATCAGGATGAAAAAGAAATGACATGATCATAGTGATCAATGCAGAAAAAGCATTTGATAAACTTAAAAACCCATGAACAATTTTTTAAATTGTTTTTGAATTTAATTTTTTTAAAATAGGAAATAAGGTAAACTTCCTCAACTTGATTAAAGTGCACATATAGGGCTTCTGGTCCCATCACTTCATGGGAAATAGATGGGAAAACAGTGGAAACAGTGTCAGACTTTATTTTTTTGGGCTCCAAAATCACTGCAGATGGTAATTGCAGCCATGAAATTAAAAGACGCTTACTCCTTGGAAGGAAAGTTATGACCAACCTAGATAGCATATTAAAAAGCAGAAACATTACTTTGCCAACAAAGGTCCGTCTACTCAAGACTATGGTTTTTCCAGTGGTCATGTATGGATGTGAGAGTTGGACTGTGAAGAAAGCTGACTGACGAAAAATTGATGCTTTTGAACTGTGGGGTTGGAGAAGACTCTTGAGAGTCCCTTGGACTGCAAGGAGATCCAACCAGTCCATCCTAAAGGAGTCCTGGGTGTTCATTGGAAGGACTGATGCTGAAGCTGAAACTCCAGTACTTTGGCCACCTCATGCGAAGAGCTGACTCATTGGAAAAGACCCTGATGCTGGGAGGGATTGGGGGCAGGAGGAGAAGGGGACGACAGAGGATGAGATGGCTGGATGGCATCACCCACTCGATGGACACGAGTTTGGGTAAACTCCGGGAGTGGGTGATGGACAGGGAGGCCTGGCATGCTGCAATTCATGGGGTCTCAGAGAGTCGGACACGACTGAGCCACTGAACTGAAATGAACTGATAGGGCTTCCCTGGTGGCTCAGTGACAAAGGATCCACCTGCCAATGCGGAGGACACGGGTTGGATCCCTGATCTGGGGAGATCCCACATCCCGCGGAGCAACTGAACCACAAGTCCTGAAGCCGGTGCGCACAGAGCCCGCGCTTCACAAGAGAAGCCGCTGTACTGAGAAGCTCCGTTTGCTGCAACCAGAGAAAGTCCACACGCAGCAATGAAGACCCAGCACAGCCAAAAATGAAACTAATTACTTAACTAAAAAACAAAGGCATAAAATGATAAATGCAAAACAAATTTTGCTTTGCAAAAACCCTGTTAAAAAAGGATGAAAAGACAAGCTACAGAGTGGGAGAAAACTATTCACAAACTCCTTATACAACAAAGGAACTAGCATCGAGAATATATTTTAAAACTCTCAAAACTCAACAATAAAAAAGAAGCAATCCAATTAGAATATGGGCTAAAGACATGAAGAGACATTTCACAGCAAAAAAATATAGAGACAGCAAGAAAGCCCGTGGAAAGATGTTCAACATTATTAGCTATTGGGAAATGCAAATTAAGACCACCATGAGACCTCACTATACACCTATCAGGATAGTGAAAACTTAAAAAATCAAGAATATGAAATGCTGCTGGAGATGCAGAAAAACTGGATCATTCATAAGTTACATAAGTTATGGGAATGTTACAGTCACTCTGAAAGAGTTTGCTAATTTTCTTTAAAAACTAAATATGCAACTACTGTATGATCCAACAGTTGCATTTCTGGGCACTTATCCCAGAAAAATGAAAACTCATTTTCACACAGAAACCTACATCAAATTTTACTTTAAAATATTTAATTGCCCTCTTGTGGATTACACGGAAGTATATAAGCGGACACAGGACCAGATTTCTGTCCAGTCGTCTGCCTTGTCACTACATCTCTGCTCACAATGTCTGGAAAGGCATGTAAGTTTTGTCTTCATCTGATGGATAGTAGATGTCTGAAATTCTGTGATAACGGGTTTCTGAGGCCTTAGAATTCCAAGGTTGGCAGGAAAAGTTCTCACAGCTAATTACTGGAGTCTGCCATGAATATAACCAGCAAGAATAACAACATGCAAGTTTAATATTTGCCGTATCTAAATGGAAATATGCTGCCTCACCAATCATAGCATACTAAAACCAAAAGAGGTATTAACAATTACCAAGTGCATAACTCTTTTATTTTACTGATAGAAGAAGTAAGAGACAGCCAGACCCCAAGTTTATTATCTGACCTCTCCATTTTACAAAGTCCAGCTTTGCTCTCAGTAGTAACTGACCAGGTATTTCAAGTTCATGAGTTTTCTCTTTGTGAGGAAGGGATTTTACCTGTGTGCTTATTTCTCACAAACAGCTTTCTTGATGCTGGAATTGTCCTAGGGAAAAGTGGAGAGCATTCTAGAACAGAAAATACCCAACTCCAAAAATGTGGAACAGAATCTCTTTCATATTCATCATCTTGCTAGTCAGGCTAAAGTTTTCAGACACTCCCTGGCCTTATTTTAAGAAGTACAGGTGTTCTTCACTCATATTTCAGGAAGCGGTAGAGTAGAGAGATGTAAAAATGTGACGCTGGTACCTTCGAGTCCTTTGCCTACACAAATCAGACCCCTACCCAGCGTGTTGTGAATTTACAGGAGTCTTCTCAGGTTTCCAGAAATAACAGGTTCCATGTTCCTTGTTAGTTCTTTTGCCCTGCTAATATCGAAGAGATCACTAAGGACTTCCCTGGTAGTTCAGGGATTGAGAATAAGCCTGCCAATTCAGGGGACACCGGTTCAATCCCTGGTCCAGGAAGATCCCACGTGCCATGAGGCAACTAACCACATGTGGTGCAACTACTGAAGCTCACACGCCCTACAGCCCGTGTTCTGCAACAAGAAAAGCACCAGAATGAGAAGCCTGCATGCAGCAACAAGGACCTAGGGCAGCCAAAAATAAATAATAAAAATTAAATTAAATAAAGCAATAAAATAGAACTTTAGGATAAATAAATGCTCTAAAAAAAAAAGCCAGAGATCACTAAACTCCATGAATGGTGGTGGTGGTTTAGTCAATAAGTTGGGTCTGACTCTTTTGCAACCCCATGGATTGTAGCCCACCAGGCTCCTCTGTCCATGGGATTTCCCAGCAAGACTACTGGAGTGGGTTGCCATTGCTTTCTTCAGGGGATTTTCATGACTCAGGGATCGGACCTACATTTCTGGCATTGGCAGGTGGATTCTTTACCACTGAGCCACCAGGGGAGGCTAAACTCCAGGAATAAAAAGAGTCAAATTAAGATTTTCCATTTTTGACACTTTTATGTTTTTAAAAGGGAAAGAAGACAGCTGCTTGAAACCCTTTGGCCCCGAGAACACGCTGGGCTAAGACATTTGAACTCATTACTGGCTACTTTGGTTCCATGTGCCTTGAGACTTACAGAAACTCTGTCTGAAGCCTCACTATAACTTCCCTGAGCAGCCACACGGTGACAGTTAATGAATAAGCAAGGATTTGAGGATGGGGTGAGCAAGCCTGACACTTGATCTTTTGAGTGAAACTCATGATAACAGTTCTCAGTGTTCCTTCTGAGAGCGTCCCAGGGCCCTTATCACTGCCAGTCTCCCATCTTATCGGCAGGCACCGAAAGCTTCACATTACAGCAGCTAATCAGATGAAAACCGAAATGCATCCTTCTAATGGAGGGAGAGACGAATGCCCTGATCTTTCCCCTTCACTTGCAGAGGCAAAACAAAAACACAGATGAAGGTGGTGATGCAGAAAAGCAAATGAGCTCTTCTGCTTCAGAGTCACAAGAGTGGATGTTCCAATTAAAATCAAAGATGTTTCAGAGACTACAGACACACATCAAAGGGACAGAAAACAACCCAAGAAGCAGTTACCAAATTATCCTGGAGACAATCTGCAGACCCCTTGCTCAGTAACAGTGATCAGTACAATTTACTTTCTTATATAGATAAGTTAGCTTGTAGCCAAAGGTAATTTCATTTATGGCCTGTTTTTATGATATTTTTATATCCTTGATATGCTATGTGGTCCCCAGAAATAAACAGAGCTGAAAACTAAGAGGATTCAAAATAAATATTTAATGCGAACCTGTCTAAGGCAATTGGTGCTCATAATTTAGCCAAAAAGAGTATCTTTTTCATGAGTATTCTATTGCACCAACAGATTTCTGAGGGACTAATAAAGTTTGTATTAAAAATATATTTGCAGTTGGTTCAGGAAAGAAAACTCTTCTGACATTAACCTATTTTATCGAAAGGGGTGCAATATACTGGGTAATTTCATCTTTATATTAAGTTACCCTGAAGAAGAGAGCAATCTTACCATAGGGTGATTGAGACACTAAAATTCAAAGAAGCTTGAGTGTGAGATAAATTGGATTTATAGCATTAGAAAAAAAATAAGTCTGAGATCAAGGGTCTGGGTAATTTTCTTCTGACAATTAATCACCACGTGTGGTATATTTTAATACGTTTTATACTCCATTTTCAAGGGATGAAATTTTGAGTGCCTGAAGGAAGTGTCAGCCTCATGTCAGGGAGCAGTGGGGAGTGAAAAGAAGAAAGATGATAGTAATCAGGCAATTACAGAACTTGGTATTTAATTCATTTAAAAATGATTACCCCTTACTCACTGAGAGGGAAAGAAAAAGATAAAAACTCTGAGAAGCACTCAGAATGCCTACCAGTGAGCTAAATTTCCTCTCTAGAATACTTACCTTATTGTTTTGAATAAACTTCCAGATCAACAGATGTCCATCATCTTCTGTCATCTGAGAATTTGGTTCCAACAAACCTATCTCTCTTAATCACCAATTAAAAGCAGAGCCTTGGATTATATACTCCATGCATGACCAACATGAAATAGACATAATATTTAGACAACATGAATACAACAATCCCATGACCCCCAAAAATGCTGCCTGTCCATTTTGTCAGCTAAAGGATCTCTAAGTACATCCTCTGGAATAATTCTTTTTCTTTAAAAAGTATACTGCAGAATGATCATGAACTCTGATCTATTAACATATCTGGACTCAGCCACTTAACTTACTGTGTACCTTTGGAGAAGTTACTCAGCACTCTGCATCTGTCTTTCCATCTGCAAAAATCAGAGTAATATTATGTTCACTTTACAAAGTTGTTCTGGGAATTGAATCACATGACAGCCATAGGAAAAATGTTTGGAACATAGATTTATACTGAGCTATAGAGAATGCAAAGACATGAACCCCTAGGGTAAAATAATCTAGTAGATGAGCTACTGTGGGAATATGCATGGGCTTCCCTGGTGGCTCAGATGATAAAGATTCTGCCTGCAATGGGGGAGACCTGGGTTCAATCCCTGGGTTGGGAAGATCCCCTAGAGAAGGGCATGGCAGCCCACTCCAGTATTCTTGCCTGGAAAATCCCCACGGACAGAGAAGCCTGGTGGGCTACAGTCCATGGGGTTGCAAAGAGTCGGTCATGACTGGGTGACCAAGCACATCAATAAGGAAACATACAGACAAATATTATATAGAAGCAGAGAATAGACAGCCCATATGAATGCTAGTCACTCAAAGCAAGCAAAGGTCATCATGAGGAAGGTTGGTTAGAGAAAAATTCCAAGACATTTTTTTAAATTAACTAACTTATTTTAATTGGAGGCTAATTACTTTACAATACTGTGGTGGTTTTTGCCATACATTGACATGAATCAGCCACGGATTTACATGTGTCCGCCCGTCCTGAACCTCCCTCCCACCCCCCTCCCCACCCCATCCCTCTGGGTTGTCCCAGAGCACCAGATTTGAGTGCCCTGCTTCATGCGTTGAACTTGCACTGGTCATCTGTTTCACATAAGGTAATAGACATGTTTCAATGCATTCTCTCAAATCATCCCACCCTCGCCTTCTCCCACAGAGTCCAAAAGTCTGTTCTTTATATCTGTTTCTCTTTTGCTGTCTTGCATACAGGGTCATCATTACCATCTTTATAAATTCCATATATATGCGTTAATATACTATATTGGTGTTTCTCTTTTTTTATTTTTTTTTCCATTTATTTTTATTCATTGGAGGCTAATTACAATATTGTAGTGGTTTTTGCCATACATTGACATGAATCAGCCATGGATTTGCAAGTGTTCCCCATCCTGATCCCCCCTCCCACCTCCCTCCCCATCCGATCCCTCTGGGTCTTCCCAGTGCACCAGTCCCGAGAACTTGTCTCGTGCATCCAACCTGGACTGGTGATCTGTTTCACACTTGATAGTATACTTGTTTCAATGCTGTTCTCTCAGAACATCCCACCCTCATCTTCTCCCACAGAGTCTAAAAGTCTGTTCTGTACTCAGTGTCTCTTTTTCTGTTTTGCATAGAGGGTTATCGTTACCATCTTTTTTTTTTTTTTTTTTCGTTACCATCTTTTTAAATTCCGCATATATGTGTTAGTATACTGTATTGGTCTTTATCTTTCTGGCTTACTTCACTCTGTATAATGGGCTCCAGTTTCATCCATCTCATTAGAACTGATTCAAATGAATTCTTTTTAATGGCTGAGTAATATTCCATGGTGTATATGTACCACAGCTTCCTTATCCATTCGTCAGCTGATGGGCATCTAGGTTATTTCCATGTCCTGGCTATTATGAACAGTGCTGCGATGAACACTGGGGTGCACGTGTCTCTTTCAGATCTGGTTTCCTCAGTGTGTATGCCCAGAAGTGGGATTGCTGGGTCATATGGCAGTTCTATTTCCAGTTTTTTAAGAAATCTCCACACTGTTCTCCATAGCGGCTGTACTAGTTTGCATTCCCACCAACAGTGTAAGAGGGTTCCCTTTTCTCCACACTGTCTCCAGCATTTATTGTTTGTTAGACTTTTCGATAGCAGCCATTCTGACTGGCATGAGATGGTACCTCATTGTGGTTTCGATTTACAATTCTCTGATAATGAGTGATGCTGAGCATCTTTTCATGTGTTTGTTAGCCATCTGTATGTCTTCTTTGGAGAAATGTCTGTTCAGTTCTTTGGCCCATTTTTTGATTGGGTCCTTTATTTTTCTGGTATTGAGCTGCATGAACTGCTTGTATATTTTTGAGATTAATTTTTTGTCAGTTGCTCCATTTGCTATTATTTTCTCCCAATCTGAAGGCTGTCTTTTCACCTTGCTTATAATTTCCTTCATTGTGCAAAAGCTTTTAAGTTTAATTAGGTTCCATTTGTTTATTTTTGCTTTCATTTCCATTACTCTGGGAGGTGGGTCAGAGGATCTTGCTGTCAAAGATTTATGTCAGAGAGTGTTCTACCTATGTTTTCCTCTAGGAGTTTTATAGTTTCTGGTCTTACATTTAGATCTTTAATCCATTTTGAGTTTATTTTTGTGTATGGTGTTACAAAGTGTTCTAGTTTCATTTTTTCACAGGTGGTTGACCAGTTTTCCCAGCACCACTTGTTAAAGAGATTGTCTTTTCTCCATTGTACATTTTGGCCTCCTTTGTCAAAGATAAGGTGTCCATAGGCATGTGGTTTTATTGCTGGGCTTTCTATTTTGTTCTACTGATTTATATTTCTGCCAAGACATTTTAACCCCTGATAAAGGAGTGCAATCTCTCCATAAAATCTAAAATTACAGTACACCATCTGCATTTAAGAGGCACGTATGTCTTCAAAGGACTTCTTGAATACTTAACCCAACTTTCTGACACCTAGCAATACAAGTGATTCTTCAATAAACATTTACCAAAAGACAGATGATTTTCAGGTGTCCCCTCCCCTGGACCTGTCACCATCTGTACAGAAACAAGAGGACCCATCTAGGCTTTTCCACCTCGAGAACAAGGTTAATCTCTGCAACCAGCACTCTGAACTGACACCCAGCTTCCTTTTTCAAATGTGCTAAAGAAAACAGTGTAAACTATTTGGTTGCATTTTCTGTGATTGGTTATTCTGTGATTGGTCTTTTCTTTTCATGTTCCCTTGATTCTCCAAATATTGCCTACTTCTGTATGTTTTTATATATATTTATATATATATGCTCACCACCAGCAATAAGACTTGGCAGATTAATTATTCAAATTAATTATCTTGGCTTGGCTTTAATTTCTATTTTAAAGGCTAATGCCTTGAACTAGAAGTATCAGCACATGAAAATATTGCCAACATTTATTGCTAATTTTAAATGGAAAATGTTTTAAATTCAAACATATTTGTAGATGCTCATAATCTAACTCACTCATGAGCAAGTTTTAAATGAAGGAAGAACATGCTACTTATAAATCATTAACTGACAATATGTGTGTATAAACAGTATTCAAATTCATAAGTGAGATTCATTCATTGAGTTTTCTTAGGCATTAGGGATATATACAAGAAGAAAAACACTATTTGATCTCAGAGATACTTAAGTCTGCAGGAGACAAACATGTAAACAGATCACTAAAATGATCATATAGGAAGTCTGTTTATAGACATTGTAGGATAGGTGTTTCCCATCTGACTTTTCGCCTTCTGATGTCAGGTGCCCATCAGAGTAGGATGAGAGAAGGAAACAGGAGGCAGATGGTATTTTAGCAGGACAATCTACAGAACATGCCTATGGGGTTGCAGATGCTACATAGTCCGGAATATCAGGGAAGCCTCTTTTTCTCGAGCTGGGATGCCATCCAGCCGATGGCTTGGCAGTGCAAGGACACTCACCTGCAGAGAAGATGCAGGACCCTGCGTGTGGAACAAAAAGTAAAGATGCTAAGTCTCAGACCAGTTGAGAGAAACCAGAGAGGAAGATGCTAATGAAATGTGGCAGAAGAGACTCCCATAGCTCACCTCCTCACTGAAACTCTTAAATGAGCTAGAAGGTAGACCCAAAGGTCAAAGACTTTCAGTGTGTTCTTCCTCATCCCCTGCAGGTATGGGGGTGGGCATATATGCAGTATGTACACCAGAGCTTAACCTGTCAACTGTTAAGTCCATCTGGGGAATGGGTTGTACTGTCCCCTCCTTTTCTATATTGGAGGGTAATCTTGGTGATTACAAAGAAGAAATGTACAATGTGTAATGAAAGAAGAGACAATAATAATAATCTTTGAGGTTATCAGGGAAGGCTTCATGAGGAAGTCATTTGAGCTGAGTCTTGAAGCACAAGTAGGGATTCATCAAATTGATATTGGAGCACAGGGAACAAAACAGTGTATACAAAGACGCAGAGGTGAAGAAAGCATGGAGCATTTAGACAACATATAGTTAGTTTGGTACAACAGAGCACACGGCATATTAACAGGTGAGACCTAAGAGGTGAGCTTGGAAAGTCAATAAGGGCTGTATCAGAAGAGTCTGTATCTCAAAGGGAATGAGGGGCTATGAAAGGATATTAAGCTACAGAGTGTTTGATTTACAAGAAAAAAAGTTTTTCTTGAGAGAAAGGCCCCAAAGTGAGCAGACTACAAAGTTGACACCATCTAAATAAATTGGGAAAAGGTTATGCAAGTGTCATTTGAGCTTTCCAGGTGGAAGGATGTGGGGCGTGACCTTGGAAGAGATCCGTGGAGCGCCTGAATTTGGGGGGAGTAGACTGTGGTTGGTGGGGTGCTACACAAAACAGTGGCAGAAGGAAGGGACTGATGTGAATATGACAAAGCAACAGATCATGAAGTGGGATGGGTTACCATGGAGAGAGGGGGCAAGGAAGAAGGGAGAGGATGCTCAGATGTGTAGTTTTGGTGATTTGACAGACAGGTTTATGAGGAAAGATCTTGATTTCCATTTCATTAAGATCAAGGGGCCCGGAACCGCAGCATGTAGGCAAAACTGCATTGAAGGAGTAGGAGAGGAAAACTCACAAAGTCATCAAACAGCGTTTAGTGCTCAGCCATGAAACAATCGTGCCATTCTGAAGCTCTTTGGGGGTCTGTATGTCATCTAGCTTTGCTTCATTTTATCTATGAAGGAACTGGGGTTCGTATGAAGTAAAATGCTTTGTGCAGGGTCACAAAGGTAGTTAATAGTGAAGGTAACGCTAGATACAAGCCAGGACCCCTGACCTAGAACGGCTCTGTCCTGAGCTATTCCATCAGTGGGACTCAACTATAAAAGGCCATCCTATACCACAAAAAAAGGAACCCGCTGATGTCCTACTGGAGTGAAGCCACATATGTCTTCCTCTTAGTTACTGTCATCTTGTGCAGGGCTCATCAAAGAGCCACATGACCCTAAGAGCTTGTAGAAAGCTTTAGAAGTCAAAACCACCTGCCACCCTCTGCGATTTTGGGAGTGAAAGGAATATGCTTAGATTCAGAGGTGCACCACCATGACTGAAAACAGAGGAGGCATTTTTTTTTTCATCAACAAGACATATACCTACAAAGCAGGCTATTTTGGTATCTCTGCACACCGCAAAGGCACCTTCTGACAATTCAAATGAACATGTCACAAGTCAGTGAAAATTAAGAAAAAGGAGGTATAGAGAAGGTATCGAACAATTTATCAAGCCACACGCCACTTTTCCATTTTTATTTTCTTCTATATTTCTTGCAAAACAAACTCACGTAAGCATACTTTTATTTATAATGAGAAAAAGAGACCAAATGTTGACTTCCTTGGTGAGTACTGAACAGATGGAACCAGAAGCATCGAGGGGAGAGGAAATGGAGACAAATATGGTTGTCATGGTTTCCTTGAGCTGCAGTAAACACAGGGACCCCAATGGACAATGAAAGCCCCCACTGGGAAAAACCACATGTCGCGCTTTTCTTCCTGAGATAATTGCCAGGCTCACTTGGAAGATCTGAAGTCCACAGGAGATGAGAAAACAAGCAATGCTGTCACTCATCTCTGGCTATTCTCAAATTATATTTACCCTGAAACCACCCTCCCATCCCATATAATAGGCATCAAACAATTAATGACGATCTCATATTAATCAGTCATCCCACTGGGCAATGCCCTGCAGAAATCCGTGACACATTAAACCCAAGACGTGAGGGGAGCACTACCCAAGATCATGTTCTCGGTTTCACTGGGAAGCAGTGAAGCCCCAATGCATAGAACAGCATTGGGAAAGATCTGCAAGTCCTGGCGACACGGTCAAGGTCCCAGGCTCAGGGCCACTTTCCAGTCATCTCCAAATTAACCTAAACCCACCTCCACTGTATTCTAGGTAATGTGTGAATCATATGAGAGCTTGATATACCTGCGTGGCCCAACTATACCCCCATAGTTTGTTTACAGGGGTGCTGGAAAAGGAGAGAATGGGAGTAGAGAGGGACCCTTTCGCAGCTGCTTTCTTTGAGGTTCAAATAAAGGTCTAGCGCCATGAAGACTGTCTTCACGTGATGGCGAACAGCTAAACGTTGGAAACATTCAAATGTTTGGCTGAACGCACGTGTTTTGTCTGGAGGTTCTGATCAAGTTAACACGAGGTCTTTTCCAAGGTCATTGCAGAGGCTGCCAGCGCTGAGGTCAGACTGCTTCAGCCCTGAGTCCAACGGCAGCCCCTCTCCCACACCTGCCAAAACAGGCTCTTCCCAGTCCACACGAGATTGGGGGTTGTTTTCTCCTAAAGATGCCCACGAGCGACCCTCCAGTTTGTTCCAGCCTTGTGAAAGGTGCGCAGATTCCCGTGTCGAGGGGACGAACGTGGGCTCTGTAGGGAACAGTGGTTCTGGGGTGATGGGTGCTGAGATGCCAGGCACTCGAGGAAGCTACAGACAGCAGGAGGAAGTGGGGTTCACTTTGGCTCAGCTGCATGTTCTCAGGAGCCAAGAAGAACTGTTTTTAGGCTGCTGAAATTTATCTCTCTCGTGAGTCTGTCCCCAAAGCCCAAAGCCTGCAACATCTCATTTCCTGTTTGGGGATTTCCTGAAATCGAAACGGAGATGCTGGCCTCTGTAAAGAAACCTGTAGAACGGCTTTTTCTTTGGAACTAGGACCATGTGCGGCAGCTTCACCGTACAATTTGGTCTCACCAGCTTGATGCTCTTTTGCCATCTCCTCTGAAAGTGCATGTACCACCTCTCCTTCATTACCCATGCTATCTGTTCCTGGTCATCTGCATTCCCTCTCACTTTTTGAAAATGTGAAAGCCTCTTATAAAATTTAGTTGGAGGTATTGCTTTTCCGAAAGATGGGGGCAGAATTTGGGGGAAGCCACATTATCCGCTATAATTGCAAAACTAAAGGAAATTTTGGATAAGCCTCAAATTAGAAAAAGCACAGCCTTGATGAATGGTACCTTTGTTTCTTAGATGGGCGACTTGTATGGGAAGAGTGGAGCTGGGCATAATAAACAGGACACAGGAAAGGACATCATAAGCTCTTTTCTTTCATCCTTAAAGCTGGTTTTCCTTCCCCATGATCATGGTTTACAATGGTGTCACTTACAAGATCCAAACTATTTGTTCTGAGTTTTTGATGTTTGTGTAAATACATCATCATTTTTGAGAGCTTTGCTCTGTCAGTTCTCACAGGAAAGAGAAAGGACTCATGTCGACAGAGTTGCATGAGCCTCTTCTAACAAATCAGGCACGATACCAGCAAACTGAGGCCTTCCCAAAGATGGGAGTAAGTTTTAAGGCCAACATACGAGCTTTCCTGTGGACTTCCAAGATGACTCAGTGGTAGAGAATCCACCTGCCAATGCACGAGACGCGGGTTTGATCCCTGGGTCAGGAAGATCCCCTAGAGAAAGAAATGGCAGCCCACTCCAGGATTCTTGCCTGAGGAATCCCATGGTCAGAGGAGCCTGGTGGGCTACATCCATGGGGTGGCAAAGAGTCGGACACGACTTAGTGTCCGAACAGCAACACAACAACAACGAGATTTCCCAAGTGTTTCACTTCCCAATACATACAAACCAAATTACTTATAACTCCAGTCCCACAAGAGCATTTCTGAAGAAGAAACAGACCGACTTACTAGAATGACACAAGCTCTCCTCCACTAGTAAAGAATACCTATTTTAAAGGCCGTAAGGGTAGAACTAGATTTTTCCATATCAGTGGGATATTTTCTTTTTTCAAAGGCACTGAAAAGAACGGCAGCAACCTCTCTGTCCCGCCATGGGACAAAACAGAGTATGGCAAAAAGGACGTGAACAAACAGTCTTGGGTTTGAAGTCTGGATCCATCACTTACTAGTGACACAGAACTAATAAGCTATGTATATATTACGATGTCCTGCCTCACCATCTTAGGTGAAGGAAAAGCACATTTCTTTTAAAATGGGCTTCCATCTTCCTTAAAAATGTTTTTTTCTCAAGGGAACTCTCCTACATTATTGATGCAGCCACTACTATGGAAAACAGCATGAGGGTTCCTCAAACTAAAAATAGAGTTGCCATATGATCTTGCAATCCCACTTCTGGAGCTATAGTCAGAAAAAAAAAACATAATTTGAAAAGATACATGTAGCCTTATGTCCAAAGCAGCAGTATTTACAATAGCTAAGACATGGAAACAATCTAAATGTCCATTGACAGCTGAATGGATAAAGAAGATGGAAGATATTAGACACACACACACACACAATATTACTCAGCCATGAAAAAGAATGAAATACTGCCATTTGCAGGACCATGAATGGACCTAGAGATTATCATATTAAGCGAAGTAAGTCAGAGAAAGACAAGTATTTTACAATATGACTTATACATGGAATTTAAATATGACACAGATGAACTTATTCACAAGACAGAAACAGGCTCACAGACATAGAGAACAGACTGGAGGTTGCCACGAAGAAGGGGATAGAGGGGATTTGTCATTTGGGATAAGCAGATGCAAACTATTATATATAGAATGGATAAACAATAAGGTCCTACTGTATAGCACAGAGAACTGTATTCAGTATCCTGTAATAAACCATAATGGAAAAGAATATGAAAAAGAATATATATGTATAACTGAATCACTTGGTTATATAGCAGAAATTAACATAAATTGTAAACCAATTATAGCTCAATTAAAGAAAAAAGATGACCAAAATATATTTTCAGTGTCATCCCTAGAGTTACTGCAAAAACAAACAAACAAACCAGGGAGCAGGTGTCAGAGAAGACGTGTTTCATTTTCTTCTTTCCACTTCATCACCTCCAGGCTAAAGACATACTGAAGCTGAGAGGTTGAACCATGAAAACAGGAAGTAGAAGACATCTGTGATTATACTATACTACTTAAAGATGTTCATCTAACTGACCTGCATTCTTTCAGACTAGCAGATATTATTATTTCAGTGGTGAAATGAGTCTTTTCATGAATGGTGTATGAGTTATATACACGATGACTGAATGCAGCCTGGAAGACAAAACTTTGTCAGGCGCTGCAACTAAGTAAATATTGACTTGCCCCAGCCCCTGTCATGAAGGTAAACAGATGGAGTTTAGCCACACCGCAGGACTGCTTGCCCAGTGAGCTTAATGCTGTTAACTGCCATTCCCAAGTCAGTTCTTATTCTTGCCGGAAATCACACAACGTCAGCAGAACAAATGCCTCTTCTTCTAGGAAACAGGAATAAAACAATGGAGTGAAAAATGAAAAGAACAGAGAAAGGATTTGCTTCTAGACTTCCCAACTCACTCCAAAATCTAACCTTCAGTACTTTGAACCATCTTGTCAATATAGCACATTTAATACACTCCTATCCATATAATCCGTTTATATCACACCTCATGTTTCAAATAGAGTAGCAGAAATTCAGGAAGTAAACTCCATCTCATGGGACTCTAACAGAATAAAGAAACAAAAACTTCCTGGAAGTGGTTTGTATTTTCTGAAGACATTTCTATTTTTATCCACTCCTAGAATTAGCAGGTAAGCTCTAATTGTAGCAAGGGTTTTATCATTTTCACTCACTGCTGTAGACTCTTGGCCCAGAATAATGTCTGGCACATATTAAGTGCACAATAAAAAAAATATTGAGTAAAGTAATAAATTCCAGGCAGCCTGACATTCTGAGTGACCCAAATAATGATAATTTCCTCAATATATTTTAAAAATATTTTTTGTTTTTTTGAACTTTTTTTTTCTGGTTTCCCAACTGAAAAAAACCAAAGGCTTTATTTCCCACATGGAAACCTCTGATTACCTTTTATCTCACCCCAATTTTGAAGTGATCTGTCATTTTCAAAATATCCATTGTAAACTCCATTTTCACTGATGGAACCCTTCGACCAAAAAAAAATTATTTAAAATAAATGCCTATCTCTCTAGTATATAATACTATTGCTTCTTTCCTTCGAATCATAAAAGCAAAGAAATAAACTAAAAACATCTTTAAACATCATCATCTCTGTTTCCATTCAATGTCAGAAGTAACATCTGTTAACCTCCTAAACAAAGTCTCAAATATCAGGAAGCTGTCAAATTCAAAGTGACAGAAATTCATTTTCTAAAGTTTTAATGTGGTATATATATGCAAGGGAATATTTCTCAGCCATTAAAAAGAAAGAAATCAAGCCATTTGCAGCACCGAGGAGGGACCTAGAGATGTCAAACTGAGTGAAGCAAATCAGACAGAGAAAGAGAAATATCATATGCTATCTCTTATATGAGGAATCTAAAAAGAAATTATACAAATGCAGTTATTTCATTTGAAAGCTGAAGTTTTATCATTGGCAACAAAGTCTATCAAGCCTCTTAAAGTGATAGGCGCACTACATTCCCATGAAGATGACTGACAAAAATCCATCGCTGAACAACCACAGTTTGCCAGACATTCTTTTAAGCAAAAACGGTTTTCTGCAGAAAAGTTCAGTTCACAACTCGAACAATTACACAAGTGCTTTTCTTTGAGATTCCTGCTGTGCATTGGTGTACAGCAAACGCGTTTTATACATACGCCCCATTTTGTCACACAGAATATTAAAAAGACGTATACTCAAAGGTCAAGGTTTTATAAAATTAGTCATTTTTATTACTTCATCAAGAACACCATTAAGTAAACTTGCTCTATTGTAGTTTACTCTGTATATATAAGAAGCGATTTATGTGAGGCTCCTGGGATAATGCTCTTGCTTTAAAACCATTAATGTCACTTGCTACCTTCATTGATGGTCTCTAAAATCTTTAATTACCTACTCAATCAGTTTTTTTAAAATTAAGGATTTTGTAATAGTAAAGTTCCAAGTATCATAATGGCCTATCGGAGCTGGCTGTATAACCTCCCAAGCTTATTTACGTATTTATTTATTTGTCTGTTTTACAGTATCTATTTATTTATTTTTACTTTTTGGCTGCATAGCACGTAGGACTAGGGATTGAACCTGCACTCTTTGCATTGGAAGCGCGGAGCTGAACCACTGGACCACCAGGGAAGTTCCATGAACACAAACTTATTTAATTATCACAACAACTGCACAGAGAGCAAACATAACACATGAGCAAACCAAAGATTTAAAAGACCAAATAACTTGGCCAAGGTAATAAAGATGGTACATCGAAGAGGGGGGACTATAATCAGGTTTTTCTTACTCTAGAGTCACAGCTCATCATTCCATATTCCCTCTGAGTTTCTCAAGAATTTTCATTTCTGTAATCAGAAGGAACTAAAGATCTATGCTGACATAAGAATTATGTGTTCTTCTTAGGCACAAAAACGAAGGCCCAGGGAGGTCAAGAGGTTTGTTCAAAATATTTAGTTAATGGCAGAGCTGGGATGGAAAGAACCCAGTCCTAGGCGAGAAGCCCTGTGACGCTTCTTGCCTCTAAAAGAATGTTCTGGTTTCATCCTTATTTCTCTGGCATAGCCAGAGACAGACCTGCGAAGAGGAGATGCCCTTGGCAGGCACTGAAAGACACCGGCCTGTGATAAATGGGCAGCTAGTGTCAAGGGTGCCTTCCTCAGCTTCCTCCTTGTCCCACGGCAGGCACATGAGTACCAGGACCCTTCCTGTCCTCTGGAGCTTACGTCTTTCCGCTACAAAGCCATCACACGGCAAGTGGCAACAGGCTCAAGTGTCATCTAGAAGACTTCCCAGGCTCCCAAGAAAAGAGAATGGGAACTCATGTTTTCTCCCCATCTTTCATGAAGCTCCAGCAGAAGCTCCAGACAAGACAGCTGAAAGTCCTCTGTGACAGGGTCAGAAATGACGGGGGATGCTCCCAAAATGAAGGGCTGCCCACCCCAGGTTGTACATCTCCCTAAGACAAGTCAGCTTCCACACCACGGGAGTTCTGGCAGGCACGCGCTCTCACCACGATCCAAACACACAGACCATCCAGCCCAGCTCATAGGATTCGAGGTACTATTCTGCTCAGTGGGACATGGGACCTCGGGGAACTCATCACTCAGAATATCCGAAGAGGAGGCATGACTTCACAAAAGGAACTGGGGAGGATACAGGGCAAAGCGGAGATAAGAAAGGTGTGAGGGATGCTGAGAGCATGGGGGAGATGGAGACGCGCTACGTACTGTAGACTTGAGGCGACAGTGGATCAACCTCACGCAGCCTTCACGACACACTCACGGCCCTGGAAATCAACAGCTGGCTCCTCTCACTGCCAAGTTCTAACGCATTTCCTGTTCACGCTCAGCGTCAGGACACCGGGCTTGCCAAATACCAATCGATGCAGACAGCGAGGGGAGTGGAGGAACCCACAGCTATACACCCCTGCCTTCTTTTCAGGACCTCGCTCCTCGCAGCAAAGAAAACATTCACTCTGCAGCAGGTGAATTTTCACACAGGACAGCAAGGACATGTGTCCAGACATGCAGTCTGAAGGTGACTAGTATTTGGTAAGAAATGTTAAGCTCATTCAGGTTTTTCCATAAGATGGTATGGAAAAACCTAAACAAACTTTTTGGCCAACCCAATACTTGCTTTTTCTTTTCAGTATAAAAAATAGAGAAGCGACCTCTAAGGGTAATTCATATCTATCATCGGACGGAGCTCACTTGAGTACTGCAACCATTTATTCTCATCCTAATGGAGCATCAACAAAGCAGCTATTATATTCAAACAGTAAGGCAACCTAGAGAGTAAAACTAATCCTTTTTGGATATTAGTCCTTGAATACTAGGGCCCAAAACTCTTGAGTTGAAAAGTTTTGATTCCTATCAACCAGCCACCTGAGTGCCCGGGCTTCTCTCTTGGATTGCTGGAAGCTTGGTATCCACATCTCTCGCAAGGAGCGCCGACGTGGGGCCAGCGGTGAGAAAGCAAACACTGCAGGCTCTGGGCAGCTCAGGTGGGTCACGTCTGCCTGCCATCTTTTGGGTGGTAAGCCCTGCATTGAGAGAAAGAGGGGAGAATGAAAAACGTAAGTTAGCACAAGTCTCATGTTCCCTCAGTACCGAAAGCAAGTACCTTCATTCCATGGAGTCTCCATAGTTACACTGCTGAAGAGTTAAAAGGAGAAAGAAAGTATCTAACGTTTATTGAGAATATCCTGTGGACTAGATGGGCTTCCCAGGTGGCTCAGTGGTAAAGAATTAGCCAGCCAATGCAGGAGATGCAAGAGGTGTGGGTTTGATCCCTAGCTCGGGAAGATCCCCTGGAGGAGGAAATAGTAACCCACTCCAGTCCTCTTGCCTGAGAAATCCTGTGGACAGAGAGGCCTGGTGGGCTACAGTCTACGGGGTCTCAAAGAGTCAGACATGGCAATGACGGAGCACTCAAAACACACATGCACTAGATGCTCTGCTAGGCGGGTTTCACAGGTGGTCTCATGCAGTCCTTCAATCCATTCAGCAACACCCTCAGGACAAAGCACATTTTTATGGAGTTTTACAACACAGATGAAAAGGAAGGGATTCCACAAACTTCCTAAAATGGAAAGATCAATTCGGAAGGTCAGAAGTTAGGATGGTTTTGGATGTCTGGACAGTAACACAAGAAGTTAAAAAGCAGTGGTGAAATTCATCGATGAGTATTAACACTAGTAAGTACAACTTTAAGGAGAAAAAGAAGAGTTGCACAGCCTCGAAACATCTCCCCCCAGATATTTACTAATTACTGTGGTGGTTTCAACATATGTCCAGGGACTTCCCTGGTGGTCCCGTGGCTAAGACGCCATTCTCCCAATGCAAGAGGCCTGGGTTCAACCCCTGGTCAGGGAACTAGATCCCACCTGCCATAACTAAAGATTCTGCATGCTGCAATGAAGATCAAAGACCCCATGTGTGGCAACCCAGTGCAGCCAAATAATTAATTAATTTAAAAAATATAAATATATATATATATCCTCAAATTAGTTTATATTCCTCCCCCAAGGAGGTGAAGCTTAATTCCCTTCTCTTTGACTGTGGGCTGGATTTACTGACTCGCTCAGTGTAAAGAGAAAATTAGTGACTTCAGAGAGGAAAAACCTAGCAGACACCACCTTAAGCAGGTGATCACAGAGAGCATCACCAGTAAAACATCATGTTGATATCACTCATCCTCTGACATGATACAATGAGAAGGGCCTTTTCACCTCTGTCCTCTTATTCTCCCAAATCCAAAACCCAAGTCTCAACATGAGAAAACATCAGAAACTCTATAGAGGAACATTCTGCAGAATATACTGACCAGTCTTCTTCAAAAATGTCAGTTATTAAAAAAACAAGGAAAGGTGGCACAGTTGTCACAAACTGAAGGCGTCTAAGGTGACATGAGGAGTAACTACAATCTGGTATCCTGGATCCGATCCTGGAACAGACAAAGGATGTGAGTGTAGAAGCTGGAGAAATAGGACTCAAGTCTGTACTGCAGTTCATTGTAGTAGTAACAGTTGATATTGGTTTCTCAATGTTGACAAATGTGCGTGGCTATGTAAAGTATTAACATTAGAAAAGAATTCTGGCACTCTGCACTATCTTTGCAAACCTTCTAACAATCTGTAATCCTTTCAAAAGTTAAAAAAAAAAATTTAAAGAAAGCCAATAACAAAATGCCTTCAAAATTCTGAAAAAACAAAAAAACCACTAATGTCCATTTTAGTAGTTTACAATTCAGCTAAACTATAGCTTAAATGTTAGAATCGAATAAAGACATTTCAGACATCTCCCATACATCCTTTGTCAAGAAGCTGAGGATCAGTTCAGTTCAGCCACTCAGTCGTGTCTGACTCTTTGTGACCCCACTGACGGCAGCACACCAGGCCTCCCTGTCCATCACCAACTCCTGGAGCTTACTCAAACTCATGTCCATCAAGTCGGTGATGCCATCCAACCATCTCATCCTCTGTCACCCTCTTCTCCTCCTGCCTTCAATCTTTCCCAGCATCACAGTCTTTTAAAATGAGTCAGTTCTTCTCATCAGGTGGCCAAAGTACTGGAGTTTCAGCTTCAGTATCAGTCCTTCCAATGGATATTCAGGACTGATTTCCTTTAGGATTGATTGGTTCAAACTCCTTGCAGTCCCAGGAACTCCCAAGAGTCTTCTCCAACACCACAGTTCAAAAGCATTAATTCTTTGGCCCTCAGCTTTCTTTATGGTCCAACTCTTACATCCATGCATGACTACTGGAAAAAACATAGCTTTGACTAGATGGACTTTTGTTGGCAAAGTAATGTCTCTGCTTTTTAATATGCTATCTAGGTTGGTCATAGCTTTTCTTCCAAGGAGTAAGCGTCTTTTAATTTCATGGCTGCAGTCACTATCTGAAGTGATTTTGGAGCCCCAAAACATAAAGTCTCTCACTGTTTCCCTTGTTCCCCATCTATTTGCCATGATGGGACCAGATGCCATGATCTTTGTTTTTTGAATGTTGACTTGTAAGCCAGCTTTTCCACTCTCCTCTTTCACTTTCATCAAGACGCTCTTTAGTTCATCTTCACTTTCTGCCATAAGGGTGAAGTCATATGCATATCTGCGGTTATTGATATTTCTCCCAGCAATCTTGATTTCAGCTTGTGCTTCATCCAGCCCAGCATGTCTCATGATGTACTCTGCATTTAAGTTAAATAAGCAGGGTGACAATATACAGCCTTGACGTACTCCTTTCCCGATTTGGAACCAGTCTGTTGTTCCATGTCCAGTTCTAACTGTTGCTTCTGGACCTGCATACAGATTTCTCAGGAGGCAGGTCAGGTGGTCTGGTATTCCCATCTCTTGAAGAATTTTCCACAGTTTGTTATAATCCACACAGTCAAAGCTTTGGTGTAGTCAATAATGCAGAAGTAGACGTTTTTCTGGAACTCTTTTGCTTTTTTGATGATCTAACAGATGTTGGCAATTTGATCTCTGGTTCCTCTGCCTTTTCTAAATCCAGCTTGAACATCTGGAGGTTCACAGTTCATGTACTATTGAAGCCTGGCTTGGAGAATTTTGAGCATTACTTTGCTCGTGTGTGAGAGGAGTACATTTGTGTGGTGGTTTGTACATTCTTCGGCATTGCCTTTCTTTGGGATTGAAACGAAAACTGATCTTTTCCAGTTCTGTGGCCACTGCTGAATTTTCCAAATATGCTGGCATATTGAGTGCAGCATTTTCACAGCATCACCTTTTAGGATCAGGGTACAATCAACCAAATACAAAGAAAGAAAGTTAAGAGAAAAGGAGAAAAACATACATGAAACAGAGGTGTCAACATAAAAGAAAAAGACAGGAAAGGCAATTCCCAAAATGCTAAAGAAGGGAGATCTCAGGGTGGTCTCTACACAGTGTAGAGGGCAACCAGATGTACCTAATATATGTCACAAGGCTCCAGGAGAGATTTATTCAACAAGATGAAATGATTTGAATGCCTGGTATAGCTGAACATCTTCAAAGGAGGTTTAAACAATCAACAAGAATTGAATTAGTTATGTAAAAGAATAAAATAAAAATAAACAAATAAGAAATAAGACAATTATTAACTCGAGGGAAACCAAAAGCTGTACAGGTAAGGGAAATAAATAAATCATAGTATACTACATGGTTCATCTCTACATAAGTTACATGATCATATAAACAGTGGATATTAAAAAAAATTGTGTATAAGAGCATGTTATTTAGAATCATTGAGTAATAACCAAAATAATTAGCTAAGTATGGTAGTAAGTGGCTTCCCAGGTGGCGCCAGTGGTAAAGAATCTGCCTGCCAATGCAGAAGACGTGGGGTTCGATCCATGAGTTGGGAAGATCCCCTGGAGGAGGGCACGGCAGCCCACTCCAGTATTCCTGCCTGGGAAATCCCATGGACAGAGGAGCCTGGTGGGCTTCAGCCCGTGGGGCTCCAGGGAGTAGGACCCGCCTGAGCACAGCACGTGGCTGGTGGCAAGTGGCTGCCTTCTAGGGAAGGAGAAAAGGAAAAAGAAATAGAAGATTGCTTTGTTTTGAACTAACTTTGCAGAACTATCTGATACAAGTACAAGATATACTTGTACCTGTATACCTTTTTCTTAAAAATTCTTTTTATCTTTTGGCCACACCATGCGGCATGTGGGATCTTAGTTCCTCAACCAGGGAAAAAACCCACACCCTCTGCATTGGAAGCACAGTCTTAACCACTGAACCACCCGGGAAGTCCTAAAAAAAAATTTTCATGTGAAGATATTAGAGTCGATAATAGTCAGGTCTGCAATGATTACTCTTCGTCCATACCAAATTTAGAAAGCAGAGCAGAAAAACCAATCTGAAATATACTAGAGATGTTTAGCCTATAAAAGAGGTGACTCTGAGTGAACATAAAGCTTGTTTTAAAGCATCTAAAGAGATTACAAACGGAAGAGTGAACTAACTTGTTTGGTAGAGCATGAAGGATAGGGTTGCCTAAATTCTCTCTCCTCTTGATAACTACTCACAGATGGTCATGGAGTTTGGCTTCCAAGAGCCTGGAACAAGAGTAAGGATTCTTTACCAAGACTAAATTGAGCACAGAAAACCAGAACAGGAATCCAAATGACAAACCACAAGAAAATGCTAAGACTTACAATCTGGGGAGTCTCAATACCCATCCAGTGACTTCCCTGATGGTCTAATGGCTAAGACTCTATGCTCCTGGGCTCGATCCCTGATCAGGGACTAGATGCCACATGCCACAATTAAAGGTCCCACATGCCACAATGAAGGTCCTTCTTGCATGCTGCAACTAAGACCCGGCATAGCCAAATAAATAAATACCAACTCAAAGTTCAAAGGAATAGATGCAGGTTCAAACGTGGGGTTACTACAACCAGAATTCATGGTTGGGGAGAGACTGTATTTGGAGCAAGACCACAATCAAATAAGGAGGACCCCAATCGACTACTACAAAACAGCTTTGGAAAGGCCATTGCTCATCTTTCCTGACTGATGGTCACACATGCAAAGCTGTATGTCATTGCATTATAGTCAGACGTGGGAAGCTAAGAAAAAACTATAGAAGGGGAAGTCTTGGTTCAATACAAAGACTGGTATAACTGTAGAAACTTAACAAAAGATAAGATTTGCTACCCTAAAAAAATGGTGAAATCGCCAGCCCTGGAAATGTAACATAAATTAGCAGATGACTTGGTCGTGACATTTGAAACATCAGTTTCATCTGTACTGACCACACCACCTTCAGTGGCCTTCCCAACCCTGACCTTGCGTAACTGTCTACAGGAGAAAGTCAGTCGTAGTACTCTTTCCCTGTCTGCCCACTCGAGAGTTCTTCCAGTTGTGTAGGATAAAGTCCCATTTAAGGTGACATCACAGAGAAAGGAATCTTGTGAAATGGACTCTTTTAACTCTAGTGTTCTTCCAGAAATGTTTCATAGTGTGACCTGAAGAAAGTGTGTCTGATGAAATAGTTATGGCATGTTTAGTAGTAACTAACTTTCAGCATCCCAAATTGCCTTTCCAGCGGAAGTCCTGGGCAGAAAAACAAGTTGTTTCTAAACTACAATTAATAAATATTTTGCTTCCAAGGAGAACATGGCTCCTATTTTAACAATAAGGAAAAAGTCAGATAATCTACAAATTCGTAACTCTTCTTGAGTTCGTCAGGGTACCAAGATCACACAACAACCAAGTGAACTGAATCCCAAAGTGACATGTTTTTTCCAGGAAAGATATACACAGGATCAATTTCACCTTTTGCAGAACACAGGAGAAAGAGGTGGCTACCACAAAGTAGGTAACAAGAAATCAACTAAAATTTTAACAAATCCTTATAGGTATGGGCTACCATGTTAGTTTGGAATAGCTGGGTTACACCAAAAAAGAGATCAAACTTACTCAAAAGCTCTTTTCTTTAAAAAAAAAAAAAATATTATTTATTTGGCAACATTGGGTCTTAGTTGCACGCAGGCTCAGTAACTGGGGCACATGGGCTTGGTTGCTCCACGGAATGTGGGATCTTAGTTCCCAGACCAGGGATCAAACTCACGTCCTTGGTACCGCAAGGCAGATTCTTAACCACTGAACCAGCAGGGAGGCCCCACAAGCTTTTTCCATGTACCTCCATCAGATGCCCAGGAAGAAGACTGGGGCCAGGGCAAAACACTGGAAACAGCCTCCTTCTTTGGCCCAGGGCAGGGAGGGGGACGTCAGGAAGCCCCTTCCATCTCCCCAGAACCTTCCCTCACAAAGAGAAGAAGCCTTACGACACTGAGGAAGCAGGAGCTAACCTTTTATCTTCGGATCCAAGGGATGAAAAGCTACCACTCCCCCATACAAAATTCACCTGTCTCATGGTCTGGGGGGAGGCTGGAAACCAATCTGGACCTAGGATCCCACCATGATACCAGAGGTCACCTACCCCTGAAGGGACACAGAACTCTCTTCCATCCAAACCAACCACAGATGCAAGGCAGAGTCTGGCTTGAAGGAGAGGCAAGAACACTGAGAAAGCTTCACTCCTGAGTTCCAGGAATGCAAAAATCTAAGCCTGATGCTGCCGAGAAAACAAAGAACCCACCCTGCCCACGCCACGGGCCAATCGCTGAGCAACAAGCAACAGCAGTTTACTGCTAATGGAGGCGCAAGAGAAGGGAGACCTCCCCGTGACCCATCCATACAGGACCTGACAAAAGCTGAGGGTGGGGGGGAAAGGCTGAGAAAAACCACTTAGTGCCAGGTCCCACTGTAAGTACAGGTAATCATCAGAGTTAATAATGATAATATTTAATTATTGATTACTCTAATTATAAATACTGGAATAATTTGAAGCTGCAGAGCACTAAACGTAACAGTAACAACACAGACCTTTCTTTTTCTCTTTTATGGCCACACCCCGTGGCATGTGGGGTCTCAGTTCCCTGGCCAGGGGTGGAACCCTCACCTCTGTAATGGAAGGCAGAGTCTTAGCCACTGGACTACCAGAGAAGTTCTGCAAACCCAAATTTAGGTCAGCTCTTGACTAGACCCTCAGGTGGCACTAGCGGTAAAGAACCCGCTTGCCAATGCAGGAGACACAGGTTTGATCTCTGGGTCAGAAAGATCCCCTGGAGGCAGGCATTGCAACCCACTCCAGTAATTTTGCCTGGAGAATCCCATGGACAGAGGAGCCTGGCCTATGGTTCACAGGGTCGCAAAGAGTCAGATACAACTGAAGCGATTCGGCACTTGACTAGACCAACTCAACTGGCATTAGATTCTCATAGGAGCGCAAACCCTACTGCAAACTGCACCTGCAAGGGATCTAGGTTGGGTGCCCCTTGTAAGAACCTAATGCCTGATGATCTGAGGTGGAGCTGAAGTGGTGCTGCTAGCCCTGGGGAGTGGCTGCTACTGTCTCCTGTCACCCTCAGATGTTTTCTAGTTGCAGGAAAACAAGCTCAGGGCTCCCACTGATTCTGAATTACGGTGAGTTGTATGACTATTTCATTATATATTACAATGCAATAATAACTGCAATAAAGTGCACAATAAATATAATGCACTTGAGTCTTCCCAAAACATTCCCCTCGCTGTCCCCTGGTCCATGAAAAAACTGTCTTCCATGAAACTGGTCTCTGGTGCAAAAAGGCTGGGGACCACTGGGTTGAAGGACTGAAAATGTGGATGAGATTCAGAACTTCCCATTTTTTAAACTTTTTTGGCCTTCATGCCTCCCCTGCAGCTTCCATGCATCACTGCCCAGCACCTGTAGTGTGGTATCCTCCAGAAGAAACAATAAAGTAGAATTTAAAGCCTTCAGGACAGACTAGCAAACTTCATGGCACTCCTCAAATAGAAATGAAATATCCACCCTTCCCGCAGAACCTGGCCTCTCTGATAAAAGTGAGGACCAGTGATAAGGCAGCTGCAACAGAAGAATGCAGAGCAGCGGAGAACATCAAGACGGCCATCCCAGCACCTCTCTGCCAAACCTGGGCTCACTTACCTTTTCCTGGAGCCTAATGTTATCCCACACCTTGGTGCACACCATACACTCAAATGCGTCGATGTAGTTGTCCTGCTTAATGTCCTGCACCCCCCATTTCCGTTCCCTGAGCGTGGTGAGAAGTCGCTGATTTGAGATCTCACCCTTCAGCTTCCATTCTATGTAGGCCTGGTAGCGTCTGTCATCCTGATCCAGTGCTCTGATGTAACTTGCCAGTTCTCTAGGGTGAGAAAATTCTGATACCAGGATAGCGCTTCTATTACTTGGAAGCCAGTCTGCGATGCTGGGGGATCCGTAATAAACAGGGACGACCCCCAGTTTCAGAGGTCTCCAGAACTTCTCGGTGATGTAATCATCACACACCGCATTCTCAAAAGCAAGGATAAACTTATACTGGGCGAGGATCCTGTAAAAGCCATCTGCGTCCATAGAGGCTGGATTGCTCAACTGTGGAGGGAGAGGTTTGTTTCGCAGACACTCGCCGTAGGAATCGACCTCAATGTATGTCATCAGCTCTCGAACATAACTGTCCCTGTCTGAGGGCGGGTCACAGTCGGACTGTACATACACCAGGGGAGCAAGGATCTTCCGGAGGTTGTTTTTAGACCGCAAGGGGACCAGGTATTGGAGGGACGTCAGGACTTCCGTGCCCTCCAAGTACTGGGTGGTTAGTGGCAGGTGGGAATGCCGGCTGAAGGTGGCGGTGTAGTTGAACAAGGTGATTACTGGCTGGTGAAAGAGCTTATAATTATTTTTTGGAGACTCTTCATGAAAAAGGGCCCAGTCGTGATGGGCTTTCCGAGGCAGAGGTAAGCTATTTATGCTAAAGTCAGTACCTAGGAGAAGAAAAGACAATGTTAGTATGTCCAAAAGAACTCTGGTGTTTCAGATTGAGTTCACCTGGGAAAACTAGTACACAGAGGAGGTTGAGGCTATAAATAAGAAGCCTGTTATAATGCCTGCAAAATGCCTGCCAGTTAGACTTCCCTGGTGGTGCAGTGGATAAGAATCTGCCTGCCAGTGCAGGGGACATGGGTTCCATTCCTGGTCCTGAAAGATCCCACATGGCATGAAGCATCTAAGCCCAGACGCCACAAATACTGAGCCCAAGCACTAGAACCCAGGAGCCACAACTCCTGAAGCCCCAGTGCCCCAGAGCCTGTGCACCAGGACAAGAGAAGCCACTGCAGTGAGCAGCCCGCACATCCCAATAGAGAGCAGCCTGTGCTCACTGCAACTAGAGAAAAGCCTACACATAGCAACAAAGACCCAGCGCAGCCAAATATAAATACATACATAAATATTTTTTTAAATGCCCAATAGTCAAATCATGAAGCTTTCATCCTAGAAACTGCTTATAAGGAGGGTCATCAAGGAAAGGGACATTCTCTCTCATTTTATAAAAAGAGAAATGGGAGTAAGTGTCTAGCCTGGTTCTAAAGAATTTATTCCACTGCCTCCTGCAACTGGCTTTTTCCTTCCAGAGGCATTACCCAAAGAGGAAAGGAGAAATGAAGAGAGAGACAATTCTTAAAAAGGGAAAGAGAAAGGAAGCCAAAAGGGAGAAAGCAAACTAGCTTGGCAGATTGATTAAATGGAAAAAAAAAAAAGGAAATTATGCAAAAGTAGCCAGAACAAATACACGGGATAGTTTTTTTTTTTTTTAATCCAAAATGATCGATTTTCAACAAAGTGCAGTGAATCAGTCTTAGTCAAAATGGTAGATAAGAGGCTTTTAAAGACTTAAGAGCTGATAATAGCACTATGTTACAGATCGCTGAAGGATGGATGTGAAATAACAAGCACATCATGAAATAAAGAAGGCATAACAGGATTATAACTGTGAGTGATTCTAGCTTCCAGAGGATTAATTGGGGAAAACTTCGAAACATGATAATGTGCAGACAGAAATGATGGATGTGGTAAACCATTGTTTCCTGACTGTGGGTGGAAACCCAATCAGGAAAAAGTAACTTCCATGACTGAGAAAGAAGAATTAAGACAATATCACAATACATAACACAATTTCTAAGGTGTTCCAGACACTGATGATATTTTGGCCCAGTGACTTGATTTTTTTTTTTTAATGCAAGAAAATGGTATACACACACACACAAAACCCATCTAGCATCCACTGGGGAAAAGACACACCAAATAAATTCTTCCAGGAAAATGAGACATATTCTCTGGTAGAACTCATAAAAATTAATTATGTAATGCCAGTGCACACTCTTTCAAATAAACACATACTCTTTTGTGCCAACAGTACATCAATGAGAAATCAATTAATCAAGAGAGGCTTTTAAACAATTGAAGACCAAAGAAGTTTATGCTGGAGGACGTATACTGAGCCCAGAGAAACGGCTGAAGATTGTGTATTACTGTCTTGATAATAGGCTTTTACTCTCAATGAGGAGGAATGAAAGACTAACATCTAAAAATGGTCATATCTTGGTTTACTTGGCATTTGCTACACAAGTCCTTTAGAAGCAAAAAGAATACTCAGGGGACTTCCTTGGTGGTTCAGGGGACTTCCCTGGTGGTCCAGGGGTTAAGAATCCATCTTCCAGGGCAGGGCACTCAGGTCCATCCCTGGTTGGGGAAGTAAGATCCCACAGACAGCAGGGCAACTAAGCCCTTGCCGCAACTACTGAGCCCAAGCACCACACCTAGAGAGAAGTCCGCGTGACACAACTAAGACCCGATGCAAATAAATGAATAAAAAGAATACTCACACATGCCTGACCGTAATGGCACGCAGAGCTGAATGGTCAGCAATGGTTAACAGACAAACATCGGACATGAAAGAGAGCTGGAGAAGAAAGGCAATTTACCACCTTGAACTGGCAGCTGCTCACAAAGGTTCTAAGTTGGTCAAGCGGCCAATGATGGGCACTGAACCCATAAACTTGAGTTAGAACATAAAGCTTCCACAGAAGGCAGAGCAGAGAATCAAGGCCATTTTCCTGGGAGAGGAAGATCCAGAGTCCAATCCATAGGCACAGAGGGCAGGGATCCAGATGTACGATCAGAGGCTGGAGGTGATACGGTTAAGATGAAAGCAGGTCTAGAATTAATGATCAGGCACAAGTGCTCGGAGTGAGGGACTCAGACACCAGTGGCCGTACGCTGCGGGTACCTGGCACATGGGTGACTCTTAATCGCCTCACCCTGTGGTCCGCATGGCAAAGATCCAAACTGCAGAGCGAGGAAGCAGAAAGACACAACTAGGGCTTCAGAACAAGGATATGACCTGACTCTCATCACTGCTTGTCTACATCTGTAAAGTATAAGAGGAAGTAAACACGTTGAAACCTCGTCACAGCCAGTATCTAAGTCTGTGTGTTGGTAATAAGAATGAGACTTATTCTTATGAAACTGCAACCAGTTATAATGAGCTTTTCATTCATTTTAACTAGGAGGTGAGGGCTTCCAGGCTCATTACACCTTGCATTATATGCCCCCCCCCCACACACACACACACATTGAAATAAGTTGTGTTTTTTTTTAAATCATATTCTTCCTAACTAAAATTCTCTGAGGAAGATTAAAAAATATATGTCATCTCGCCCAGCAAGCTCCTCCCCTAAACTTACAGCTTATCATTGTAAACACCGAAGAATTCTTAAGTTTCAACCATGACAAACCTAAAACACTTCTCTGAGGATATTACAATCGATAATGCGGGTGGCGGTATTGAGCAATTTCGCAAAGGTACTTGGATGTGGGTTGGGCTTCCCAGGTGGCGCTAGTGGTAAAGAACCTGCCTGCCAATGCAGGAGACATAACAGACTCGGGTTCGATCCCTGGGTAGGGAAGATCCCCTGGAGGAGGGCATGGCAACCCACTCCAGTACTCTTTCCTGGAGAATCCCATGGACAGAGGAGCCCGGCAGGCTACAGTCCATGGGGTCACAAGAGTCAGACACGAATAAGCAACTTAGCAGGCACACACACACTGGATGTGGGTCAGGAAACAGCTGAGTTATTGAGCTCTCTCTGACTCCAGGGCAACGCCCGCTGTAACAAGAGTCGGAACCGGGGTATTTAAAGAAAAGAAAATCCACTGAACTATGATAAATCCAGACAAATGTGACTAACTTGCATGTGACTGGTTCAGGAGTTTGGTACAGCCACGTACACTTGCTCTTACAGGTAACAACTTTGGATTCAAACTCCCATTTCCCTGGGTTATTCTGTGTTTCCTGAATACTGACTAATTCACTCGTTCCTTTATTAGCTGACAAACAGGTCTTCAGCACTAAAGTGCACTGTAAAGGAAATCACAACTAGAAGCACGAAAGCAATACAATTCATGTTGGCAAACGGTGCTTCAGCCTCAGACGGGAAGGGGAGGGGGCCACCCGCCACAGCGCGGACAAACCTTGAGGATGTTGTGCTGAGTTCAGTGATGCAAGTTAGTTACCAAAAAAAATAAAAAATAAAAATACCGTGTGATTCCTCTTATCTGAGGTCCCTAGGATAGTCAAATCCACAGTCAAATCCAAACGGTGGTAGGGTGCTGATGATGGGAACTGAATCTGAAAAGGCAGAGAAGCAGAGTGACCATCCTCTATCTGTTTATGTGCTCTCTTTCTTCTTCAGGGGCATATACACTTCTTTTATTATTCCCACACAAACTGGGAAAAGCGCGAGGCAACACACATTACTAACCCCGCTCTATGAAGAAAGTTTGGCTTGAGTTGTGTATCTGAAGTTAAAGATCCCTGGTGGGGACCAGAATTTTCAGACTGGTTAATGGCAAAGGACCAGAGAGATCACTGGCCCCACTACAACGCTGATGCTGTTGAATAACCGACTCTCGGCAGTCCCAAGACACTCACAGAAATATGACCCAGCTTACACCCAGTCCACTCGGGAAGAGGCATGCCTTAACTCAGAAAAAAGAAACGTTCCCACACAATGTCCCCCAGAGGTCACCTGTTTTTTAAAAAAGGACCTCTACTGTAAAACAGTATGGCCCATAAAATGTGATCCTGCAAAAAGACCCCAATAGAAGGACCTAAAACTTCGGAGGAAAACAATTTAGGCCAAGGGGCTCCCTGATAATATTATCATCTGCATAGTCCATTGCTATTTTTTAAACCATTTCACGTGAATTTTCTAGACTTACCCACACAGCCCCATCAGAGTGTTTATTTTCTGTAAGGTTCTGAGGGTTACCTAAAAATACCGCACACACACTTCCGCAGACAGCCTGGCCCCGCCACTTCAGAGGGACTCTGGGAGAGGTCCTGACTTCCAGACCCATATTCTCCCCTCTTCTCCCGCCATCTCTCTTCATGAGTCTGCTTATCTGACCGTTACATCAATTCTACGTCATGTAGCCCAGCAGTCCCCAACGTTTTAGGCACTGGGCAAAACTGGTTTCCTGGAAGACACTGACCGCCAGGCAGAGACTGGTTTCGTGCAAGACAATCTCTCCATGGATTGGGGGACAGGGGATGGTTTGGGGATGATCCTATTCAAGAGTACACGATCTAGGGCCCTCACACGTGCAGTTCACGGTAGGATTCAAGTTCCTCTGTGAACTGCGAGAAACGAATGAATGCCGCTGCTGAGCTGACAGGAGGTGACGATGCAAACGATGGGGAGCGTCTGTAAATACAGAGGAAGCTTCACTTGCCAGCCTGCTGTCCACCTCCTTCTGCCCAGCCCAGTTCCTAACACGCCCAGGGCTTAAGGACCTCTCTCGATGATACACATTCAGCTAGGCATCTGTGCATTCTACCACTAAGCATGGAAATCTCTCAGACCACCCTGAACTGAACCTGTGCTCAGGCCAGTCAATAACTTTGCAGTCTCCTTCCTAACAGCACAGGGCCAGATGCAAGAGTGCAGACAGAGTCCCACCCGCCATATGCCTTGCATGTTTCAAGGCTATAAATCGACCTAACAGGCTGTTAAATGTTTTGTCTTCTACCTTTACCATACATACACAACTCATGATTTTTTTTTTAAATCACGCAAAGCAACAGTTCACACCAAACATGGATAACATCTATTCAAAATTAACATCTTTCTCTACTACAAACCACAGTTCTCTTTGGGGCTTGGCAGGGCACGACAAGAGGAGAAGGGAGAGGATTCTTCCTCACTTGCTGACTCACCCTCACCTAATCGCTCAGACCTTGCCCTCCATTTACTCAGGACACCACAGAGGAAATACCCATTTGCTCTCCCTCCTCGGGGTCTCTCCCTCTCTGTCCCCCACTGACCAGTGGCCTCAGGAAGCACCTGAGTGTGTCGTCTGTAAGGTTTCTCCCCGGTTGAAAGAGCCTCCACCAAAACACCTCTGCCCCACCTTGCAAGTCCTTCAAAAGAACTTGCAGCCAGAAGGCCAGGTTCAAGCTCAGGACTCTCAGGCTCCTCCGAGTTCCAGGCTGGAGGGCAGTGGTGCCTGGACCCTCCTCCTTCCACCCTGGCTCTGTCCCACACTCTGGGGATCTTGCAAACATCGACACTGAAAACTGACCTCAATCTGCAAGGCCAAGTTCCATCACGAGCGCTCTTCTCATCACTCTTCAAGCTTGGTCAGCCACCCCCCTTGGCCCACAGAGCCCAGTTTCAGCAAAGAATCCTGCTATGTTGGTTTGGTGAGACACACCCCCAACCCCGACCCTCAACCCTCGATGTCTGAACAAGCTTCTCAATCCCCACACTCAGTGGCTAAAGTCTCCCTTTAGCAAGAATCCTGTTAGGCCAGTTTAGCACGAATCTTCCTGCCTTTGAGGTCCTCTGAGTCACTTTCTCTCGGCTGACTCCTCATTCTTGCTGGCTCTCAGTCCCCAGCTGTCTTTGCTGGACTTGGAGTTGAGCTCAGTTCTATACCGAAGTCTCTCTCTTCTACTACAGTAACTCCAGTAAAATCTTCCTTGCTGTTTTTAACAAGTGCCTAGTGTAGAATTTTTCTTCTTTTTGGCTGCACTGTGCAGCATGTGGGATGTTAGTTCCCAAACCTGGGGATCAAACCCCCTGCATTGGAAGCAGGGAGTCTTCACCACCGGGCCGCCAGGGAAGTCTCCAAAATTATTCTTTTACACTCCCCACGTTTGCAGTCACCCCAGCCGTCCTTCAAGCCCAGGAGTGCATACTAGCAGCCCAGTTTGACCTTGGGAGGAAAAAGCAGAGAACTGCCCAGTGCAAGGTCTGGAAGTGGGCTCCACCTTGGCCTTGGGGCAAGGAATTCTGGGGTCCTGGTGTGTGGAGTGTGATGCCTCAGCCAGGAAGCATGGGCTCTGTGAGCAAGTGACCTTGGTCTGTGGACTCTTCGCCCCACATGAAGGGGAACAGCTGAAGGAAGACCAGATAGACTCTTCCTGAACAAGTACAAATGCTCCATTATCCAAATTCACATTGCGTATGATCCTCTTCAAACACGGTTACTGGGAGGTTGGAATTCATGCTCTGAACTAGACAGGCACCTGATGTGCCTTTTCTGTTCCTTAAACCAAGAATACAAAGTAAAAGTGAAAGTCGCTCAGTGGTGTCCGGCTCTTTGCGATCCCATGGACTATACCATCCATGGAATCCTCTAGGCCAGAAGTAGGTAGCCTTTCCCTTCTCCAGGGGATCTTCCCAACCCAGGGATCAAACCCAGGTCTCCCGCAAGGATACAAAGTCAGACTTAAAACCTCTGAACAGTAATACCCAATATGGTTGGGGAGGAAGAGGAGTGACCAGGGGGGTGATCACTTCCTTTTAGCCCTTTTCCTTAAAATGACTCCTTTTTCAATGATTTATTCTAAAAGAGGCCTACATAACTACTGTTGTTCCATCTCCACTGAGGTTTTCAACTAAACCATGTTATGATGGATCCTAAATTTATACTCTATCCAGACTGTTCCCCTAAGCTTCGACCGGATATCTAACAGCATTCAGAAAAATTCTGCTTGCAGAGTCCAGAGACAATCACAAAGTACTGGGCTCTGACTAAATTAGCCATCTTGCTCTGAAACCCGTTCCTTCATGGGTCTTCTTTTTCTCCATCAATGTCATCACCAAGGTTGGTTTAAAACTCTTAGAGTAAGCCAGGTGTTCTACCTTTGAGCATAATGCTTCATTTTTTAAAAAGAGATCTCAGGTGCACAGAATTGGAGTTATCATAACCTTTGGTACATGAAACACTTTCAAAGGCCAAGTATAAAGCTATAGAAATGACATCACAGATATTTGGAATCTTAGCTCCAACACAGGACTCCAGAATACCTAGGAGCTGCTGCCTGTGTACAGCCCCAGAGATCTGAGCAGTTCCTAAAGCTTTTACAAGATGGACCAATAAATAGCTTTTAATGCTCATTTTTCCTTGGAATACCTATGAGGAACAAAACATCATGCACGTGGAAGATTTTGCCATTTTTTAAACAATTTCCACCAAAATGGACCCAAGGTTCTCTGCAGTTACACAGGTTACACAGCCTTCCTCTCTCTTCTTGTGCTTTACTGACCCTTCAACCCCTCTGTAATCAATTCCTGTAATAAATTCCTACTGTTTGAAATACCTAGGATAACCTTTATTCCTATTAGACTATGATTAATACAGAAGCCTGTTTCCAAAACCTGAGATTTCTGTCTGATCACAACTTTTATTCCAAGTTTTGTTCTGAGTTTTCTCTTGGTATCTTTCTCTTTGGTTTTTCTAAAAATGCTATCTTTCTTCACAGTTCTACCCCCTTGTAACCATTTCCACTTCCCAGGCTTCCATTTTCCCCTAAGAGAATCACCTTTCTGCTTAATCTCTTATTCCATCTGGTGAGGACGTGGAGGCAGAAAAAAATGCAAACCTTCTATTCAAGAAGAGAAAATATAAAATCAGAAGATGAGACTCCCTTTAAGGAAGGAACCCTCAAATTACTGGAAATCAAAAGCACATTCTTCATTCAGGTACTATGTTGAAAAGTCTCTCTCTGAGTTGCTAATAAAAATATACAGAATACTGATGACCTCAGTTCAGTTCAGTCGCCCAGTTGTGTCCGACCCTTTGCAACCCCGTGGACGGCAGCACGCCAGGCTTACTGATGACCTAGGTAGTACAAAGAATGATGAGGTAGAAGTGAAGATCTTCCAGGAAACTCTACCTGACCATATTCTAAGTTTTATCACAAATTACAAATCTTCTTCACTGTATTTTTGGCACAATGTAAAAAGAGATAAAGACTTTCTTGTTGGTCTAATAAAATAAAAAATTTTATTAAAGAGCCTTTACCCATCAGAAATGAACACTTCTATGGCCAAAAGATATAAAAGCTAATGAAACAATGAGCAAAATATGGTTATTGTGGGAGACAGCAATAGTTCATAAATCACACCTATTGTTAATCATCTCAGCTGTAGCTAAACTTCCAGTGACCTCATTGAGTTTGTTCTCATTTCCTGCCTTGGATTAAATCATAAAGCTCAAACAACTTTTAGTTTTTGAGATAAACTATTACAATTGCTACCTCCCTGCCCCAGCTGTCTGCAATAAGCTTAAGAGCAAATTTAAGTACTAGACAGTTTCTAAATCTAAGTGAAAAAAGAAATCCAGTGTCTTTCCCAGTAATAATTAGAAAAAGTGAGGATGAGGTTGCTGTGAAGACCAAGGAGAAACCAGAGCAGAAGTCACCCTGTGCAGTGAGCCAAAGCACCGCCCTCTGCCCGGGGAGACGAGCTGGTGTCACCAGGGCTTGTTAGCACAGCCACTTTGACAAGTTCCAGAAAGTCCTGCTCAACAGGAGACTTTCAAGGCCCTGGGTAGGGTTTGTGGTCTCTCTCAAGGCATGTGAAGAATTTACCCTCTGATATTAAAACCCACATTCAGGCGTTTCTTTGCCCCACATTCTGAATCCTGCTGCTATTGCAGGCAATATACATGGGGACAGGAGACATCACCACTAACTCAGAGAAACACAGCCACTCCTAAAAGAGCAAGGTTTTACCGAACCCTCCTACGTGGAAAACATTAAGTTGGAAACCCTGTGGCTTCAAACATGAACCAAATAGGTCCCAGGTATCTTATGATTATAAATGTAAATATTAAACCATTAGCTGTAATTCAACATTTCTTGTTGTTGCTCAGTCATTCAGTTGTGTCTGACTCTTCTGTGACCCCATGGACTGCAACACGCCAGGCTCCTCTGTCCATGGGATTTCCAGGCAAGTACACTGGAGTAAGTTGTCATTTCATACTCCAGAGGACCTTCCTAACCCAGGATTGGCAGACGGGTCTCCTGCATTGGCAGATGGATTCTTTACCACTGAGCCACCAGGGAAGCCATAATTCAACATTCAGTTCAGTTCAGTTACTCGGTCGTGTACGACTCTTTGCCACCGCATGGACTGCAGCATGTCAGACTTCCCCGTTCATCACCAACTCCCGTAGCTTGCTCAAACTCATGTCCATCGAGTCAGTGATGCCATCCAAATTCAACATAGAATAATACAAAGGCAAACAGCTAGGGCAGGAGAAAGAAAGGAATATTTACTTCTGACCAGTAAGATAGCTGAAAATTGAATTTCTGATAATTACATTTAAAAAAAAATCAACTGCAACACGATGGAGATAGAAATGAAGAAAGCAAAGAAAGCAAAGAGGCCAGCAGGAAGAAAAAGCCATCCAGTGAAGAGAGAGACTGAAATATCTCTGAAAGATTCTAAACTAGATAACTAGGTTGACATACCTGGAATATAAAGAACATTTGAGAAGTTTGCAATGGCTTTCATTTGAAATATTTTGACTGCTGGAAGTTTTAAATTTCTATAAGCATAGGTTTTGATGTTTAAAACTTGTTTTGAGGGAGAACTCTCCTTATCTTTGTTTAAAAGTGACTAAACATTGCTAATTGTACTTGTGCAATATTAACAGCTACCTTATACAGTGAATGTGAGGGGAAGTTCAGTTCAATTCAGTTCAGTTCAGTCACTCAGTCGTGTCCGACTCTTTGCGACCCCATGTTTCGCAGCATGCCAGGCCTCCCTGTCCGTCACCAACTCCCGGAGTCCACCCAAACCCGTGCCCATCGAGTCGATGCCATGCAGCCATCTCATCCTCTGTCGTCCCCTTCTCCTCCTGCCTCCAATCCCTCCCAGCATCAGGGTCTTTTCCAATGAGTCAACTCTTCACATGAGGTGGCCAGAGTACTGGAGTTTCAGCTTCAGCATCAGTCCTTCCAATGAACACCCAGGACTGATCTCCTTTAGGATGGACTGGTTGGATCTTCTTGCAGTCCAAGGGACTCTCAAGAGTCTCCTCCAACACCATAGTTCAAAAGTATCAATTTTTCCGTGCTCAGGTTTCTTCACAGTCCAACTCTCACGTCCATACATGACCACTGGAAAAACCATAGACTTGACCAGACAGACCTTTGTTGGCAAAGTAATGTCTCTGCTTTTTAATATGCTATCTAGGTTGGTCATAACTTTTCTTCCAAGGAGTAAGCGTCTTTTAATTTCATGGCTGCAATCACCATCTGCAGTGATTTTGGAGCCCAAAAAAATTAAGTCTGACACTGTTTCCACTGTCTCCCCATCTACTTCCCATGAGGTGATGGGACCAGATGCCATGATCTTAGTTTTCTGAATTTTAAGCTTTAAGCCAACTTTTTCACTCTCCTCTTTCACTTTCACCAAGAGGCTTTTTAGTTCCTCTTCACTTTCTGCCATAAGGGTGGTGTCATCTGCATATCTGAGGTTATTGATATTTCTCCTGGCAATCTTGATTCCACCTTGTGCTTCCTCCAGCCCAACGTTTCTCATGATGTACTCTGCATATAAGTTAAATAAGCAGGGTGACAATATACAGCCTTGACGTACTCCTTTTCCTATTTGGAACCAGTCTGTTGTTCCATGTCCAGTTCTAACTTGCTTCCTGACCTGCATACAGGTTTCTCAAGAGGCAGGTCAGGTGGTCTGGTATTCCCATCTCCTTCAGAATTTTCCACAGTTTATTGTGATCCACACAGTCAAAGGCTTTGGCGTAGTCAATAAAGTGGAAATAGATGTTTTTCTGGAACTTTCTTGCTTTTTCAATGATCCAGTGGATATTGGCAATTTGATCTCTGGTTCCTCTGTCTTTTCTAAATCCAACTTGAACATCTGGAAGTTCTCGGTTCACGTATTGCTGAAGCCTGGCTTGGAGAATTTTGAACATTACTTTGCTAGCGTGTGAGATGAGTGCAATTGTGCGGTAGTTTGAGCAGTCTTTGGGATTGCCTTTCTTAGGGACTGGAATGAAAACTGACCTTTTCCAGTCCTGTGGCCACTGCTGAGTTTTCCAAATTTGCAGGCATATTGAGTGCAGCACTTTCACAGCATCATCTTTCAGGATTTGAAATAGCTCAACCGGAATTCCATCACCTCCACTAGCTTTGTTCGTAGTAATGCTTTCTAAGGCCCACTTGACTTCACATTCCAGGATGTCTGGCTCTAGGTGAGTGATCACACCATTGTGATTATCTGGGTTGAAGTTCATTTAGGAAATGTTAAACTGCTCTTCCAGACATTGGCGGTAGTATATTTTCAGTTAGAGTGTGTAAGTTAATGTGTAATTGATAGTAGAAAAAAGTTACATTTTAAACTGCTCCTTGTATAAACCTCTCCTCTTTTCCCAGATACTGTGGGTTTTGTGCATAATTTTTCCAAATCTTTGATTTACCAGACTGTCTTTTCACTGTTGTGGGTTTTGTAGAAATTAAGCATTTTTTTTTTAAGTTAAGCATTTTTATGGTTGATAAAATGTTACTTCTATCTAAGTACTCACTCCCTCCTTTCATCAAAAGTTGATTTAATCTCAGTCTACCTTGTGCTGTATTAGCCTGGTGCTTTGTAACAAGGTGCAGTCTGCATGCCTTTTTGTATGACAACTAGATACCCAACTGACATTGAACTGACAATTCTACGAGGTGCAAAACTCATGTTAACTTCTGAAGGTAATTTAGTTTTGTGGTTGAGAATTCAGTGAAAGTCATATGAGTTTCCTGCAGTAAGCAGTAGTGTATGTAGGAACGAATCTGGCTTTTAGGGTTCAACCATTTAAGATCCTTTACAGGTAAGTAGTAGCTGAAACTGAAAACTAAATGATAAAAGTTTATTTTTGAGAAATGTCTCGAGTTCTGAATTTTTTAAAAAGCCCCACTCATTAAAGAAGTCATTAAGTATTTTTTTAATTGGAAAAAATGCAATCTGTAATGCTTTTTGCTGTAAATAAAAATAAATACTATATAAGGAAACTAACCTATTTGAAAGCATGGCTGTATGAGAAGGGAAATTTTATTTCTAATGCATACATGTGACAGGATTGCAAAAAGTTAGTTACTCCGAGGTAGTAGACAAAAGTAAAGAAGTTGTCTGTATATTCATGTATATGGACTAAATGAGAGTGAACCAAGGTTAACACAAAATTTAAGAACAACCTTAACAAACAGCATTTCTAAGATATTCTGAATACTAGGTCAGTTGGTGGTTTGCAGTAGCTTAAAAGATGCTTCCCTTGGACTGCAAGGAGATCCAACCAGTCCATCCTAAAGGAGATCAGTCCTGGGTGTTCATTGGAAGGACTGATGCTGAAGCTGGAACTCCAATACTTTGGCCACCTGATGCAAAGAGCCAACTCACTGGAAAAGACCCTGATGCTGGGAGGGACTGGGGGCAGGAGGAGAAGGGGACAACGGAGGATGAGATGGCTGGATGGCATCACCGACTTGAAGGGCATGAGTTTGACTAAACTCCGGGAGTTGGTGATGGACAGGGAGGCCTGGAGTGCTGCGATTCATGGGGTCGCAGAGTCGGACACGACTGAGCGAATGAACTGAACTGAAAAGATATTTCCCATCTTTGAAAACTAGGAATACAGGGAAAAGGCTTAATACCAGTGTTTGCATGTGACATGCATTGTATGCTTTGACCTCTCGGGTAATTGTTTTCATCTTTATGAAAACTTGGAATCATTTCAGTAATTGCAGTTTTGCTTCTGAGAGGCCTTACAATGGAACTAGGACCCACTGTTTTAAGGGAACTCTGGCTATTATATCTGTTTGGTCTTTACACAATTTAAACTTGGACAAATTTATTCTAGTTAAGCTGTAAGTGTCAACATGTAAACTTGTTCTGATTAAAGAATTTTTCTATCAAAAAAAAAAATCAAGCAAATTTTAAAAAAATCTATTAACTCAGGGTAAACAAGAAAAGTAATCAGTGTACTGATTCATCTATGAATATCATTTGGATGGCCATATAATGATGGTGAATATTGATCTATCAAATATAATAATAAAAGTGGAAGGCACGGAAACTAAAAGGGGAGTGTGCATGTGTGTGTTGAGCAGCAGAGGGTAAAAAAATAAATCCTGATCTACCAAGATAGAGTCAGAAGTTAACACCTAATGTTGAAAAATTATGAAACAGTAATATCCCTGGTTACTCAGGCTTCTCACTTGGCTCAGTGGTAAAGAATCTGCCTGCCAATGCAGGAGACCCAGGAGATGCAGGCTCCATCCCTGGGCCAGGAAGGTCCCCTGGAGGAGGAAATGGCAACCGACTCCAGTATTGCTGCCTGGAAAATTCCATGGACAGAGGAACACGGGATCGCGACGAGTCGGACACAACAGTGACTACGCATACACGCACGATGTTGTAACACTTAGAGATCCGGTGATGGCGACCAAAGGGGTCAGACGGAGGTCGTGAATTGTAACACCAGGAGAGAGCTATCCGCTGTCTCAATTCGGAGTATGTATGGCTTTCATAAAAATTAAAATGACGTGAACAAAAGCTTCTCTAAGAAACAGAATCTTCCTCCTCATCCCTCAGGCACCCAGATCCCTCTCCTGTGTTTCTTCTATGTTCCACATGTTTTAAAAACGGCTTCCCAGGCGGCACTGGTAGTCAAGAATCCACCTGCCAATGCAGGAGATGTGGGTTTGATCTGTGTCTCGGGGAGATTCTCTAGAGAAGGAAATGGCAACCCACTCAGTACTCCTGCCTGGAGAATTGCATGGACAGAGGAACATGGCAGGCTACAGTCCATGAGGTCAAAAAGAGTTGGACACAATGGAGCACGCACACACACACATACACACACGCGCACACACGTGCATTTTTTTTAAAAATGGAAGGATGGATGAGAGGAACACATACACACACGCACACACACGTGCATTTTTTTTTTAAATGGAAGGATGGATGAGAGGAACTAGGGAAGGAAGGAAGGGAGTCACACTTATTGAATCGAGAAAAAATAAATTATAATATGTACTACTACTTTTTGTGTCACTGAGAAAAATATTTCAGAATTTTCTGCAGGTCCAACGGTTAAGACCCTGCTCTTCCACTGCAGGGAGGCACGGGTTTGATCCCTGATCCAACTGCCACAAGGTGTGCCAAAAATAAAGAAAAGAAAAATATTTCCAATTAAACTATTGATACAATGCTTCCACATACTGAGAATTTTTATTTATACTTACTGAAAGAGCTCTTTCAGATTTTCTCACACATTTTTTATCACATCACTCCTGTGAATATTGTGAGAAATATACAGGTGAAAATTTGTTTAAGTATCGAACACACTTTCACAGTCAGAGTCCAGCTCTTCTGAATCGCTTTCCAATCTCTGATGTCTGTTTTTGAACACACTATTTTGTTCTGTGCCATTAAGACTGCTGGCAATTCTAATACAACACTGTAAGTCAACTACAACTCAATTAAAAAGAAAAAGATTGCTGGCAATACAGACTGCTTAAAAAAGTGCCCCACTATTGTCTCCAAGATTTTTCTCCCAAACCACTGACACCCATTCCCAACTTTTGATGCCGATGCTTTCTCAGTGTGACCAGAAGCCGTCAAAGAAAGGTTTCTGACACCACCTTGACTCATATTTTCCTCAAATGACCCTTCATTGGTTTGGGGATGGAAACGTCCACGAGCTGCCGTGGTCCCCTCATGCCAGACGGAAGGACAGCCCAGTTCATGCCCACACAGACAATCTCAGCTCCATCACTGGTGATGCTCCATGGACACTGATTGAAGGAAGGCTAGAAATGCACATGGCCACCTGATACACAGAGCTGACTCACAGGGAAAGACCCTGATGCTGGGAAAGAATGAAGGCAGGAAGAGAATGCAGTGACAGAGGATGAGATGGTTGGATGGCATCACCGATTCAGTGGACATGAGTTTGAGCAGACTCCGGGAGATGGTTTAGGACAGGGAAACCTGGCGTGCTGCAGTCCATGGGGTCACAAAGAGTCAGACACGACTTACCAACTGAACAACAGAAATGCAAAATACATGCTGATTTCAGAGATGTTAAATTTGAAAAAGAACAATGCTCCTTCTGCTCTTTTTCTAAAACAGGCTAAATTGCTACTGCCAGTGGACCTGAGGAGGGGAACACATCCGAAAGATGAGTTTTCCAAACTGCCCTACTCCTCATTTCATTGTTCCCTATTCAATTATCTCATGGTCTTCTGTAGAGCCCTGAACTGTAGCACTTCTCACACTCAACTATAACTATGTGAGCACCTGTACAGCCCCCCAGCAGACAGAGGGGCTTTCGAGGACCCATGTCTTATTTCATCTTTGCTGTGGAACCTAACATAGTATCTTGAATATAGCAGGTACTCAAAGATATTTGGGAAATAAATATAAATACATTTTGATCTTATTTTGCATAAGCTTACTTGGGCCAGAAGAGGTAGTGGAAGAGAAAGCAGTAAAAGTAAAAATGGGGTGTTGGGACTTCCCTGGTGGTCCAGTGGTTAAGAATCTGTTTGCCAATGCAGGGGACAGGGGTTCGATCCCTGGTCCAGGAAGATCCCACGTGCTGCAAGGCAACTAACCCCATGCGCCACAACTACGGAAGCCCAAACTTGGGAGCCTGTGCTCTGCAACGAAAGAAGGCACCACAGTGAGAAACCCACATGTTGCAACTATAGAGTAGCCCCGCTCACTGCAACTAGAGAAAACCCACACTCAGCACAGCCAAAAATAAATAAATAAGTGATTTTTTAAAATGAGAAACAGGGTGTTAACGACAAGCATGTGTCAAGGGAATAGAGCTCAAATGTGGAACCACTGAGAATTCTAAAAAAGAAATCTTTCATACAAGCGTCATTGGCAAATTATTAATATATCATTCCGATCCCAAGCAAACAAAATTTCAGTTTTCAGTCCTAGATGTCTGATTTCATGACCTGCGTCTCCACCCAATGAGGTCAGCAGGTTTCTGTAAATATAAATGGATATAGTAAGTTAGGGAGAAAGAGATGAAATGATGAGAAAAATCACTACATCATCTTAGGACTTTTCTCCTGCCTCATTTGCTCTGACAAGTAGAGCAATTTTATTTTAATTACTTATGATAATACTTCATGGTAGACTAGTGATACTATCGCTCATTAAAAAGAATAATAATAATGAAGTCTTCGCAACACTTAAGCATCCAGTTATTAACTCTTTGAAAAAAAACAAAAAACTGACAGAGCCAATGATTGAGAAAGGATTAGTGAGTTATAAAAATTAAACATGGAATAGTGGAGTTCCCTAGTCTGGTACAGTGGATGGCAGTCTGCCTGCCAATGCCGGGGACACAGGTTCAATCCCCGGTCCGGGAAGACTCCACTTGCCTCAAGGTAACTAAGCACGCGTGCCCCCAACTACTGAGACCCAGCTCTAGAGCCCATAAGCTGCAGCTACCTGGTCTGGACGCCTCAAGCCAATGCTCCACAACAAGAGAAACCACCACAATTATTAGAGAGTACCCCCACTCACCGCAGCTACAGAAAGCCCTCCAAGCAATGAAGACCCAGCACAACCAAAAATAACTATATTGTTTAAATGGGATCATAAGGAAATACTAAAGAACTAGACTCTTAGCTGAGTTTCCAGGCAGGAGATCTTTCAGGCGGAGGTCGTGCGTGCATGCCCAGCGACTCAGTCGTGTGTGACTCTCTGTGACCCTATGGACCGTAGCCCACCAGGCTCCTCCGTCCATGGGATTATCCTGGCAAGCATACTGGAGTGGGTTGCCATTTCCTTTTCCATAAGTAGAGTTCTAGAGAATTCCATGTTGACCGCATTTTCATTAGTGTTTATTCTAATGAAACATCTTAGCAGTCAATCATGGAAAATGATTAAAACTCATTCTAATCCTGAGCTCATGCAAAGTCCATGAAATTATAACTGGCAAGTTAAATCAATAAGCCAAGTGTCTAAAGTCTTTTCTGAGCTTTATACAAATCAGATGTATAAATAAGCAATAAATAAGATTTTATTGAAAACAGAACAAATTCTCAATTTGCTGTTTGAGCTTGCAAAATTTAATTATCCATTTTCATTTTGTTTCAAAATTTTCACGTTAAAAGAATTTAAACTTTGAGGGGAAATTGGTGCAGCCTTGTTGAGGCCCATTTGGCAGTGTGTACCAAAATTTAATTTAATTTATCCATTGACACAATAACTCCATTATCAAATATCTAGAGAAGTAAGAGTACATATGGGCAAAGACAGATGTATGTTCGTGGTAATGTAACAGAAAAACAGCAACCTAAATAACCATGGACAGGAGAATGGTTAAGTAAATGTAGGTACTGCCATACTACTAAATCAACATAGCTTTAGACATAATGAAGTAAACTGATATAGTCTACTGTGAAAAAAAATCTTTCAAACACATGTTTAAATGGAAAAAACAATATATATCTATGGTATGATTCAGTTTAAGAAAAAAAAAAAACAGACAAAACTACAGGCTGAATTCAATTATACATAAAAATTCTAGAAGGAAAAGTCTAACTGGAGAAGGGATTGGGAAAGTAAGGTTGAAGGTCTTCACTTGTTATATTTATTGTTTAAATTGCATCAGTGATTTGTTCATGCCTTAATTGTGTACATTTTAAAAACCAAAAAAATTAAAGGCAGGACTTTCCTGGTGGTCCAGTGGTTAAGACTCCAAGCTTCGAATGCAGGAACAAGGGTTTGATCCCTGGTCAGGGAACTAAGATCCCACATGCTGCGCAGCAGAGCCAAAGGGGTTCTTTTCTTTTTTTTTTTTTTAAGGTGAAAAATGAGACACCTCTCTGAAGAGAAGCATTAAAAAGCCTCACAAATTCTGTATCGCACATAAAGCTCCCAAATCACAGCCCAGAACTGCCACCTAACCCCAGTGCTACTTTCGAAAGATTTCCGTTGGAATCCAGTGTGCTTACAAGAGCATTACATTTCAGAATTTATGTTGGAAATTATGTGACTCAGTCAACTGCCAGGAATTTCATCCGCCCCAGAAGGAAAGCAGGCAGATTACAGCTTCCTTGACCATCAACAAGTGAATGTGTTCAGCTAACATCCAGTGAGTGAATTACTTCAGATATAGACGAGAGATTGGCACACTTCCTCAGAGAAGCCACCTTAGGGCAGAGCCTTGCAATTCAGTCGAAAAAGTGGCTGGATTTTTAAAATTAAACACATCAAAATAACCAAGCTGGAGCCCATCAAACCAAGCACCTTGAAGTAATAATAATAATTATTATTATTTTAATGTTAATCTTTGTGTTTTCAATAGGGCGTCACAATTTTTGATTACATTGAAAAGTATTAAATGCTGGCAGTGCTGGAGCTCTTAAAGGAGTATTCTGGAAAGTAGAAAAGTAATGAAACAGAACACGTCCTTAATAAAATAAGGAACTGAACTATAAAAAATTTTTTTTTACAAAAATCAGTTGCGTTCAGGGCTCTGTGATGAACCCTAGGTCTAAGGGTGGGATGCGTGTTGGGGGGAGGGAGGCTCGAGGGAGGGGGTATATGTATATACTTACGGCTGATTCTCGCTGTTGTATGGCAGAAACTAACACAACACTATAAAGCAATAATCCCCCCATGAAAAATTTAAAAAATAAACAGAATTTTAAAAAATCAGTTGAAACCGGGTAAGTGACATAAAGCCAGCAAACCCTCCAACTGCAAGGCTCGCAGAGGGTTCTCCTGGAGCCTGGGTCCTTGGAGCTCAGACTGAAGGTGAAGAAACCGAACATGTCCCTTTTTCTTGTCCTTCGTCTGTTGTTTAGACGCTCACTCCCCTGGCAACCTGATGTTCTTCACCGTCTCTATACAGAAGCCAGGGTGAGCCACTCATCCCAACTTGCCTGGGGCATCTCCAGTGAAAATCCGGTACCCGAGGAACTACCTGAGCCTCCGGCAACTCGGGACAGCCAGTCACCCCCCCAGGCCACACTCCCACCAAAGAGAACAACGTCCAGGCCCTCGACAGCCGCAGGCAGGAGTCTCATGGCCTGTCAGATACGTCTACAGTGTGGGCTACAAATCAGAGTCTCATTGCTTTTTTTCTTCAGGTCTTGACTAAATTTGTTATAAGACTGCTTCTGTTTCTGTTTTGGTTCTTGGGTGCCAGGCATGCGGGATCTTCACTCTGCGACCAGGGATCGAACCCGCACCCCGTGTGTTAGAAGCCGAAGTCTTTATCAGTGGACTGCCAGGAGAGTTCCAAGTTTCATCTCTTTCTGATTGGAAGCTAGAGGAATCTCAAATATATGCTTTGAGACAGAAGACAGACAAAAGACAGACCACAGTCTCTAAATGAGCAAAACGATAATTGATGATGCTAGAAATCAGACCAGAGGGATAGCAGAGAAGGGGGAGTAGGGCAGACTGGCTTACAGAAGGCACAGGGGAATTTTCTGGAGTGGGTAATGCTCTACATCTTAACGAAACAAGTTGCAACCAACTGCTGACTTAAAACCTGTGCATTTGTTATATGTAAACTTTACCTTTCAAGAGTTTATTTTATTTCTATTTTATTATTGGAGTATAACTGCTATACAATGTTAAGTTTCTACTATACAATCAAGCTAATCAGCTCTGTGTATACATAAATCCCCGCCCTCTTGGACCTCTCTCCTACCCACCCCCATCCCTCCACCCAGGTCATCACGGAGCTATACATAGCAGCTTCCCATCAGCTATTTATTTTATACACACATAGTGAAGCTGAAACTCCAATACTTGGGCCACCTCATGCAACGAGTTGACTCGTTGGAAAAGACCCTGATGCTGGGAGGGATTGAGGGCAGGAGGAGAAGGGGACAACAGAGAATGAGATGGTTGGATGGCATCACCAACTCGATGGGCATGAGTTTGAGCAAACTCCGGGAGTTTGTGATGGACAGAGAGGCCTGGTGTGCTGAAGTCCGTGGGGTCGCAAAGAGTCGGACACGACTGAGTGACTGAACTGAACTGAACTGAGTGTATACATGACATGAGTTGATTTTAAAAATAAGAGTGAGGGACTTCCCTGGCAGTCCAGCAGTTAAGACCCCATGCTTCCACTGCAGAGGGTGCAAGTACGCTCCCTGGTGGGGGAACTAAGATCCCACATGCTGCGTGGTGGAACCAAAAAAAATGAGAGCCAGATCTTCCATCACCCAAAGGACGCAGGACAGACTGGGGCAACATCTTTTAGGGATGCTGTTGGAGGGCTCCCTGAAGCTTGAGGAAGGTGGAAGATCCATGGTCACTCTCAACTCTACACTTACAGGAATCTAAGGCAGCAGCCCGTTACCCCAGTCCCTACGAAAAATAAATCCAAAATTCACTCAGAGCTTGTGCAGTCCTCCATTACAGGAAATTGTACAAATTCTTTCTCTGGAAACATCGAAAGAAAAGCACGGCCACTGTTCTCCCCTGCTGCAGTGTTCTGTTGTTGTTACAACTATGAACTCATCAAAAGACTAGAAGACCAGGGGTACAATAGAAGGGGAGGCGGGGCAGAGTTCAGTGCCTTCTGAACAATGCACTGGGGCAGCCCAACATAAACAGAGATAATCCCGACTATGGGAACCTAATCTAATAAAAATGTGTGAGGTGGCTCTTGTTCAGGAGGTGGTCTCCGTTTTGACCCTGAGGTCTTATCTACTTACTTCGAGGAAACATCTGAGAGTTGGCGAGATACTAGGGAATGGAGGCACAGGCCTTCAGGATGGAGGGATGGGGTACCTCAGAGGGGACCAGAGAAGTCGATGCCCTTCAGCCAATCGTGAAGTGACCCGACCCTTCACAGCCTCGAGTATTGGGTTTTTTAGAATATTATCTTGCCCTGCTCCCAGGAAACCATCACTTCTCAGTTCTCCGTCTCTTCCTTGATTCCAACGCTGCCCAGAGATCTGGGTGGCACTGCAAGTTGTTGGCATCCGAGGCTGGAATGGATGGAATCTGCCTTATTGCTGGGCAGCCCCGAGACAGCGGTGACCTTGCAAGGCCCACAGAAGGGGAGGCTCTGCCTCCTGGTGGTGACCGGGGGCGAAGAGAGCAGTCCGGCCGGCTGGAGCTCCCACGAACTTGCACTGGAAACTTCTCAAGCGAAAAGCCAGAAGTTCTCCCACTTGATACATACCTGGCGAGGGATAAGAGACGCCTGAGCCTCGGGTGTGTGCATGCGTGTACACTGCAGTGTGCCAAATGTCTGCTGGTTCCTGCTAGCCAGTAAAGCGGCTCCTTGCGCTGCACCCGCAGAGCCAAACGTCTTCCCAGAATTATTTCCCGTCTGGGAAATGGAAAGTTACTGGGTTGACGCTCCCATCTGCTGGTATGTAATCAAGTCTGGTCCATAGCTGAGATCCTGGCCCCGGGGAAACAGGAGAGTCAGTCCTGGAGCTGAGCGAGCAGGCAGGGGCCCCAGTGCAGCATCGTCCGCCCAGGTGGACCCCTCGGGCCAGCTGCCTGGCACTGATGACCACCCCGGACCCCATTTCACTCGGGTTTCCTACTGTAGCCTCAGTCCCCTTCCGTCTAATAACGAGCCGTGGATAGCGGCTGGGTTTTACGGTCCAGGCCATTCAGGTGCCAAGCTTTGAAAATAAATCCTCCCCCAGTACCTCGGAGCTAGTGCTCAGGAAAAATAATGGCACCAGAGAGATATCTTTGAGCTCGCTTGAAAGGAGTGAGAGGATTAGAATCGGTGAATGACGTTATGAGAAAAATAGCACTTTCGTTGATCCAAGGTACATAAGAAAATTAAGACAGGATAACACAAAATCAGGATGAAGGAGAGAGACAGGGAAATACCAAAGTAGTGTCTAATCTACAGCACAGCTGGAACGAGGCCAAGACGAACCACGGAGTGGTTTTTCTACTAATCTGCTCCCTCGCAGATACGCTGAAGAGGATGCGTTTACCGAATGGCTCTGTCTCAGGATGAAAAACTGCACAGTGCCATTAGTTAATCAGAAAAGGAGTCTTTAGACGATCTTCATTTGGGGTTTAAAACAATAACAGGCCAAACAAAGAGGGAGTAATCTAGAGCAGCAGTCCCCAACCTTTTCAGCATCAGGAACCGACTTCATGGAAGACAATTTTCCCACAGATGCGGGGGGGATGATTTTGGGGTGATTCAAGCACATTACATTTATTGTGCGCTTTATTTCTATTACTATTACATCAGTTCCACCTCAGATCATCAGGCCTTAGGTCCCAGAGGTTCAGTTCAGTTCAGTTGTTCAGTCGTGTCCGACTCTTTGCAACCCCACGGACTTCAGCACGCCATGCCTCCCTGTCCATCACCAACTCCCAGAGTTTACTCAAACTCACATCCATTGAGTCGGTGATGCCATCTAACCATCTCATCCTCTGTCGTCCCCTTCCCCTCCGGCACTCAACCTTTCCCAGCATCAGGGTCTTTTCAAATGAGTCGGCTCTTCGCATCAGGTGGCCAAAGTACTGGAGTTTCAGCTTCAGCATCATTCCTTCCAATGAATATTCAGGACTAATTTCCTTTAGGATGGACTGGTTGGATCTCCTTGCAGTCCAAGGGATTCTCAAGAGTCTTCTCCAACACCACAGTTGAAAAGCAACAATTCTTAGGCCTTCAGCTTTCTTTACAGTCCAACTTTCACATCCATACATGACTACTGGAGGTAGTCAGACGGTCCCCAGAGGTTGGGGACCCTTTATCTAGAGGACCACGTCATGACCAGCTCTAAATAAAGCATGTGTGCACCTCACTAAGCACATCAGAGAGTCTTAAACTCAAAACTCATAATTGTAGTTGACCAGCATTCGCCGTTTACAGCTCAGAACAGGCATTTAACTGCTTCCAACCAATTCTGAATGGACATCAGGTCACACCTCCTCGTGGACATTATATAGGCCTAGGGAACCATTTTGACAGTTCACATTCAAGCAATGGTTAAATAACAATTGTTGTTTAGTGGCTTAGTCATGTCCAACTCTTTTGCACCTCCATGAGGAAGCCCGCCAGTCTCCTCTATCCATGGGATTTCCAAGGCAAGAATGCTGGAGTGGGTTGCCTTCCTTCTCCAGGGGATCTTCCCAACCCAGGGATCGAACGAGTGTCTCCTGCATTGGCAGGCGGATTCTTTACCACTGAGCCACCAGTGAAGCCCTAAATAACAATGTATCGTATTTAAAACCCATCCTTACTGACTACACATTTTCATTATCTTTAAAGACCTTAGACAATAAAATCCTCGACCAGCACTGAAACTCTCAACCTTTAAAATCAACATTACCAAACTACTTTCTTGAAGAAGCCTTCAACATATCTTCAAAGACATAGAAAAGCCAAGAGAGCAAAAGTGAAGCCCTGGTTATAAAGAGTACACCAGCATGAAGTTTAAAAAGGCCTCAAAAACCCTCAGCAATGACTGTACCACTGGAACGGCAATTTGATCCAGTCAATTCACTCTCCAACCTCAGAGCCACGCGAAGCAAGATAGAAAATACTCGCCAGTCAATCACAGGCCTAAGAGTCCATCCCAATGGGAAAAAAAAATCACTATGAATTTTTAGAAAACTGGTTATTTGCAAAGGAATGAGAAGAAAAATACCACCAGATACAAAAAGGTAATAACCTAATATGAAGGTGAACCCAATTCCAGAGTGTTCTTAGTACAATACTTATGGTATCTTTCCTTCAAAGACAGAAAACTGTACCAAAATCAGAAATCTAATGTCCCTTAATTAAATGAGACTGTGTGACTGACTGCTCACAAAGTTCACTTACAAAGGAAAAAGAATCAGGACAGTGGACTTCTAGAACCCACTGGTGCAAACCTTCCAAAACTCTGAAGGAGGATAAACCTGCCCTATACAGACCCTTTCATGTTAAATTTTATTTATGTACCTAAAATTCACTTGTTTTATACAAACAAACATTCTACCTACATAGATATATTATATCTATAGATATTATATATCAAGAGCTCAACTACATAGATATATTGATATATATATAGATATTATATATCAAGAACTCAACTACATAGATATATTGATATTATAGATATTATATATCAAGAACTCAACTACATAGATATATTGATATTATAGATATTATATATCAAGAACTACATAGACATATTGATATATATATACATATATACACATACATATATATGTCAATATATCTATGTAGTTGAGTTCTTGATAGTTGAGTTCTATATATCTATGTAGTTGAGACACTTGATATATTGGACAGAAAACTGCTTAAATAAAGTAAATGATAATTAATAAAAATTAAGCAATCATTTAAAGACAATTATTAGCTCTAGGTAAAAATATCCAGGAAATGTAAGATGATATAGTGCTTACAAATTATTTAAAATAATTAGGAGGGCAAGGAGGATTGTGGGGATGGTCAAACACAAATTAGAAAAGATTGATGACTGTTGAAGCCAGATGAAAAGTGCCAAGATGAAAAGTTAAAATTCTCACAATTATATAGTAAACAATGATTTCTGATGTCATTAAAAATAAGCTAAATAACTATCTCAAGAACTACAAGTATGCACATATCATTTAGAAATATGAACACAAATTCCAGGAAAGCTACAGGGAACAGAAGTATAGGGGAGAGGGGAAAGAGAACTTTTTCTTAATTAAAAAAAAATAAGTTTAGAAGATGTGATATACGATGGAATATTACTCAGCCATAAAAAGGAATGAAATAATGCCATTTGCAGCAACATGGATGGACCCAGAGACTGTCATACTGAGTGCAATTAATTCAGAGAAAAGACAAATATCATACAATAGCAGTCAATGTGAAGTCTAAACAGGGAACAAATGAACTCATCTCCAAAACAGAAACTGAGTTACAGATGCAGGAAACAAACTTATGGCACCAGGGGTAAGGCAGGGGAAGGATAAATTTGGAGGTCGGCATTGACATATACACGCTAACATATGTAAAATAAGTAACTAATAAGGACCTACTGCATAGCACAGGCAGATACCCTCAGAGCACTGAGGAAATGGCAAACATATAGATCCATTTCCCCAGTTGAATAAATAGTTGTTAAGAACTCAACTCAATACTCTGTAATGGCCCATATGGAAAAAAAAAAAAACTAAAAAAGAAGGGATATATGTACATGTATCACTGACTCACTTTGTGGTGTTGTACACCCGAAACTAACAAAACACTGTAAATAAATGACACTCCAATAAAAATGTTTAAAAAATCTTTTAATACTATCTCACTTTTTAAATTGTTCATGCATTACTTTGGTAAAAGGAAACGGCAACCCACTCCAGCACTCTTGCCTAGAAAATTCCATGGATGGAAGAGCCTGGTGGGCTATAGTCCATGGTGTCGCAAAGAGTCAGACACGACTGAGTGACTTCACTTTCACTTTGGTAAAAACAAAATTCTTTATCCTCATAAGTTATTTCTTGTTATAGTTGTATATGATTTCAATGTCTTCTTCCCATTATTTATGTAATGCAAATTAAAAATTAAGGGGTGACATTTGTACATAAAAAAGCATAACTAGAAACGATAAGAATTCAATAGCTGGTTCCATTATGAGGTTTGACTGTACATACTGCCCTCTAGTGTCAAGTCATGGGAAATCATCTCAAATTTTATAAACTATCAGTCAGTCAGTTCAGCGGCTCAGGGTCTGACTCTTTGCGACCCCATGGACTGCAGCGCGCCAGGCTTCCCTGCCCATCACCAACTCCCGGAGCTTGCTCAAACTCGTAACCAAGTCGGTGATGCCATCCAACCATCTCACCCTCTGCTATCCCTTTCTCCTGCCTCCAATCTTTCCCAGCATGAGGGTCTTTTCCAATGAGTCAGTTCTTTGCATCAGGTGGCCAAAGTATTGGAACTTCAGCTTCAACATCAGTCCTTCCATTCAGGACTGATTTCCTAAATTTACTTAAATCTTCAAATGTCACATGCTCTCTTAATCTCGGATCTTCTATCCTCTCCATGGAATAAGTCTCCTATTTCTAGGACCCAAAAATCGGGTTTGGACTATTAGTTTGATGGTCTGGCTTCATTATGGATTCAACAGGTTTTGATACAGAGGTCTTGGAACCTAGTCATGATTAATGGGGAAATGTATCTTGAATTCTTAACAACTATTTATTCAACTGGGGAAACGAATCTATATGTTTGCCATTTCCTCAATATTTTGAGGATGTATGCCTACAAAATCAAATATAGTGCTGACAGAAGTCTGACACATAGATGCTCAAAAAGCAATGCGTGAGTCCAACAAGTGACTGATTTCAGAACTCATTTTGCTATCTGTGGGCAATTTGGAGGGATGAAGTATCTCATACGAAAGTGTTCACTGTTGCCATGAATAACTGCTTTAAACCAAATATTTAAGGAATATGGACAAGGCAACACAGACAATATGATCAAAATCATTTCTGGAGAGAAAATGGAGAGATTAAATGATGGAAGGTCCCCCTTGACATCCTCCATCCCCTCTCAAAAAAAAAAAACAAAACCAAAAAAAAAACCCACTTTTCACCACACTTTTGCAATGAAAAGAATGCACTTTCTTCCTAAACTTTTATTTACTCCTTGATAAAATCACCCACCTTTCCTTGCCAAAACACTGACACACGTTCAGTTCCAACACGTGTTAGTATCTCGACACATGTTCAGTTCCAAGATTTGTTCCTCTGCCCTTCGATAAGGGAGGGAGCCCTGTGGTTCTTCAACAGTTTTCTGTTTCCAGAGTGGCTGCCCCCTTCTGTCCCACCCTCGCTCTGCTGATCACAAAAACGTGCACTTAGACCTGAGTGTTCAATCGATCATGCTGTGTCAATACCTACAGCAGCGTGGGCTGGGTTCTCCGGAGAAGCACCCTCTTCCAATCTTCCTCCTCCAACAGTTCTATTCAAGGTCAGAAGTTCTTTACCTAGCTCAAGGTCATTCTGATGTTGGCTCCTAACCTATGAGCAGAGATCCTATTTCCTACATTGGTATTGCCTTTTTGGGGGGGTGAGGGCACTCGGAGCCACATGCAGGATCTTAGTTCCCTGGCCAGGGATTGAACCTGCACCCCTTGCAATAGAAGGGCAGAGTCTCAACCACTGGACCACCGGGGATGTCCCCCATCAGTACTCCCTTGATAAAGACTTTGACTACTCCCTTGATAAAGACTTTGACTAAGAGCACCACCCATGGAAAATCGGGATGATAATCCTTGCAAAACTTCTGGCCCTCGCAAACATGCCATACAGTACTTGGACATTTCAAATTCTGAGTTCTTTGTTGGCAATCATAGATCATAACCTACAGTTATGATCATAATGTCATAACTGATCATAATGTCAGTTACACTGCAAATTTTTTTGGTTTTTCTTTTTCTTCTTCCAGTTTAATGAGATACGATAGACACACCAGGCTGTATAAGTTTACAGCATAATGATTTGACTTATGTACATCATGGAATGATTATCCCAAGCTGAGTGGAGCTCCATCATTTCACAGAGATTAAATTGCAGTATTTTAAATTTATGGCACACTTGCTTTCCCGAAAGTCAACAAGTTCATAAACAGGGATAATAGTTTCTAGTATAAACACTCACTCTACCAACATGGCACATAATTGAAAAGGCTCTGTCTGCTTCTCTTTAGGCACAATAAGTTTTTTTTCAAAGGCCATTGCCAAAGTCTTTAAGAAAGTCACCAGAGTATCTGAGACAGAATGTGGGTTTCTGAGCCAAGGGAGTTAGGAATTGAAAAAAAAAAAAAAAAAACTCAGTTTAGCTGTACGAATATGACTTGGAGCATATTATTATAACTCTGAGTCACAGCACCCTCATCATTCGAATGAGGACAAGACAGACCTTCCAGGACTGTTTTGTGCCTGTAAGGCAGAGAGTTCTTGGGAAATGTTAGTTTCCTCCCTTTCGTCTTGCCGTGTCCCGAAGCACCCCTAGGTTCCTCCCCCTTCCCCCCAACCAGTCCCATCTCCCACTCAAGGGACGGAACGACCACCACATATCACAAGCTTCTAAACAAAGCCACGCCAGCAGGAGGAAACTGGCCTCACCCCTTGCTCCAGGCCCCCACCTGCATCACCACAGCTTTTCGGTTTCTTGGAGCAGGAATCTTTCCAACCCCAGAGAGGCCTCCTGGGGAGCAGTAAGCCACAGGCCTGCCCAAGTCACATCAGAGCTCCCCTCCCGACTCCAGCCCCGGCCCAGGCTCCTCTCCCGGACCCCAGCCACAAGCTTCTCCCTGTGGCTCCACTTCTCTTCTGGATAATCTGTTCCTGTTTTCTTCTCCGTTTCCACCCGTGTGTTCCCCGTCTCTCTTCCCCTTTACTCCCGAGTAAAACAGCCTGACAAAGGGCATCTTCTAACCTAAAAGACAAACCGGAGGCTGCTCCTCCGGCAGCTCTCTGCTGCCCCCTCTTGTCACAAAACGGAACTGGTCACCACTCCGGCCACAAATAATCTCAAATTTCAGGAATGCTTGGCATTTATTGAGGGCCTACTGTATGCGAGGCACTGTGGCCGGTATCGGAGATACGATGATGTGCAAAATCAGAAATGCCTCTGTGTTCCTGGAGCCTACACTACACAGTGGAAGAGGCTGGCATTTATCAGCCACTCACATAAGTTGATGGAAAACCAGAACTCAACTTGTTATGAAATGCCATGAGAGCCCTTAAGAGGGGATTGACCTTGTCAGAGAGGTCCAGGAGGGCTTCCTGGAGGCAGTGACCCAGGCTGAGACGGTGGAATAAACAAACGAAGAGGGAGAAGGAACATTCCAGTTCTAAAGGAAGTTTGAACATTCCAGTCAGGTGTTCTAAGGTATATGGTAAGAGGGATCACAAGAAAAATCGGTGTAGCCCGAGGAGGTGGGGTGGGGAACACAGCTGGGGGGGCTGGAGGCCACCGTGGTGGGCCAGGTAAGAGTTACGGTGGATTAGGGTAAAGCTGTGAAGATGGAACCTGAGAGGATGAAAAGATTCGAGAAAACATTTAGGAACTATTTTCTATGCTTAGGAAACAGAATCAAAAGAATTTTAAGATGGATTGGATTCCCACAGAGGGTTAGGGGAACAGGGCTCCAAGGACCCCTACTTCCCTGACCTGTGTAAACGGATGAACACTGCACCCACTATGTGAGTTTGGAGGTGACTCTGTGACCAATAAAGTGGATACAAGCAGACAATCGGCTATTTACTTACGGAGTCCAGAAGAGAGGTCTGGAGTGAAGGCGTAAGGGCCTGTGTGCTATCTGAACATGGGCTGCAGACCCAGAGGGGACTGCCCAGGCCAGTCTACTGAGCCTACTGACTCAACTACTGAGCAGGACCCCCAGAGCGGGGTGGGAATTTTCCAGGGAAGGGGAGGTAGGGGCGGGTATCTCACAGTGACTCAGGGGTTGCGAGCTGCCATTCACAGTAGGGGACCTGGGATGCCAGACAACTTGCAAAGCTCAGCACAGTTCACCGAGAAGAAAGGTCCTGTGTCCCACGTGCCATGGAAATTAAAACCCTGTTTTTAATTATGTGAGCCTAGAATCCAATTTTATCTTCCATATACACACCAAAGCTTGTATTTCATGCCTAGTTTCAATTTACACTGAATTTCCAAGAATGAAAGAACCATGTAAATTAAGGGAAAATCATACTACTGTTTAGTATTTACCCAGACCTACTCACCATTTCAGAAAACCAAATCACTACTCGAGGTAACTGCTGCTGCTGCTAAGTCGCGTCAGCCGTGTCCGACTCTGTGTGACCCCATAGACGGCAGCCCACCAGGCTCCCCCGTCCCTGGGATTCTCCAGGCAAGAACACTGGAGTGGGTTGCCATTTCCTTCTCCAATGCATGAAAGTGAAAAGGGAGAGTGAAGTCGCTCAGTTGTGTCCAACTCTCAGTGACCCCATGGACTGCAGCCCACCCGGCTCCTCCGTCCATGGGATTTTCCAGGCAAGAGTACTGGAGTGGGTGCCATTGCCTTCTCTGCGAGGTAACGGAGAGCCAGTTAAACAGCCCTCTGCCCGTCTACAAAGCAGCATCTCCGTAGGGAACACCCATGTTCACGACTGATGATTCTACAGAGAGGCTTAGCACGTGGCTACATCGTGATGCCTTCATATGGCCAAGCACACCTACTGAAATACCTATTACACACAAATTTCTTTCCTTTATATGACAGAGAAGGCATGGAATTTTAAAAATTACATACTGTTATAAGAAGCAGGCACTTAGGCTGATGGGATTGGGGACCACCAGGCCAGGGAGAAAGTCTACCGTCAGGAACAGAGAGGGCCTTGCATGAGTCTTGATTGCTGTTCAGTTGCTCAGTCGTGTCCGACTCTTTGTGACCCCACGGACTGCAGCACGCCAGGCTTTCCTGTCCTGCACTATCTCCCAGAGTCTGCTCAAACTCATGTCCATTGAGTCAGTGATGCCATCCAACCATCTCATCCTCTGTCGTCCCCTTCTCCTCCTGCCTTCAATCTTCCCAGCATCAGGGTCTTTTCCAATCAGTCGGCTCTTGGAATCAGGTGGCCAAAGTACTGGAGCTTCATGCTCAGCATCAGTCCTTCCAATAACTATTCAGGACTGATTTCCTTTAGGATTGACTAGTTTGATCTCCTTGCAGTCGAAGGGACTCTCAAGAGTCTTCTCCAACACCACAATTTGAAAGCATCAATTTCTCAGCTCTCAGCCTTCTTCATGGTCCAACTCTCACATCCGTACATGACTAATGGAAAAACTATAGCTTTGACTATAAAGACTGTTGTCAGCAAAGTGATGACTCTGCTTTTAAATATGCTGTCTAAGTTTGTCATTGCTTTTCTTCCAAGGAGCAAGTGTCTTTTCAGTTCATGTCTGCAGTTACTGTCGATAGTGATTTTAAAGCAAAAAAAAACACCAAAATCTGGATTCCAAAATTTTTTTTTATGATGTCAGTAGCTCTCTTATTATCAAGGTCCAACCTTCACTGATGGATTCTAATGTTTAACGGCTACCTAGAAAAGGGTCTTGCAAGGGCACATAAAGGAGAAAAGAAACAGAAATGCTGGGGTGGAAAAGCACAAGAAAGAGGATATTTCAAAAAGGAAGACATAGTTAATGACATCCAATGTTGCTGAGAAGTATGACAAGGACTAGAAAAGGCCTCCATCTTACGTAACAATCTGGAGGCCCTGACAAGAGAAATGTCACTGACAAGTCAGCAAGAGCTGTTTCAGTGGAAAGGAAGTAGTTTATTATTGCGTATAATTCCATTATATTAAATATAATTCCCTATGCTATTCAGTTGCTATTTATCCATTCAATATCATTCTTTATGTAATAATTATGCTGCTGCTAAGTCACTTCAGTCGTGTCTGACTCTGTGCGACCCCATCCCTGGGATTTTCCAGGCAAGAACACTGGAGTGGGTTGCCATTTCCTTCTCCAGTGCATAAAAGTGAAAAGTGAAGGTGAAGTCGCTCAGTCATGTCCGACTCTTCGAGACCCCATGGACTGCAGCCTGCCAGGCTCCTCCGTCCATGGGATTTTCCAGGCAAGAGTACTGGAGTGGGGTGCCATTGCCTTCTCCGATTATAGTTATAGGACCTTGCTATTTATCCATTCAATACCATTCTTTATATAACAGTTAGGACCTTGCTATTTATCCATTCAATATCATTCTTTATGTAACAGTTAGGACCTTGCTATTTATCTATTCAATATCATTCTTTATATAACAGTTAGGACCTTGCTATTTATCTATTCAATATCATTCTTTATGTAATAGTTAGGATCTTGCCATTTATCTACTCAATATCATTCTTTACAAAATAGGACCTTGTTATCTATCCGTTCAGTATCATTCCTTATACACCAGCTTGCGTCTGCTAACCCCAAACGCGCAATCCACCCCTCTCTCACCGCCTGCTTGGCAACCACAGCTCTGTTCTCTCTCTGTGAGTCTGTTTCTGTTTTGTGGATAAGTTCATTTTTGTCATATTTTAGATTCCACATTCAAGTGATATCATATATTTGTCTTTGTCTATCTGACTTCACTTAGTATAAGATTTTCTCTAGGTCCAACCGTGGTGTGCGGATGGCATTATTTCATTCTTCTTTATGACTGAGTAGTACTCCATCACATATATGTACCACATCTTTATCCATTCCTCCATCGATGGACATTCAGGTTCTTTCCATGTCTTAGCCATTGTGAACAGTGCTGCTACGGACACCGGGGTGCATGCTGAAGATCACTTCCTAAAGGGGCTGCAGATAAAGGTGAACTCCAATCACACAAGAAGCACTGCCGATGTCTGGGGACAGTGTTGAATGAGCATTGAATGGAAAGCAGTGAAAAATGGGAACTGCATCGCTTCCATTTTGGTGCTAAATTATTTTTAGGAAACTTCGAACACTAACTACGAGGCTTACAGTGATCTTGTCTAAAGACCTTTAGAGACTCTGGGCAAGAAAACACAGCAAGGATGCAAAGAAGCTGTAGGAAACGGTGATGAACTGTTCACTGATCAGGATGCAAAATGTGCACACACCCAGCAGTTCAGACACTGCAGAGGAAATGAAGTAAATCTCCTGTGTAACTAACCCAGGTTTGTGCCTAAATCCCCATCCATTGGGCATAAAGGGAAAAACAGTGGATTCAGTCCAAATGAATGAAGACGCTTAAAACAATGCTCTGAAGTACCACCCATTCTCTCCAGGTAAAAAGGCCTGTCGGATTTCTCAGATTCTACCTCCCTCTTCTCCAGGACTATGTCTGCCAGAGGAAAAGATGCCCTGGAACCTGTGTGGTGTCCTCAGAAGGCTGTTTACTCTCTTACAGAAAATATCCTGTTATGAAAGTCAACACTGAACATGAATGTTGAGCTTTTCTTCTGTGTCAGTTCTATTCTCCCCCAAAACAGACAGATGATTTGAACCAGCAACAGAGACAATGACCTACTTTAAAGAAAAGAAATCTTCTTTACCCCAAAACCTCTATTAGTTTAATCTGTTACAACCCTATTATTATTGCTCTTTAACTTTATATTTGCTCATCTGAATATAAACAAAATGATGATCATAAAAGCATATACACTTAGCAACAGACCCCCAAACTTGATGAAGCAAAAACTGATAGAACTGCAAGGAGAAATATACAAGTCCACAATTACCCCCTGGAGACTTCAACACCCCTCTGTTGGAAATGGAGAGATCCAGCAGGCAGAAAATCAGTAAAGACATAGCTGAACAAAGCAACACCATCAGTCAACTGGATATAACTGACATCTACACGCTACTTCAGCCAACAACAAGAGGATACACACTCTTCTCAAGGTCACATGGAACATTCATCAAGAAAGACCAGATTCTGGCCACAAAACACATCTTAACAAACTTAAAAGAATAGAAATGATATCATGTCTGCTCTCAGACACAATGGAATTCAACTAGAAGTCAAGCACAGAAAGTAACAAAAATCCCCAAATATGTGGAGATTAAACATCACATTCTAAGTAACACATCAAAGAAGAAACTTTAAAATGGAAAAAAAAAAATTTAAAACACATGAAAATGAAAACACAACTTACAAAAATTCGTGGTATACAGAGAAAGAAGTGCTTAGAGGTAATTTCATAGCATTAAACGTATGTAACAGAAAAGAAGAAACATCTAAAATCAATAACATTACATCTCCACCCTAAGAAAGTACAAAAAAGAAGAGCAAATTAAATCCAAAGTAAGTAGAAACAAAGAAATAATAAAAAGTAGAGCAGAAATCAGTGAACTTGAAAACAGAAAATCAATAGAAAAAAATCAATAAAATCAAAAGCCAGATCTTTGAAAAGATCAATAACACCAATAAACCCTAGCTAGGCTAAAAAAAGAGAGGGGATATAAATTAGCAATATCAGGAATGAGAAAGGGAACATCCCCACAGAAACCACAGATGTCAAAAGGATAATAAAAGAATATTATAAATAAATATTACAGTAACTCTCAGGTTGTATTGATAATTCTGTCATTATTTATTGAGCAACTACCATGGCAACTACCCAGGCAACACAGTGCACAATTTACATGAATTATCTTAAAACTTCACAAAAACCTTAAAGAAATTGGACTTCCTCTCATATTACAAACAAGAAAAGAAGCTTAAGGAGATGGTAACAGCTGTAACATCACAGATCTCACAAGTAGTGGAGATGAATTCAGCCCAGCTCTTACTGACTATCAAATCCCAGACCATCCATTCCACCACAGAGTTTCTCAAGCAATGTGGGGTACATAGCTTGGTTATAGTATAGCTCACCCTACCTCCTCTCTGCCAAAAAAAAAAAAAAAAAAAAATGCCACATCATCTCTGCAAAATAAGGAAATATATAAAACTGACCTGCCTTTGGTCATGAAGAGAGAAGTTCTTCCTGTCAGTCTGTGTCTTTAATAATAGTTTGGCTAGTGTAAGACAACTTTCAGCTTCTTTCTCCAAAGGAACAAAGTGATACAAAATAGAGTGTGATGGGGTATCACAAAGAGATTATTTCTATAGTTCATGCCAGAAATGAAGGAAGCAACTGAGGAGGAAGAGGAGACAAGGGCAAAAATGCTGGCCAGTAAATAAGTCAGAAGAGGTATGAGGGCAGAGGAAAAGAAGGAGAGACACTTGATCTCCGCTAAAATGAAAAAGATAATCTAGGGAGTTGATAGTTCTGTGGTTAAGATGCCACGCTTCCACTGTAGGGGGCACAGGTTCCAACCCTGGCTGGGTAACTAAGATCCTGCATGCCACATGGGGTTAAAAATAGAAAGAAAGAATCTAGTTTATATCTAAGCCTAGCAAATCTTTTCCATGTGCTGAAACTCATCACCCCCTCTACCACCAGCACCATTACCATCCATCATTTCATATGCTGAAACTGAAACTGAGAAAATCATCCACTTGTGTGGGCACCATGGTGTCTTGGTACCAAATGTCAATTAAGACAGAGCATTGGCTAAAGTGATCAAAGTTAAAGGATAAGTAAAAACCAGGCAGTCACTTGGTTGCCATAAAAAAACAAAATGCTCGATTCTTTATGCTTTCAACTCCTCTCCAGATATTGGCCACCCAACCAGGGAGTGTTTGGAAAACTGAATTTAGAGGCTGAAAGTAGGCGACTTCAGAAATTTGAGTATTCGCCTTCACTTTAAACTACAAGACAACTAGAAAACCTGCAAGCTGCTTGATGCCACGTCTGAAAATAAAAACTAGAGTTTAGTGGACTTGAGAATAAAGAGAATATGGGCCACACTAGTCTCAAGACTTAGTCCCAAGAGTCTCTGAAATTAGGAGCTTTACAGGCATTGATCAATAAAGAATGTAAAGGGATCGTTTAAAGGAACCTAGGAATACATGCACTGCAGTAGACAGCTAAGTCAAATGACCTTGAACACCTGTCCCCTCTTCCCCAGCCAGCCTTACTCAATAGCTTTACAGAAACACGCAGAAGCCTCTCCTCTCTCCCTGAGAGGCTGTGCATTATGGGTCTGTGCACTGTTGGCTGGAGACAATCAAGAAAAACTTCTATCTCAGCCCTCCAGGATGCATGCTTTTGTTCAGCATCAGCTAAATAATAAGAATCAGATTCTAAGCAGAGGCCCCCGGTTTTAACATTTTCAGGCATCATCAGATGCTGTACTGGTCCAACAACTAAGTGCTTCCAAAAGACTAAATTGTGCCCATGTGACTAAAAGAATACCCTAATTGCATAATTCCTTTGAAAGAACCATCAAAATCCACATTTTCAATTACAAACGCTTTTCCAGTCTCAACATAAAACATTCTTGAAAACTCTGTCACTAGGCAGATGTCTTTAAAGAGGAGCTTATTTTCCCAAAGGCACGGAGTTATAATTGGATATTCTGTTACCAAAGACTAGGCATCAAATAAATCATAGGCATACAGAAGTGACAACGGGATATAAAAGCAAGGACATCTACAAATTCCCATGATGGAACTTAGAGACTTTATATTAAGTCATAAAATGATAGTGGTGGAAGCCACCTAGGAGATCAGCTGTCCCCAATACCCCTCCACCCAGTCTGGCCCCATCATAACGTCGTGGTAAGGTGGTATAGAGCACAGGTTCCCAGATCTCATCTCCAGAGACACTGATTTGATACGCGGTGGAAAACAAAGTGCTGTATTTTCTTCTTAACTCTTCCAGGTGAGTCAAGACACTAGCGAGGGGGGCATGACTCATATAAGTAACACTACATGTTTTTCTCTACATTTACTGATCAAATGCTAATGGCTTCATCAGTAAACAAATGAGCCTGATGAATGTGTATTCACATTTTTAGATGTTAAAGTTTTTGGCTGTGAATTATATGATGACCCTTGCACAACTTAGATTTTAATCACTGCGTCTCTCATGCAACTGAAATATATAGTCACTATTGATTTAGCTTCCCTAGTGGCTCAGATAATAAAGACTCTGCCTGCAATGCAGGAGACCTGGGTTCGATCCCTGGGTTGGGAAGATCCCCTGGAGGAGGGCGTGGCAACCCACTCCAGTATTCTTGCCTGGAGAATCCCCATGGACAGAGGAGCCTGACAGGCTACAGTCCATAAGGACACAACTGAGCAACTGAGGACAGAGCAGTGATTTGAATGTCAAATTCAGACGTCTGTACTCAGGAAAGTAAAGTATGCAGATGTCAGTAACCTTAAGGATTAAATATTTACATGCTTATGGAAGCAAAATATTCAGTGATCAATAATTTACTTATTTTTTTCCATCGCATCAGGAAGGAAATGAAGAGCATTTTTTATGCATCACAGTTGTGGTAAGTTGGTAACACAAGATTGAATTAAGCATCTGAGAGGCCAAGGAGTTAAATGAATGTGTGCAGTGAATCTTGCTCCTTGGACACCTACATAAATGAAAATTGGTACCACTAAGACATTAGGACGTTCAGTCTATCTTGAAATCGCATCTCAAACCTACCCATTTCTTTCTCCCCGGCCTCCCACCCTAACTCAGAGCTGCAGCATTTCCACTTATTTCACAGAAACTGTGTCCTGCTTCTACTTTCAATTTCCAATCCCTTCTCCAAGGAGAACCCACAGGGCCCTTTTCAGGGCGCAGCACATATCAGAACGGAGCAAAATAAAAACCAGAGCACAGCTTAAAACCTTAAAAAAACCTTAAAACCTTAAAACCCTGCTTAAAACCTTCTGCTATTTCCCCATTGCCCTTACAACAAATCCAACCCTCTCACCCTATGTTAGGGAGCCCTTTCACCTGGCCCCCGTCTCCCACTCAAATCTCATCTCATACTATCCTTCTTCACACGCACACAGACTCCAGCACAGTGACCTTCTTTCTGACCTTCCATTGTATCAAACTCCTTCCCCTCTCATCTGCATCTGCAGTTCCCTATCCCTGAAATGAATTCCCTCCATTTCACAGGACTGATTCCTCTCACCTTTCAAGATTCAACGTCAAATGCTACATCTTCAGAGAGGTGTCCCTGATCACTCAATCTCAAGCCAAAAGGCTTATCCCTGCCTGGTAGCATCCTATTTACCAAACTCATAAGCTCCATGAGGCTTTACTCTTGGCTCAGTGGTAAAGAATCCATCTGTCAATGCAGGCGACTCGGCTTCAATTCCTGGGTCGAGAAAGATTCCCCTGGAGAAGGAAATGGCAACCCACTCCATATTCTTGCCTGAGAACCTCATGGACAGAGGCGCCTGGCGGGCTGCAGTCCACAGGAGTCACAAAGAATCAGACACAACTTAGCAACTAAACAACAGCTACCAACTATGCCCCAGGAGGGCAGAGTCTGCTGCAGACAAGCTTACAGAACCAGGTCATGGAACCACTATAATCCCAGCAGCTAGCACAGTGCCACACACATAAAAATTGTTCTTCCATCCCAGCTGTACATCAGGAAGGAATATATACTGAGATATTCTCAAATTCCCCCAAATTACATGCAGCACACGATTTCCTCGAAAAATGGGAGTTCCGTGGCCTATTCATACACATCCAAACCTTACGTTAGTCCAGTGTTCTACTCCTTATCTAAATATCTAACAATTCCATGGACAGTCCATGGGGTTGCAAAGAGTCAGACACGACTGAAGCGACTTAGCACACTCGCCTGATGACCGTTGTTTCTTAAAATACATCTCTTTGTCCTCATTTCCATTATCAGCCCTAATGGATTACTTTCTTCCTTCAGAGAGGTTACTTTTTCACTATTAAAGAAAATGTTCAATATTTCAGGAGATTTCCAGCTTACTCAACAATACAACACAGAGCCAGCTAAGAGATGGACAGATGTTGGTGGTTCTTTTTTCCTTCTTTCCTTTCCTCCTTTTTAAAAATTTTTATTTTGTTTTGGAGTATATTTGACTTACAATGTTGTGTTAGTTTCAGGTGTAAACCAAAGTGATTCAATTGCACATATATCTATTCTTTTTCATATTCTTTTCCCATATAGGTTATTACAGAATATCAAGTAGAGTTCCCTGTGCTATACGGGAGGTCCCTATTGATGATCTATTTTATATACAGTAGTGGCACATGAATCTCCCCAACAACCCACTTCTCCAAGGCCAGAAAACTCTAATCTGTGCCCTAGAACTTATTGAGATGGGGTGGATCAAACTGTGAATGTAAACTCTGCGACAAGAAATTTTCTGCTGTGCTTCCTTTCCAGCTGAAGCTGTTTTGGGTTTGTTTTGTCTTTTAATTTTTAAGAGCAAGAAAACTTATCCATTAAAGCTGCCTGGTTTTATTCTGGGGGCCCATGAGAGATGTGGCTGCCTGCTCTGAAGAATGAGCTGCTAGCTGGTCTTGCAGATTTCTAGGTGTCGGAGAAGCAGCCCAGAACCGGATGGGCACCAGCATGTCAGTGGCCCAAATTGCTAAAACTGCAGTAATGCAATCTGTCCGCTGCCTCCAGCAGGACAACGCCTGGCTCCTGGCACTTGTCACTTCCATGCTTCCTTTCCGATCAGTAAGTCTAACCTGAGAAGCACTTTCCGATTTTCAGTCCACTTCTGTTCTTCCTTTGATCTTTATCCCATCACACACTCTCAGAGACCAGACAGGGTCAAAAAGGCTGAGTCAGGAACAAGGGGAAGAGAGCGCCCATCCTGACCAGACGACTCTTAAAACTAAACATTATGACGCTCACGACAGCCTTTGTCCTTAGACCAGACTAACTCCAGCAAAACTCGGCTAATTTATTTAGCTGGAAAGACTGAAAATCAGATAATACGAAAAGGCAATTTCTTGATGGAAGGAAATGAGTACCTTAGCCGTAAAATATTAATGCCTTTGCATAATGAACACTCTTCCTGAAAGGTATCTTGATAAAGCAAAAAAAGTCTAGGATTTGGATAATTTATTAATAGCTGTTCTTACTATCTTTGTGCTTCACTACCTCCTAGGACAAAATGTCTTTGCTAATTCACTTTTCATTGATATCAAATTAATACCTGCATATAGCTTTCAGTGTGAAATAGTTTTATCAAGATAGTAACACAGGAGAGCAGGGTACTACCCACCGCATTCCCTATTTCCACGTGCCAAAAGTCACCACCTCGATTTTTCCAGGTATTTCTTCTGTATTTGCATTTCAAAAATATCTAAACAGCATATTTACTGGGCTATTTCTTGATTTTTCAGTTTTAGAAAATACCTATTATCTTGTTACTATGGAAGGTATAGATTTAATTCTCCCATCACCTCACACACACACTTGTCTTCCCTCTTCATCCATTTCTGATTAAGTGTCTATCAAGTGCTTTCATTATTACAACTATAAATGCTATTTATGGCTGCGCCAAATCTGTGCATTACTGCTAAGTTTTCTTTCTTGAAAATCTGTTTTAATTTGGTTTGGTTTCAAAATCTCTGGGCCATCTGTCCCCACACCTTCCAACACCTCCCTACAACCTGCAAAAATCCTTCTCAAGCCAATCTTACTCGCGGACAAGTTGATATATAGCTGACAGATCATGAATCTTAAACACTAGAGATTCTGAGTAAGTCTGCAGTGGGGCCCAGAGACTTAGGGGTTTGTTTGTCTGTTCATCTATGATCTTAGGATGAGCTCAGTTTGGGAACGACTCACCCACAGTAAAACAAGTATGATCAAAAACTCTCAAGCTTTAGAAATTTAAGTGGCAGAGAATTTAATTTTGGATAAGTTCTCCTCCATTCTTGTATCACTTGCAGCAACTTCCTAGACATAGTAATGAATGTGAAAGAACTACCCACACCTTCTATTACATGAATGATCAATAAAACTTTCACAACTCCTACCCAAAGGGCTGAAGTTTTGGTCAAGGTTTTGGTTTTGTTGCTTTCCAACCATGGACAGTGACACCATAACACTGAGGATTTTATAGTAAGATTGATAAACCATCATCTCTCCCTGACGTGATAAAGGTTACAATAGAGCTGTCGGCAGGGCCTGCAGAGTCAGAGGCCATGGTGAGGATCTGGAATTTTAATGAGATGGGAGGTCACTGCAAGTGTCTAAGCAGAGCTCTGAGAATGGGCTTACCTTCTGTAAAGATTATGTGATAATTATTTGCTCAAGCAAAAATGAAAAGTCAATTATTTTAATTGAGATATAGTTGATTTACAACATCATGTTCATTTCAGGTATACAACAGAGTGATTCACAAGTTTCATACATTATACTTCATTTATAGTTATTATGAAATATTGGCCTTATTCCCTGTGCTGGACAGTATATCCTTGTAGCTTATATTTTTTATACACAGCAGTTTGGACATAGGGCTTGATTACTGCAAAGATGTACATATGCAGGTAGATACACCTATACATATCTATACATACATCATACATCACATATGATCTATCAGTTATGAACTTCTTTTCCATGTTCGATGTTGCTGCTGTCCACACAATCCAAAGTAAGTCCATTTCTTCCTCCACCTCCTAAGTAAATATTAATCTGGCAACAGCAGTTACCTATTACCTACATTCAATAGGCAGGGCCCAGGAAAGTCAGGTGGTACAGAGGTAAAAATGCAGGAGACCCGGGTTCAATCCCTGGGTAGGGAAGATCCCCTAGAGGAGGAAACAGCAACTCACTCCAGTATTCTTGCCTAGAGAATCCCATGGACAGAGGAGCCTGGCAGGCTACAGTTGGTGGGGTTGCCAAGTCGGACATGACTGAACATGCACGCACGCGCGCGCACACACACACACACACACACACACACACAGAGGAAAGTCAACCTCCAGAGAAAAACCACTAATAAGGATTGAGTCATAATGGCTGAGATCAGCAGAAATTACCCCTGAGTACACCCTGAGAATGGTTCACGGATACATTACTCATGAAGTCTCAGGGACACTCTACAGTACAGAAGTCCCCACTGGCAGAATTCACAGAGGGAATGAAGGAGAGCTTGTTCTACAACTCATGGGTTCCTCCTCGAGGTCAAGAATACAGAAAGGGGTGAAAGGGGTGAAAGGCCAAGAATACAGAAAGGGTGAGGAGATGAATAAAGTGCTTCCCTGGAGAGGGCTATTGCCCTGCTCTGAAAACCCTAGCTCCAACAGAGCTACCTAGAGAAATCCGAAACATGTCCTTGAAATTTAGAGACACAGAAGATGAGTGCCTACCTGAGGAGCTCAGGAGGGTGAGGGTCAGGTCTGACCGCCCTCCCCCGATACTCTCACCCGGGAATGGTGATCTGCCTGCATGACAGAGGACAGGGGCGGCTGTGTTGTGGTCTGCCCACACCCCCAAAGCTCCTCCCACTGACACATGTGAGCGCGTGGGGAGTCTTGGGTCCTCCTAATACAAAGAGCCCTAGGCAGACACAGCTCAGCAGAAAGGAGCTGGATGCGCTGCCGGGACCAGGAGCTAGGAAGCCAGCCCACGTGACTACCCAGAGCAGAGATGCAACTTCCTGGGAAAGGACACTGGGAAAGCCAGGGTTCCGGGAGGAAAACTCCAAACGCCAAGAAAATGCCCCAGAATAGAAAAAGTATACTTTAATCATCTGCCAGACCCACTCAAAGCCATCCTCTCTAACCACCTTTTGAGTTCACAGGACATAAAACCATATGGCCGAGTAAGAAATATCCTGTCTGCTTAATTCTCCTCACTCTCTTCATGGCATCTCTGCCAGTCTCCAAGAAGCAGGTGGTGCAGGACAGAGGAGGTGAGGAGAGGTAAGAGGGAGGAAAGACCTGCCCTGCAGAAGGAGAAGCACCTCAGGCCTGCAGCAGTATAAGAGAGGTCCCTTGGCAGTGTGAGAGGGAGAGTCCCCTGGACTGCAAGGAGATCTAACCAGTCCATCCTAAAGGAAATCAGTCCTGAATATTCACTGAAAGGACTGATGCTGAAGCTGAAACTCCAATACTCTGGTCACCTGATGCAAAGAACTAACTCACTGGAAAAGACTCTGATGCTGGGAAAGATTGAAGGCAGGAGAAGAAGAGGATGACAGAGGATGAGATGGTTGGATGGCACCACCGATACAATGGACATGAGTTTGAGTAAGCTCTGGGAGTTGGTGATGAACAGGGAAGCCTGGAGCGCTACAGTCCATGGGGTCGCAGAGAGTGGGACACGACTAAGCAACTGAACTGAACTGAACTGAGAGAGGTCTGAGCTGGGGACGCAAAAATATATAACCCTAGGCATGGCCATGGGGCTGAACACTCCATTTACTAAGTTTGAAACTGTTTGCAACTGAAAGTGACCACACGATTGTCCATTCCCCAAGAGTGAGTACAAAAGTCAGAGCTCTGCCAACAGTTTCCAGTTAGGAGATGGTGAAAACCCCCTGAACGAGGTCTTAAACGATCAGCAAGAAACATAAAGAATGTGTGCTTCCAAACATAAACTGAAAATGGCTTCAAAACTTACATGTAAGACAGGATACCATAAAACTAGAAGAGAGCACAGACAAAACATTCCCTGACATAAATCCTAGGAACGTTTTCTTAGGTCAGTCTCCCAAGACAATAGAAATAAAATCTTTAAAAAAAAAAAAAAAAATTCTGGTTCACAAAATCTTCGAGGTCACAAAATCCTTCGAGTTTCCATTTCCATTAATTAGGTCAGCCTTTGATACCTGAATCATTTTCCTGCCTTTTCTTCTTCAATCCTGCTGAGCCAGAGTCCCATCTGCAGCTTTCGGTGACCCACTTAATTAGAATTCAGAAGCCTCAGACGGAAAAAGTGTCCTGTATTCACTCTGTTTTGCTCAACAAACCTTATTAAAGAACTGAATTTCTAATTCAATCTGATAAACCATCTACTGTAAGCAATTTCAAAATCCAAATACCCAGGTGTTACTATAGTCACGAGTGTACATTCACATACAGTTTGGGGGAGAGAGCACTGGATCGGGTCAGGGCACCTTGGTTCTCTGCCCAACTCCTGGCTGTTAACCCCTGCGGGTCATCTGGACACATCCCTACCCTTCCCGAGCCTCAGTCTCCCTGCCTGTACAAAGGGGAGGTTATACTCCTAGGGCCTTTCGGGCTCTAAGTCTCCGTGACTGTTTCCCGAGTGTCAAATGTGCCCAAGGCATTGTGCTCATACAGAGGGAAGGAGAGACACAAAGATGTGGTGATGCTGGCCTGTCATCATAAAAAAGAAAAGAAAAGAAAAGAACTTCACACTCTAATATGCAAGAAAAGATGATATAGGACAGAAGCAGATATCATCGTTACCTTATTTATCTCCTTTATTCCCCATTATTGGTGCGGTGCCCGACATATTGTAGAGACTCAATGAAACAACATAAAAAAGATACAAAACGCCTATGGACATTTAGAGAAGAGAAGCTACATCTAATAGAGGGGAATTATAAATACAGATGAGTTGAGTTTTTTAAATAATTTTTATTATTTGGGGGGGCGCATTGCATAGCATCCAGGATTTTTGTTCCCCAACCAGGGACTAAACCCACACCCCCTGTAGTGGAAGCACAGAGTCTTAACCACTGGGCCACCAGGGAAGTCTCCTTGAGCTGGTTTCTAAAAGGCCATTCAATTTCACTGGCTCTGTAACACCGTCCTCTAATTTGACACAAAATCCTAAGCCAAAGTTCAAGAGGCTCCATGCTCTAGTTCCAATATATCCTTCAATCTTAATCTCTCTCTTACATGAAACTAGGCTATAGCCAACCGATCTCCTTGCTGTAATCTCAGCTATTACCCATAATTTTCTAACTCCATGCCCCCATTCATGATGATTTTCATATTGAAATGTCCTCCATTCCCAATATAATCCAATTCCATTCTCCTTCAAGTCCCTGTTCAAACTCCATTTTATGAAGGAGATCTTATGAAGTCTTTCCTGATCCTTCCAATCATATGTGCTCTCTCCCATCTTTGAAATCCCACAAGACTTGTTGACATTTCTCTTACGATATATACAAAGGTGGTTCAGTGGTAAAGAATCTGCCTGCCAATTCAGGAAATAAGCGTTCAGTCCCTGGGTGGGGAACTGCCCCTGGAGGAGGAAATGGCAACCCACTCCAGTATTCTTGCCTAGAGAATCCCATGAACAGAGGAGCCTGGTGGGCTACAGTCCATGGGGTCACAAAGAGTCAGACACGACTGAGCATGCACGCACGCTAGGCTTCCTGGCAACCAGATATTTGCATGCTCACCTCAACAGAAGGAAATAGACAAACAGCAAAGCAACCATGACTGAATTTCTTAACATGAATGTCTCAGATAGAATGCCAATTACTCAGTAATTTGGTAAAATACTATGTTTTGTGATGATGTTTATGATTTCAACAGAGTAACTCCCCCTTAATTGGTAAACTTTCAGATATTTTCCCCAATAATTCGAGATCATCAATTACCGATCTTTTAGAAAGTTTTGTCTGATTTACCTCACATTTCAAGCCTGAACACGTGCCCCCATAGTGGTTTTCGCTTCATCTACACTTTATCCTGTATTCCAGAATATTCTTTTTATGTAATCTGTCAGCAGAGTCAAGAATGCCAAAGTCTTAATTCCAGGTAGGCTGACCTCTTCAGATTCCCACACACGTACACGCTTAACACTATTTTATATTTTACTTTATTTTAAATAATAAACTTATTTTTGTTAATTTTTCATCTTCTCAAGTGACACTTTAAAGGTTAGTGTAAAAAAAAAAAAAATCAGTGAAAAAAATCATTACTGAATTTCCAAACTGGTGAAAATGTGAAGGTTCTGTATTTTTCCAGAGAAAGAAGGGAACAAAAAAGCACACCACAAAGGATGGGAAAACAAAATAGCTCTGGATTCCTCAGCTGTATCACTAGAAGTCAGAAGACAGGGGGACAATGTCTTAAAAATTCAGAAAGAAAAGAATTTCCAAACTAGAATTCTGTCCTGAGCGAAAGCATCAGTAAAAGTAAAGGTAAAATAAGCACATGTTCGTACATATAAAGTTCCTAAAAAACTTACTTTCCATGAACCCTTCTCAGAACACACTGAAATAAAGACACAGACTGGGACTTCTGGGGGTCCAGGGGCTATGACTCTGCGCTTTTCACTGCAGGGGAAGTAGGTTCGATCCCTGCTCTGGCAATTAAGATCCCACATACTGCACGCTGCGTGTGTGTATGCTAAGTCACTTCAGTCGTGTCTGACTCTTTGTGAACCCACGGACTGTAGCTCGGCAGGCTCCTCTGTCCATGGGATTCTCCAGCAAGAATGCTGGAGTGGGTTGCCATGTCCTCCTCCAAGGGATCTTCCCAACCCAGGTCTTCCGCATTGCAGACAGAGTGTTTACCATCTGGGCCACGACGGAAGACCTCTCTCTTTATACATAGCACTGATAGTGTGTATGTGTCAAGCCCAATCTCCCACTTTACCCCACCCTCTTTTCCCCCTTGGTAACCATAAATTCGTTCTCTACTTCTGTGTCTCTATTTCCATAAGCAAGTTTTCTTTTAAAACAACTTAAAATGTCTAACAGCAAGAAAATAGTTAAAAGAAGTGTGACAAATACAATGGAATTCTATGCAACAGTAAAATGGGTAAACTAGAGCTATAAGGACACATTAATAAGTCTTCAAAAATCATGTAAGAGAAAAAGTAAATTACAGAAAGTTAACTTATCATGCTATGTAGGTAATTTTTAAAACATACAAAATAATACTTTATGTTGTTTAAGCACACACACAGACACACACACACACACACACGAATTTCAGAATTACAATCCCCGCTGGGGTAGGAGCGAAGGGAATGTGATGGGGTCAGGAAAAGGCTCATACAGGCTTTCAATTTTACTTGTAATATTTTATTTCTTAAGCTATGTAGTAGGTTTTCTATATACATTACCTATATATTTTTGTGTCTAACTGAAATATGTCTAGGAGCTTCTGTGAAAATTTGGGAAATTAAACTCATACATTTAATGTTGCCTTATCTCAAAACACCATTAGAGGATTATTTGTTGTTTAGTCACTAAGTTGTGTCTGACTCTTTGGTGACCCCCATGGACTGTCGCCCTCCAGGCTCCTCCGTCCATGGGATTTCCCAGGCAAGAATACTGGAGTGGGTTGCCCTGTCCTCCTCCAGGGGATCTTCCCAACCCAGGGATGGAACCAGCATCTCCTGCATCTCCTTCACTGGCAGGCGGGCTCTTTACCACTGAGCCACCACGGAAGCCCCCCTTGCTCTGGAGCCCTGACCAGCTGTAGGACCCACACACCGCCTGATTCCTGCTGAGGCCACTTTCTGCTTTATTTAAGTTGTTGTTAGGGAGAACACTGAGGATGACTCAGCCCTACACCCCAGTTTCAGTCCTGCCACTCCAAAGCCAGCACCACCGCACGCGCGCGCACACACACACACACTCACACCACTCTAAAGCAGCTGTCCTTTCAGACTTCCTCATGTAAGTGACTGATCTTGCCTATCTTCCGTTGAGCTTGCTAACCTGTATTCCCCAACACCCCTCAACCCTCAGCATCCAAGAGTTCCATATTTCTAACAGCTGCTGGCATCTCACCACCTCCACCCGGCTGGGTCTGGCGGCCCTTCAATCCAGCAGGACATGTAATCAGCCTGGGGGAGGGATGAATACCCACTTGCTCTCGAAAGCTGACGTGGAACACTCTTTTTATTTCTGACTAATGAAAAGTCAGACTAATAAATTAGTCTGACTAATAAAAAAAATGAAATAAAAAACACTGTGCTGAGCCTGTGTCCAGTGACACCTCTGTCACAGTAATCAGAATCTCCCGGCCATTATCACAGATGATATTCTGAACTGGTATCAGCGGGATAATCAATACCCAGTTCCTAAATACCAAATCCAGTGAGCATGGTACCCAACTACGAAAAGGTGAGAAGAAGCAGTTCTTCTCCCCCATAATAAATACCAGGTGGCCCGACCAACCACCCCACTGCTGGTGCAGCTCACATATTTATCGTACTGGCTCAGTGCTCAGGCCTTCTCCGGGGCAGGTGTAGGGGTTCAGGGATGCAAGGAGCTTTCACGGGGAGCCCCCATGTCCTCCTTGAGAGAAAAGCAGTAACTCAGCTTTTGAAGGGGGATGTCAGCAAACACGGAGAAAGGCAGAAGCCCAACCTACCGTAGAAGAGAAAGGCTCTGGTCCTGTGATGATGGAGGTAGGTCCGGTTGATGGTGAAGAAGCAAGCATCCGCCCCACACTGGCCGAGCCTTCCGGTTTCCCCGGTCAGTGGGGACCACCAGAGCATGATGGGGAAGCTGTCAGCTAACAATGTCTTCTTCCTGTTCAGGGTCAGTCCTCCTCTGTTAAAGAATGGATGGAGGTGGAGAGGCTCTGCTTCCATTTCTGCACGTCCACCTTTCAAATGAGAATTTTTAAACTTCTTGCCTTCAAATTTTCCCAGCTCAACCACGACCTAAAAGAGATGATGACCTATGTCAGGCTGGTTATAATTTCCTTCTGCATATTTCGAATGCATCATGAGGATTTCGCTTCTTGCGTGCATGCATGCTAAGTCACTTCAAGTCATGTCTGACTCTGTGGGACCCCATGGACTATACCCTAAGAGGCTCCTCTGTCCATGGGATTCTCCAGGCTAAAAATACCGGAGTGGGTTGCCATTTCCTCCTTCAGGGGATCTTCCCAACCCAGGGATCAAACCTGATTAAGTGTCATATTAGCCTCCTATTGCTACTCTAACAGATTATCACAAGTGGAGCAACTTAGAATGATACAACTTTACTATCACAATACTAAATTGGTTCTGGAGGTTAGAAGTCTGAAACGGTCTCGCTGGGCTAAAAGGTGTTGGCCACTTCACCGATGAGGACAGGAGACTCCAAGGGCTAGGACTGCACGCTGTACTTAATGGCTGGACTCCTGCCATGGCCCTGGAGGCAGATGTTCAGGGCAAGGCAGGGTGGCGGGCACTCCACTCCCATTTGGAGGGACTTCTTACCCTTGTCTCTGTGCCCCAGCAGCTTCCTGCTCTGCCCCCTAAAGTCTTCCTTTCAGCATGTGGAGTCCCCTCAAAAAATAAAGAAAATTAAGGTGTCAGAAGGGCTACGTTCCTTTCAGGAAACAGGCGGGAAATTCATTGTTTGGTTTTCTTTCAGTGGCACCCGCAGTTCTTGGCTCGTGGCCCCGTTCCTCCACCTTTGGAATCAGAAATGTTGCCTCTTGGGACTTCCCTGGCAGTACACTGGTTGGGCCTCTGTGCTTCCCCTGCAGGGAGTACGGGTTTGAGCTCTGGTCGGGGAATAAGGACCCCACATGCCTCACAGCATGGCCAAAATAAATAATACACTTTTTTAAATTAAAAAAAAAAAAAGACATGCTGCATCTCTCTGACCCTTCTTCTGTCATGTCACTCTCTGACCACAGCCGGGAAAGTCTTCTCTGTTAAGGACTCCTGTGGTCCCACCAGGCCTGCACACGCGATTCAGGGCTGTCTCCTGACCTCCAGGCGTGCCACTGTCATCTTACGTACAAGGTCCCTTTTGACAAGTAAAATAACACATCACAGTTTCTGGGGCTGAGGGTAGAGACACAGCCTCCAAACTATCTACCAACAAGGACACGCCTCTCTACTAAACACTTAACAGATACATCTCTCCTCCATTTTGTAGGCATATACAGAATCCAGAAGTGGTTGTGTCTCTTCATGAAACCTGCAAGAGCCAGGGCTATTATCTGGCAAAGGCTGGAGATTACATTTTGGGGAAAGTGAATGATAAAAACCCTATTGGTTTCCTTTTAGTACAATTATAGGTGTCATAGGGCTTCCCTTGTGGCTGAGCTGGTAAAGAATCCACCTGCAATGCAGGAGACCCTGGTTCGATTCCTGGGTTGGGAAGATCCTCTGGAGAAGGGAAGGGCTACCCACTCCAGAATTATGGCCTGGAGAATTCCGGCCTGGAGAATTCCATGGACTGTATAGTTCATGGAGTCCCAAAGAGTTGGATGCAACTGAGTGACTTTCACTTTCACTTTTCAAAGTGTCATAACATGGGTCTTATGTTTGTAAAAATATCCACCATGGCATGGAGATGGCCTAAGTACTGGGCTCCTTCTCACTTAAAACCCTGTCCATGGAATTTTCCAGGCAAGAATACTGGAGTGGGTCATCATTTCCTGCTCCAGAAAATCTTCCTGACCCACGGATGGAACCCACGTCACTTACATCTCCTGCATGGGCAGACAGATTCTTTACCACTAGTGCCACCTTGGAAGTCCAATAATATTCACCATGGCATGGAGATGGCATAGTACTTGGCTCCTTCTCACTTAAAACCATGTTTTTTATGTATTTCAAGACAGTCTGGGGACTTCCCTGGGGTCCAGTGGCTAAGACTCCATGCTTCCAAGGCAAGGGCCCAGGTTCCATCCCTGGTCAGGGAACTAGATCCCACAGACCACAACTAAAGCTCCCACATGCCAAAACAAAGATCGAAGGTCTCATGTGCCACAACTACTAACAAGACTTGGTACAGCTTCCCTGATGGCTCAGGGGTAAAGAACCCGCCTGCCAATGCAGGAAACATAGGAGATGTAGGTTCCATCCCTGGGTCAGGAAGATCCCCTGGAGAAGGAAATAGCAACCCACTCCAGTATTCTTGCCTGGGAAATTCCATGGACAGAGAAGCCTGGTGGGCTACAGTCCATGGGGTCGCAAAGAGTCGGACACTACTGAGCACATACATTCACGTTCACAGCCAAATAAGTAAATTTAAAAGAGACAGAGAGTCTGGGTTCTGGGGAACAAGGCCATCAATCAAAGTAATCTGGAGGGCAGGGTGGGCAGAGTAAAATCAGAGGCAAAATTCCTGCCATTTCATCAAACTTTAAGGTTTGATATTCAGATGGCAAACAAATGTAATACATTACAAAAAAATGTAATGTATTTCTAACATATTACAAAATATGGTAGAAAGAGCAGTATAAAAGTAGGGGCTGGTCTGCACCATATATAACAAAACATTAACAGTCAGACTGTGCAAAGAATAAAGCAGTTAAAAGAAGACATATTTACATGTATTGACTGTTATGTATTAGTCACTGTATGTATTGACTGTTATGTATTAGTCACTGTATGTATTGACTGTTATGTATTAGTCACTGTATTAACTGCATGTATTAACATGTATTAACTGTATGTATTAGTCACTGTATGTATTGACTGTTATGTATTAGTCACTGTATGTATTAGTCACTGTATGTATTAACTGCATGTATTAACATGTATTAACTATATGCATTAGTCACTGTATGTATTGACTGTTATGTATTAGTCACTGTATGTATTAACTGTATGTATTAGTCACTGTATATATTGACTGTTATGTATTAGTCATTGTATGTATTAACTGCATGTATTAACATGTATTAACTGTATGTATTAGTCACTGTATGCATTAACTGCATGTATTAACATGTGTTAACTGTATGTATTAGTCACTGTATGTATTAACTGTGTGTGTTAACATGTATTAACTGTATGTATTAGTCACTGTATGTATTAACTGTATGTATTAGTCACTGTATGTATTAACTCTATGTATTAACTGTATGTATTAACATGTATTAACTGTTTCACCTGTCAACAGAGGAGACTACCCGTTGGCCCTCAGGCCCCACTCTCAGCAGCCAAGGGCGGTGTCTTCTTTATGCATTTGCTACCTTTGGTGTCAGAAAAGGGCCCCTACCCACTGACATGATGGAAGGTCTGTAACTCCCTGGGGAGGGTCTGTAATGTTCACTGGATTCTCTGAGGGGTCCAAGGCCAAAAAAACTATTAAGAGCAACTTGGCAAAAAGCCACACAGTATTCCAAAAGGAGGAAAGAATTCTATTAGCCTTGAAGAAAGCATGGATCATTTGTGACACTAAAGTCATCATTAGAACAGTACAACTGTCACTGAAAACTAAAAACCCTTGCCAACAGCGTCCGCAGCACTTTTATGATGACATAATAAGGTGGCTGGGCTTTCCTGCTGGCTCAGATGGTAAGGAATCCACCTGCAGTGCGGGAGCTCTGGGTTCGCTCCCTGGGGTAGGAAGATCCCCTGGAGGAGGGCATGGCAACCCACTCCGGTAGTCTTGCCTGGAGAACCCCACGGACAGAGGAGCCTGGTGGGCTACAGTCCATGGGGTCACAAAGAGCCGGACATGACTGAGTGACTCAGCACAGCTCAGCAAGGAGACGGCTACTCCCCAGAGCTCGATGGAATGGTGCTGACTTTAGCCACAAATGCTCTACATTTTCACCCAACCTTTCCCTGCAAATGTACAACCAGCGACTTTAAAGAATCACATTGAGAAAGTCGTGGGTATAACTTCGAAGATAAATTTTGCTCCACATTTCTGATCAACATCTACTGTGCAAGGCATAAGGTCATATCCAAATAACAGGGATTGCTTTAAGGAGAGATTGTCCTACCAAACAGCTTTTTAAAAAGTGCTTAGCCTCAGACATCAGTAACAGGTGGTAGGAAATACGGGGCACAGAGGAACATATTAAACAAAACCATGAGGAGAAAATCAGCCAAATCCAAGATCTGGGAAATTCAAAATGACAAATGACCTAGTTTCTTCCACAAACCCTTGACATGGAATAAAATGTGAGGCGGAAGAAACTTTTATAGAAAAAAAATCCACAAAACTTAAGATAAATTCAAAATGTGGATTTGTTTTATTCCAGAGTCAAATCAACCCGATAAAAGTATTTTTGAGATAACTGGGGAAAATTTAACATGGCCTGAGACATAGATGGCCCTGAGTAATATTAATTTTGCTGAGCATGACAACAGTCATATGGTTATACTAAATTTAAAGTTCCCATCTGTTAGAGCGGCGGTTCCCCAACCTTTCTGGCACCTGGGACCGATTTCATGGAAGACAATTTTTCCACGGACTGGGGGAAGGAAACCAGGGGGAGGATGGTTTAGGGATGATTCAAGCACATTACATTTCGCGTGCACTTTAAATCTATTATTATTTCATCAGCTCCACCCCAGATCATCAGGCATTAGATCTTGGACACTGGGGGCCCCTGTGTTAGAGAATCACATTAAAGAAAGTCCAGGTGAAATAATATGTCTTAGATTTGCTGTAAAATGATTTCATCAGTTATTTGTGAAACTGAAAGGTATATAAAATTCAAAAAAAAAAAAGATACCATACACCCAAAGAATCTACAGATACTATATACAAAATATAGTTAAATGTGAATCAAAAACAGTGTCTCAGATGACTTCCTCCAGAGAACCAGGATGTTTTAGTTTAACTGTAGGTCAATGAAACATTTTCAAGTTTAGACTATTAATCACGTTATAAGATCTGTTATGGGTTGAACTGTGCCCCCTCCTCCGCCCCCCTGGCCAAATTCACATGTTGAAGCCCTATCCCCTCCCATCTCAGAATGTGACTGAACTAGGAGACGGGGTCTTTAAAGAGGCAATTAAGTTAAGACGAGGTCATCAGAGTGGGCCCTAATCCAATATGACTGGTGTCCTTATAAAAAGAGGAGACGGAGACGCATGGAAGTATAGGAAGAGGACTGTGTGGAGACAGAGGGAGAAGACAGCCATCCACAAGGCCAAGGAGGAAGCCTCAGAGCAACAACCCTGCTTGCTAACACCTTGACCTTGGACTTCTAGCCTCCACAACTGTGAGAAAATAAATTCCTATTGTGTAATCACCCAACCCAATCTTTGGTATTTTATATACGGCAGCCCTAGCAAACTAATACAGGATTCATGACATGATCTTTTTGTTGTTGTTTAGCCTTCCTTTTCCCTACCTACGTGGCAAATTATTTCATCTTGCCTAGCCTACAAGTCAGTGAAAACAGGAACGGTCCTAAATGTGGAGCTCTCTACCGAGGTCACAGGTGTAAAGCCTTGTACCAAGGACACAGATGTGGACCCCTGCACCAAGGTCATCTCTGGAACTGATTAAGCACCATAGCAATCATTGCCATGAGCCTCCCTGACCTTATATTAGGTAAAAATACCTACCCTCTAGCATCCTAACCAATCATCTCATGTTACCCTTCCAGCAGGAATTTTCTCTGTCTTGAGGCTACAAAAATTGGCTGTTCTGTGCTATGCTTAGTCGCTCAGTCATGTCCAACTCTTTGCAACCCCAAGGACTGTAGCCTGCCGGGCTCCTCTGCCCCTGGAGATTCTCCAGGGAAGAGTACCAAAGTGGGTTGCCATGCCCTCCTCCAGGGGATCTTGCCACCCCAGGGATCTAACCCAGGTCTCCCACATTGCAGAGACCACAAAAGGGGTCGGCTCTCCCTTGAACCTGCCCACTGTTCTTTTTTTTTTTTTTTTTTCTGCCCACTGTTCTAACAGCGTCTCCCACCCTAGTAAACTCTGTTCTCCTCTCATTCTGCCTCGTGTCTGGAAATTCTTTTCCAACCTGTGCACAGACTATGACACTAAATATACAGGCATTATATTTGTTCATTTTATGGTGTTCAAATAAAAAAGTATAACAGCAACGGTGAACAATGAAGCACTCAATGTATCCATGAGGACTGGGTAACATCCCAAATCAGACCACCGATGGCAAACTGCGATCAAGATCCAGGCAAAGGTTCAGCTCCAGGAAACACACTACCTCTTCTAGTCTGGAAACTTACGAGATAACAGGCCTACCAAAAGCATGGTAATTTATTCTGACATCAAAGGCAAAATTCTTAACTTGTACACTGGCATTCCTCAAGCCTGGAAAAGAGGTCAAATGTCGAGTAAGATCAAAGCTTTCTCATAATTTCCCACAGAATGAAGCAGAAAACTGCAGCCTTTCCAGCTCAAGCAGGTCCTGGATCCTTACCTCCAAGAGAGACACAATGACAGCCAGGGGTCTGCTCTGACCAGAATCTCAACCTGGCAGCGGAAGGTGGTGGAAACAGCACAGGACTGCCTGCCAAAGTGTTGGTATAAGCATTCGTTCATTCCGTCCTAAGCAAGGAGAAGGGCAATCCTCCAGAATAAAATGCCCAGAGGACACCTTCGTCTCCATAGGGCCTGCATGTGAACTACTCACATCCGCAGGTAATCTTTAAAAGTCCTTTTGGATTTTGAAACGGACAGCAGGGACGCAAGTGGGGGCTAAAAAATCTGAACTCATATTTATACTTTTACCCTCACTGTGAAATTTTTATTTCACTTTGAAATCAGCAAATGAAGTTCAGAAGAACCAACTATATGAGATAAACGGGAGGACTGAAGAAGTGCTTCAGTTCACTCACCCTACCACCGACAAATTTACTAATGCCGCTGTCTATGTTCTGCAGAACAAACTAGCTTGTCCTCTAAATAGTCACTGCTTCTTCAAGAATGGGATCTTTCAGAAGGGGTCATGACTTGGGAGGAAGTCATCCAAGCTAAACCTTCATCTGGATCTTAGTTGCAGTTTGCCATCAGTAGTACAATTTGGGCTGTTACCCAGTCCTCATGGTTACACTGAGGGCTTCTTTGTTCAGAGTTGTCTTGAGCCAACAAGACAGACAGGGCTCTACTAGAACCAGGACTCAGGGATTTCCCCGGTGGTCCAGTGGCTAAGATTTCACCTTCCTATGCAGAGGGTGTGGGTTCGATCCCTGGTCAAGACGCTGAGATCCCACACACCTAGTGGCCAAAAAGCCAAAACATAAAACAGAAACAATATTGCAACAAATTCATAAAGACTTTAAAAATGGTCCACATCCAAAAAATTTTAAAACTAGGATCCTGCGAGAGTCACAAATTGATGTCCCAACTCACTGATCTTGTTTCTACCTACCACATCCACTCACTAAACCTCAATATCATATGTTTAAAAGAAGAAAGTATTCTCCTTGCCTTAGAGAGAACATCCTGACCTTGAGAGATGAAGCAAAAAGTAAAGTCCTTGGCGAGCATGGGATGGGGGTGGGGGCAGGGGCAGAGGCCCAAGAATCAACACTACATGACCCAAGCTCTTGGTACCTGGAGTGTGATGAGCAGAAAGACGGCAGCCATGACGCACAGGCAAGATGCCAGCAGCTTCCCCCTCTGAATCCGCACCATGCTGCCCTGCCCTGGGTGACTGACAGAGGGCGAGCCTGGTTACCAGGTGTTCCCGAGTCGGCCCGCAGACCAAGACGACTTCACGTGGAGGAACCATCTGCGTGCCAATTTCCCCCACTGCCATTCCTGCTGGGACCCGGGCTCCATGAAGGACTGAGATGTGAGGTTCTGAGGGCGCCTGGCCTGGCATTGAAAGGGAACAGCATGCAGTCTTCTTAAGCTATCATCAGAGCAGCTGGGGATTCTTTAAACCGGAAGGCATCCAAAAAATATCTGTAACAAATGAACAACAGTTTGGCCTTAGCACAGGAGATTTCATTAATGCAGACTTGCAGGGCTGCAGTATAGAAACGAAAGGCTTTAAAACTAAAGGGAAACTTTGGGATCATGTAGACCTAACACTTCACTCATAGATAAGGACACCAAGACCAGAGAGGTGAAGGGTCTTGCTCAAGGTCATACAGTCCATTAGAAGAGAGTGAGAGATCGACAATCAGGTCCCAAGACTAAAATGATGCTTCCACTTAATTTTCTTTGCCATCAGACTTGAATTCCGAAAGTCACTGACATGTGATCATTTCTTTCCATCTACATTTCAAAAGAACAGAGAAGTGGAGCAGAAATAGCCGGGACTGTCCCCTCAGTTTGTTAAAAATTAGGGAAAGAACAAAAGTTTCAGGCTTTGCCCAGAAATGGCAAATGATTGACTGACCTCTGTTCCCGCCAGGGAAAACCACTTCGGCCACAACATAAGGAATTTAGATTACTGCTTTATTTGCTTAGTCTTTTGCAACAAGTGCACTAAAGCAGTGGATTGTGTGGACTGTGGGTCCCCTGGATGTCTTGAAATAAGGTGTCCATCTATCTGAAATGGATGGTCTTTTGCAAAAACTTTTCAAATGAACTAAATAGTCCCACAGAATGCCTCTTATTCCTGGGGTTCCCTGAAGTCAAACAAGCTGAGCAAACCACACTGTCGAGTTCAGAGGAGAGCAAGGATCACCATTTCAGAGGAAGGGGGTGCTCCAAGAGCCTGGTCCTAAGATCTGACTGTACACCTCTCAGATATGGAACTGAAGATCCAATGAGAAATACACAAGTGATGCAGAATTCTGCTTTAAAACCTTGATTTTAAAGGTGTGCTCCCTTCTCTTGCATCTACCTTGGTCAAAACTCTTAAGTCCAGGCTATTTCTTCCCCTCAGCAACAAAATGACTCTTGGTCTCAGAGATAGCCAAAAGCTCATTTTTTTTTTTCATCCACGGAAGTCTTACAATCCACAGGGTATAAGAAAACAGATTCTAGTCAGTCTGCCAGGATTCAAATCTCAACTCCTCAGGCTGTCCGTGATTCCACAATTCAATTTCCAAAATATAGGTCACAGAGGTGCCCAATCAGAGAGATACTGTGAGAATTCTATGAGATAAAATTGGTAAAACACTTTTTTCAGAGCCTGACACAAAAGAAGCATCTGATAAACGTTTGCTCTTATTCTCACTCTGGGCTTCCCTCGTGGCTCAGCTGGTAAACCATCCGCCTGCAACGCAGGAGACACGGGTGCCATCCCTGGGTCGGGAAGATCCCATCCCTGGGTCGGAGAAGGAAATGGCAACCCACTGCAGTATTCTTGCCTGGAGAATTCCATGGGACAGAGGAGCCATGGAACACAGGGCTACAGTCCACTGGGGCACAAAAGATTCAGAGAAAAATGAGCAACTAACACTTTCACTTTTTCACAAATTATGCCAGAAGAATTTAAGGTTACAAAAATCCCTTCCATCCAAAGAATCTCAGTAGAGGTCATAGTCCCCAAACCAGGAGTACAGAGAACAGTCTCGAGGACTGAGCTGTGGGTAAATACTCAGCATTAAAGAACAGAATGAGCTGGGGTGGATGGTCTGATGATTTCGAGCAGGCAGCAGCCAACCAGGCCTTGGGGCACATCAATCTAACATACATACAGCACGAGTTACCCGGGAGTTTGTCATCAAATCAGCGGTTTCCCGACGGCGGGGACAGATGGACCTGCAGAGAGCACCCTGAAGGCTGACAAGCTCCAAGACAAAGGGGCCCCAAGAAGAAAGTTCCCTTCTGTTTCCTCATTGCCCTCAGGGTGAATTTCAGACCCTCACTTCTAAGAGAGCACCCCAGAACACCCCTTCCCAGGCTGCGGCAGTGTGTGTTTGCTCAACCAGGTCGATCACAGCCGAAGTGGACTCACTAACCGACCCCCTTGACCCAAGCGCTGAGCCCTGAGATGCATCACTGGGCCGTGCACACGGTTCATCTGCTGCCCGGAGAGGGGTCTGGAGCTGAGAGTCACCACCGCATAATCCTGCAAGGGCTGTCCAGTCAAAAGCAGCAACACTTTCAGTCCAAAATAATTTCCATGGTCTCTGCTTTATGTTGAATTAAAATGGAGAGGAGGGACACTGGACATCTTAGTGAATTAGCAGCCTGAGGATGCCAGCTTCCCACACGGCCCCAGCCATGCAGCGCCAGTCCCTGCTGTGGGTCAAGGGTCTCAGCCATGGGACCCAGGTGATTTCCACCTGTGGTCCCGAGTGGAAAATGAGAAGCCAACCCTGGGTGACACCCACCAGGGAGCTCTGGGAAGTCTCAGATCCTCTCTCCTCTAGTAACTGGTGAGTCATTTGGGTTCATAGTGGAGTGAAGTCTCTCAGTCGTGTCCGACTCTTTGTGATCCCATGGACTGTAGCCCACCAGGCTCCTCTGTCCACGGGATTTTCCAGGCAAGAATGCTGGAGTGGGTTGCCATTTCCTTCTCCAGGGGATCTTCCCAACCCAGGGATCAGACCCAGGTCTCCCGCATTGTATGCAGATGCTTTACCATCTGAGCCACCAGGGAAGTCATTGGGTTAATAACTGACTCTTAACTGAGTTTGAGGTTATGCCAGGGAGAGTCTTTTGAAGGAATATGTCTAATTACCAGACACGTTATTCACACCAGGGTGTCATTTCTCAAACGAAAACATTCCAAGATGTTTTCATTTCATAATGTATAAAATTCTCGGAGCATCCCTTAAGTAGGGGCTGCTCTCCTGGGAAAGAGAGATGACATGGCAGGCAGATAGGAAAGTCTAAGGGCCTCTGGACAAATTTCCAAGCAATTTTTAACTAACTGCCTTCGACTCTACTTGACCTCACCGACACTCTGCATCTATTCCTACTTGGTAACTCCAAAAGCCTGATAAGAACTTCCCCAGCAGTCCAGTGTTAAGACTGTGTTTCTAGGTCAGGTTCCATCGCTGGTTGGGGAACTAGGATCCCACATGCTTCTCAGTGTGGCAAAAAAAAAGAAAGAAAAAATATCAAAAGTCTGATGACTAGGATTTCTGACCTGCTAGCATCTCCCACTCAGCTCAGAGATGTTGTTAGAATGTAGCCTGGGTATCTCCCCTCTGATTAGAATCCATCAATGGCTTCCCAAAGAGTTCAAGATAAAGATCAAATTCATCAGCTTAGAAAACAAGAGTCTCTGGACTCTGCCCTACTTTTCCACCTTCTACCTGACAAACCCTTTGTTCTAGCTGTTCCTGGAACATAGTTTCCTGTTCTGTGCTCTGGTCCCCACCTACAACACCCAAACCTCTTTCACTACCACAGCCATTCTGGGCATTCAAGGCTACCTGCCTGGAGAAGCCTTACTCCACCCTAGCGCCAGGTCAGAAGATATATGACCATGCATTATGCTTGTTTCTACATCAGTGGACAAAATGCTGGGGGAGGTTACGAAACTCTTTAAAGCTGTTTTATTGGGTGAATATAAAACAACCGTTGAACATTAAAAAGTTGACCAAACAAGCAAAAAAGCTGACCATTGTTAATTTGCAGAAGGCCTGTCCCCTTGGGCACCTGATGAGCATGGTGTGGTGGATCCACAGTTTCCCTTTTCATCCCATTTTCTTTATTAACACTTATTTGTGTTAATATGTTCCTCACTCTTTTTTAATGGACTGCATACTTTGTTGAGCTTTTTTTTCTTTCTTTCTTTCTTTTTTTTTGGAGTGGTGCCCTGCCTTACAGATTTCTATCTGGGAAGGTCATCCTCTTGGAACCACACATTGCAGGAGAGACAGAGAATCACAAGAAAGGGATACTGGCAGCTGCTGGAATCAAGACCGGTGATTAGGGGCTTCCCTGGTGGTCCAGTGGCTGAGGTTCCATGCCCTCAGTGCAGGGGTGCCAGGCTCAGTTCCTAGTTGGGGAACTAGATCTTGCATGTGGCAACTAAAGAACTCCCATGATCCCGCATGCTGCAACTAAGAGCCAGAGCAACCGAATACAGAAAGAAATACCTTTTTTAAAAATTAAATGAAAAGACTGTGTTAATAAAAAAAGAAAGATTAATGGGAGGATAAACGTGGTGGCATGAGCGTCTTCATTCTTCTACTCCTGAGAGTGACGCCATTCTCAAATTCTTAAATTCCAGACACAAACTGAAGCACTGGGAGTATACAGTATTAACACAATCTCACTTAGTGGGTCTACTTAAACACAGAAACTAGATAAAAACAAACCCACTAAAGAACTACATAAAAAGACTGACATGAAGACCCAAATAGAAGTGTTCAAAAACAATAGGTTTTTTAAATGCAAGAGGGGGGTCCACTATTGGGAAGATTCTGTATCACACTAAGAGCTGAGCTTCTTTTTCCTTGGAAGGTGTTCTTTATAACTGTTCTTTCTCCAGGAAGGGCTTACTGGTTATTCTGTAACAATTTTCCTTCCTGGCAAAGATGGGAACTAAAATCCCTCAGCTGCTTTGATCATTCCTATAATCATGAGTGAGGAAACAATCAAATAACATGATAAAATCTGACTAATACTTCACCGGCCTAAAAACAAACAGCTGGAACAAATGATCTTCTGGGGATCTTCATCCCAAAATTAAGTTCTCTGATCTCTTGAACAGTGCCCAGGAACTCTCCATAGAAGAAAAGTCAATCAAGTAAAGAGACAGTAATTGGGACAAGCTGAGTCATCACAAACTAAAGATTTCTGGAAATATAAAACAAGAAATATTTCTATATGACAATTTAGAGTTACTTGATCTTCATTCTCCTTTTGACTAATTCAGCATTAACTTTTAAAAACTGAAATCTTATTTTCAAGTAAATAAATATCTGAAAAATACTGTAAACAAAGACGAACTTGTTTTTAATTTTTAAAAACTCATAGTCAAGAACTCTACTACAAATGTTTATTAATAGAATACTAGTATGTGAAATAGGTACTGGATTGCTTACTGAAATCAATTCTTTTTAAAAAATATATAATTGCTTTACAATATTGTGTTAGCTTCTGCTGCACAATGAAGTCAATCAGCTACATGTATACATATACCCCCTCTCTCTGGGCCCGCTCTCCCACCTCCACCCTCTCCTACCCATCTAGGTCATCACAGAGCACCTGAAATCAACTTTTTACCTTCCAAATTTAGAAAGTATTTAAATATGGGTTGGAAATGCCTGCAAACTGAGCAATGCTTACACTTACATGAATAACATCATTGTTTGTCCAAACAATATGCTCATCTTCTGTACTTCCTAACTTTAATCCTGGTTTGAAATTTTTTTCAAATATGTTGTTTGTAAGATAAAACTTGAAAAATACTTTTTTTTTTAACCGCAGAGTGAAAGATGAGCCGTAAGAACAGTAACAGTTGAGGCTGTGTGTTTAAATTCACTGTTACACACTGCCATCTAGCAGGAAGGCAGCAAACGGAAGAGTCGCCACAGCAAGTCCAAGAAAGGGGCTGACCTAAACGACGCAGCCTCGCCAGGACCCTGCCGCGGGCTTCAGGCAGGAGAGGGAGAAAGTTCTAACCCTGAGGCTAGGCTGGTGTCTCTGCCACTTTATTGTGCAAATACCCGGGGCTGCTTATTCAAGACAGACAGGCAGGATCCAGGTCCTCCTCTAGAGACCACGTGGACCGGCGGGAGAAACAATGCCCCCGTGGCAGAGTGACGTCGCTAACACGCCCACCTGTGGCCCTGAGCGGCCGGGGCGGAGGGGGGCGGGGGGTGTCTCATCTTTAGTGAACGGAGGACGTAAAAGGAGAACAAGGTCCTGAAGACCAACTTGCCAAATTCAAAACTGCACGTAGCCCTCAACTGAAATAAACAACCCAAGTTCGGACATGCATACTACTCTCTCCGACTATCTTAGACGGCTGTGCGGAGGGGGTGAGGTGGGGTGGGGAAGGGATTCTGTTGGTGGTGTTAGGGGTTTGGAGGGGGCAGCCTGCTGGAGCCACGGCGTTAAGAAAAACCGGCATTTTGCGTGGCACTTGCTACATATTATAGAATCATTAACAGAGTCCCAGAAAACGTCTTAAAATCACGCCAATGTTCTTTCCATAGCTTACATAAAATGTGTCCTATTCTGAGGATGCTAATCGGGTACCAAAATACTTAAGAAATGGCTTGCATATCGTAGGCAAAGCCTACAGTTCCGGAGTTTTCTCAGAGCATCTTCTGCCTTAAATAGGCAACGCTCTCCCCAACTGGACAGCCAGCGTCGCTCCTACTTCAGCACACAATTCTAGCAACAAGTGATGCTCGACTCAAGACAGGGAGAAGGAAGCTGTTCACAGCGCACAGAGGTGGAGTTAGGTTCTGGAGTTAGTGGGGCTGGTAAGATGGTGGCAGACGGGGAGGGATGCGAAACCTTCCTGGGGGGAAGAGGGGGTGCTGGGACGGGGTGGGGGGCGGGAACCCGCTATCACCGAGGCCCCTGCACTTCACCTCCCTCCCACCTGTGCTTTTCAGCAGCCAGATGGGTTTGCATCTCAGGGAGGGTCCCTGGAAAGCGCTGCCCAAGGCTTCCCAAAGCGGACGCGGACGCTTTCTCAGCGCAAAACTCCGTCTTCCTCTGAGACACACTCCCTTCTGGGCACAAAGAGGTTTCCCTAGGGCTGTGAGTTCGGCGGGCAGTGTCTCAGCTTCGGCGCGCCTCTGTAAAGACCCTTTTCGGTTCTCCGCACAGAGTCCCTGCTCCCACCAAGCCATCGCTCAAGCCAGAAAAGACTCTGAAGATGCTACTTACCGCAGCGCGGAAAAGGAGGCGCGCTCTGCCGGGTGCAGCCCCGCGGCTTTTCACTTTCGGTTCGCTTCCCAGCCGCAGCTCGAGCGAAGACTCGGAGAGGAGATTTGGGAGAAGGGATAATAACCCCGAGTGCGCCCAGGCCTGGCGATCCTGGATCCGGGTTTTCGCGCGGACGCCGCGTTTAAAAGCCTGCGGGAACCTCCTTGCCCGGGAAACACCCACCCGCCCCTCCCTTGCCTGTCCCGGGCGCTCCACCCTCTGGAAAGTTCCTGGAAGGCTCCCAAGATCCTCTTCTTTAGCAAGTTGTTGTTTTAGTCGCTAAATCGTGGCCGACTCTTTTGTGACTGGATTGTAGCCCGCCAGGCTCCTCTCGCCTTGGGATTTCCCAGGAAAGAATACTGGCGTGGACTGCCATTTCCTTCTCCAGGGAATCTTCCTGACCCAGGGATTGAATCCGGGTCTCCTGCATTGGCGGGAGGGTTCTTCACCACTGAGCCACCAGGGGTTTTTGCTTCTCAAACTCTGAGCGCAGCTCATTCAAAGTCACCTATCCAGAAAAACTGAGAACATTTTAAGCAAAGCGGAGGCCTCGGTACCTTTCATCAGCTGTCAGTGTTTGGTAGATGATCACTTAGCTCTACTTTACTGGAGAAGGAAAAGTGATTTTAGTTACTTGACTTCTAAATTCAGAGAATCCAATTAAAATTCTTTTGGCCTAGTCTAGACCAAAGGGATAAACCTAGAGGGGTCTTTTCAGACTTTGGGAGGGCCAGGGCTACGTGAGTGTCTAGGGGTACAAATTTGAGGAGGGATTAAGACTCATGCACCTCCTGGGCACATTTGCAGACAGTGACTGCTGTTTGCTGCCCGGGGCCTGCCTCTCTCTCCTCCAGGCCCTCAGAGCACCAGTGCCCAGCACCTCTGTTAGCTTCTCTGTAAAATCAGGTTGATGATAATGACATCAACTTTTAGAAAACACCAAACACAAAGGGAAAGACTGATAAACTGGATGTCATTAAAAATAAATTCTGTTCATCAGAAGACACTATGAAGACAATTAAAAACAACCCAGGGAGTAGGTGAAGATATTTGGAATAGATTTATCAAACAAAGAATTCATACTCAGAATATAGCAACAACAGCTACAATGCAATAAAGAAACACAATCCAGTAGAAGAGGAGAGGGAGGGGACCAAAGACACACAGCATTTGACCAAAGTGGGATCCAAAAGCCAATGAGTACAGAAAAAGATAGGGCTTCCCAGGTGGCTCAGTGGTAAAGAACCCACACCACCCTTGTGGCAGAAAGTGAAGAGGAACTAGAGAGCCTCTTGATGAAAGTGAAAGGGGAGAGTGAAAAAGCTGGCTTAAAACTCAACATTCAGAAAACTAAGATCATGGCATCTGGTCCCATCACTTCATGGTAAACAGATGGGGAAACAGTGGAAACAATGACAGACTTTATTTTCTTGGGCTCCAAAATCACTGCAGATGGAGACTGTAGCCATGAAATTTAAAAATGCTTGCTCCTTGGAAGAAAAGCAATGACAAACCTAGACAGCGCATTAAAAAGCAGAGACATTACTTTGCCAACAAAGGTCCGTATGGTCAAAGCTATGGTTTTTCCAGTAGTCATGTATGGATGTGAGAGTTGGACCATAAAGAAAACTGAACACCAGAGAACTGATGCTTTTGAACTCTGGTGTTGGAGAAGACTCTTGAGAGTCCCTTGGACTGCAAGGAGATCAAACTCAGTCCATCCTAAAGGAAATCAGTCCTGAATATTCATTGGAAGGATTGACGCTGAAGCTGAAGCTCCAATACTTTGGCCAGCTGATGCAATGAGCTGACTCATTGCAAAAGACCCTGAGGCTGGGAAAGATTGAAGGCAGGAGGAGAAGGGACGAGATGGTTGAATGGCATCACCGACTCTATGGACATGTGTTTGAGTAAACTCTGGGAGTTGGTGATAGACAGGGAAGCCTGGCGTGCTGCAGTCCATGGGTCGAAAAGAGTCAGACACGAACGACTAAGTGAACTGAACTGAACTGAAGTAAACTGACAGGAAAAGATAGTGCTTCCCAGGTGGCTCAATGGTAAAGAATCTCCTGCCAGTGCAGGAGACCTTGGTTTGATCCCTGGGTCAGCAAAGATCCCCTGGAGAAGGAAATGGCAACCCACTCTAGGAAATCCATGGACAAGAGGAGCCTGGTGGGCTACGGTCCATGGGGTCACCAAAGAGTGGAACACGACTGAGCATCTGAGCACGCAGTTCATCAGGGAAATGCAAATTAGCACTATGATGAGACACTACTACACACCCACCACAGTGGCTACAGAATTTAAAACATAACAAAGGCAAAGCTGTGGAACACATGGAACTCTAGTGCATGCTTGGGGGGGTGTAATTGTTACAGCCACTTTGGAAAACTTGTCTATCAGTATTCTCTACAGCCAAATATGCACTTATTTTGTGATCCACAATTTTACTCGAAGGTATACGTCTAGGAAACATGCATATGTATATACATCAAAAGACAGGAAACACACCATAACATATTTAAAAGAACAGACATCATACAAAATATGGCTTTTGATCACAATAGAATGAAACCAATTAAATCAATAACAGAAATATTCTAAAATACTTGGGGGTATTTTGGAATATCTCCAAATATTTGAAAATTAAAGAACACACTTCTAAATAACACATGGGTCAAAGAAAACTTCTCTAGAAAATAAAAGTATTTAGGACCAAATGAAAATGAAAATATAACCTATCAAAATTTATGAGATACAGTAGAAGCAATGCTTAGAGGGAAACTGAATTATATTATCGAATGTTAGAAAAGAAGATATCTAAAATCAATATGCTAAAAAAAAGATTAAAAAATAAAATAAAATCAATATGCTAAGCTTCCACTGTAGGAAACTAAAGAAAGAGTAGCAAATTAAATTCAAAGTAAGCAAAAGAGATGAAATAATAATAACTAGAGCAGGAATCAATGAAATTGAAAGAGAATTAACAGAAAATCAAGGAAATCAAAAGCTGGTTCTTTGAAAAAGATCAATAAAATTGACATGCTTTTCTAGGATAACCAGTAAAAAGGGGAGAAGACACAAATTACTAACATCAGAAGTAAAAGAAGGGTCATGCCTACTAACCCCGTGAACATTAAAAGATAATAAAGGTCAAGAGAATGAGACAAGTCCAGACCAGGAGAAAATATTTGCAAAAGTTATATGTGATAGAGTCTGATTATCCAAAATGTACAAAGAACTCTTAAAATTCAACAATCAGGAAGCAAACAACCCAGTTTTTAAAATGGGTGAAAGACCTGGACACATCAAGGAAGATATAGAGATGGCAGACCAGTGTAAGAAAGGATGCTCAACATCATGTCATCATGACTACTGTAATACCTTCCCAATGGTTCCCTGTTTCCACACCTGCCTCCATATGAAGCCAGGGTGATCTTTTCAAGTCACAAATCAGATCAGGCCCATATTCTGCTCAAAAATATGGTCCGGGAAGACCCCACATGCTGAGGGACAACTAAGCCCATGCACCACAACTACTGACCTCAAGCTCTAAAGCCCATGAGCCGCAACTACTGAGCCCGAGAGCGGCAACTACTAAAGCCTGGGTGCTCTAGACCCCTCGTGGGCTGCAACAAGAGAAGCCCCGGCAATGAGAAGCCCATGCGCTGTCACTAGAGAGTAGCCCCCACTCGACGTAACTAGAGAAAGTCCTCGCACAGCAACAAAGACCTAGAGCAGCCAAAAATAAATAAATAAGTACTTTTTAAAAAGAAGGGCAATATGTTAACTGACTATGAGAAAATTTAAGGGACAGATGAGACATGTTGAAAAGGTCTAACAGCAGTGTCTTAAGTCAATTTTCTTTTTTTTTTTCAATTTTCAATTAATACTAATTGCAATGATAACTCATTCCATAACTTTTTCTTTATACATAGAGCTTTAAGATTATAGGACATTAAAAAAACTGTTTAAATGTATAATAATATTTGTGGAAGGGAATTTGATAGGATAAAGTACCAAAAAGAATAAATACTCAGGAATAAATGTAACCAAGAAAGTAAAAGATCTGTACACCAAAACTGTAAGACACAGGTGAAAGAAACTGAAGAATATGCAAATAAATGGAAAGATATTCTGTTCTTGTGTTTTGGGAGAATTAATATTGGTAAAATGTCCATACTACCTAAAGAAATCTATGGATTCAATGCTATCCCTATCAAAATTCCAATGGGATTTTTCACAGAAATGGAACAATCCTAAAATTTGCATGGAATCACAAAGACCCCGAATAGTCAAAACAATCCTGAGGAAGAAAAAAGCTTGAGGCATCATACTTCCCAATTTCAAACTATATGACCAAGTTATAGTAATAAAAGACAGTATGTTATTGGCTTGAAAACAAACACACAGATCAGTGGGACAGAATAGAAAGCCCAGAAATAATCCACAGTTTTACAGTCAATTAATTTACAACAAAGAGCAAAGAACACTGAATGAAAAAAGGACTGCCTCTTCAATAAACAGTGCTGGGAAAACTGGCAGCCACATTCAAAAGAACAAAACTGGACCACTGTCTAACACCAGACACAAAAATCAACCCCACATAGATTACAGACTTGAATGTAACACTTGAAATCGTGAAACTCCTAGAAGAAAACATAGGTAGTAAGCTCCTTGTCATCAGTCATGGTGCTGATTTTTTTGGATCTGACACCAAAAGCCAAGGCAACAGGAACAAAAACAAACAAGTCCACATTAAATTAAACAGGCTTCTGCATAGCAAAGGAAACCATCAACAAAACGAAAAGGCAGCTTACTAAATGGGAGAACATATTTGCAGATCATATGTCTGATAGGGGGTTAAGGTCCAAAATATATTTTTAAAAAGCTCATACGACTCAGTAGCAAACAAAACCCACAAACAACTGGATTAAATGATGGACAGATCTGAACAGATATTTTTTCAAAGACATACAAGATGGACACAGGTACATGAAAAGATGCTCAATATCACCAGTTGTCAGGGAAATGCAAATCAGAACCACAGTGAGGTATCTTCTCACACCTGTTAGAATGGCTTTTATCAAAAAACAAGAAATAACAAGTGTTGGTGAAAATGTAGAGAAATGCTCAATGTGGAGAAATGTTCAAGAACCCTTGAACACTGCTGATGGGAATGTAAATTGGTGCAGCCACCGTTAACAGTACGGAGGTTCCTCCAAAATTTAAAAATAGAACCACTTACATGATTCAGTAATTCCACTTCTGGGTATTTATCCAAAGAAAATGAAAACATTAACTCAAAAAGATAGACTCACTCCCATATTCATTGCAATATTATTTATAATAGCCAAGATATGGAAACAATCATGTCTACTGATGGATGAATTTAAAAAGAAAATGCAGCATATATGTACATACATATATATAGATATATGTACAATGGAGTATTAGTCAGCCATAAAAAAGAATGAAACCCTGCCATCTGCAAGAACATGGATACACCTTGAGAGCATAACGCTAAGTGAATTAATCCAGAGAAAGACAAATACCCCATGATCTTACTTACATATGGAATCTAAAAACAAAACAAGAGAGCTCATAGCTACAGAGAACAGATTAATGGTGGCCAGAGGAGAGGGGTGGGCTGGTGGGGTGGGGACAAAATGCTTGGAGGGGAGATATATATATGTATATGTATATATACATATATATTCAGCATGGTATGTATATATAATAAATAGTAAGGTATTGATAATTTATCACACTGCTGCAAATTTGAAAGTTGCTAAAGGAGTAAAAAGTTCATCACAAGAAGAAAATTCATAACTATGTATAGTGATAAATGCGAACTAGACTTAATGTGGTGATCCTTTTGCAACATAAATATCAAATCATTGTTATAGTCCTAAAATTAACATATGCTAATTATACCTCAATTAAAAATATATTCACAGAACTCACCTGGTGATAGTGAGCAGGGACAGAGTGTTATAAGAAACCAAACTGAAAAAAATACACTGTTTCTGATAGCCAAAGACCTATTATATAGCACATGGAACTCTACACAATGTTATATGCCAGCCTGGATGCTAGGGGGTTTGGGGAAGAATGAAAGCGAAAGTTAAAATCGCTCAGTCCTGTCCGACTCTTTGCGACCCCATGGACTGAAGTCCATGGAATTCTCCAGGCCAAAATACTGGAGCGGGTTGCCTATTCCTTCTCCAGCGGATCTTCCCACCCAGGAATTAAACTGGGATCTCTTGCAATACAAAATAAAAAGTTAAAAGTTTGAAAAAAAACCCCACACGATTTCCCCTACTTAATTCAGAGAGGGTGCTGTAGTCCAGGTGGTAAGCGTAGTCTAGGTAATATCCAGCTTTTCAGTTCTTCCACATTGTTTTATACTTGATTTTACTAACATAAAAGGATACTTGTATTTATAATATGACTTTCCTCTGGTCTCTAACCCAGTCTTGTATAAGGCAGTAGGCTAGTGAGAAAGATCACTGCTTTTTAGGAAGCAATGTAAACCACACTTTTAACATACTGTTACTGAGTCCAAGCTCCTACTGCTGGCTGCAAGACAGGCCAATGAATAAAAAGATTAATTGTTGAAGCAAGGAATAGCAATTTTATTTGGAAAGCCAGACAATGGAGAAGACAGAGGACTCAGGCCTTTTATTAATAAAAAAGGAAGGTTAGGTTGGTTGTTGCAAACTTCTTAGTGCCAGAATCCTTTGTTCTTACGGCTGTCAAGGTGGGTCAGGTCACGATGTTCCTATGAGTGTCCAACAAGAGAAGTGTTATTCTCTGTTCTGCAACTTTTTCTCTCTATATGAATGGGACAGTGTTACACCTTGAAAGGTCTGATCCTTGAGAATGGGCCAGCCTGTATACTTCAGGCTATAGGTAACATCCCTTTAGTTATTAAGGAGTAGCAAGAGCAATGGAATACAGACGTGGGGGAAAAAAAAATCCAGTATGAAGTCAGACTTGTTCTTCCCTATTGTAATACCTCTAGACCTTGCATACTCCTAAGTTTGCTAAGTTTGCTAAGTTAAGTGACTCATCCACATATCCAGTACACTGAAGTCGGTTTTTATACTAAGTTTGGCTTCAAAACCCAGTGCTATATCAATGCTTTCTAACAGGGTGGTTCCAATTCCTGGTTTTCATCTGCATGCAACGAAGTTATACTATTTATGACACATTGAATTATTTTATAACATGGTATGCAAATCAAGGACCATCTTTATTCTGAGAGTGTGACTTTCTTACTCTTTTCGTGGCCTTTCTTTTCGAAAACGGTATGAACTAGTGAAGATTTTCTTCTTTCCTTGTCAAAAGAAAGAGCGTGGAAAAAAACCTGTTGCTCTTGAAATATCCTCTGATGCATGAATTTCTAGTCAGGACCCAATTCCACACCAAGCAAATGCGTGTTAAGAGCGGAAGAGAGGGTCTTAGGTCTGAAAAGACCGCGTCTGAGGTCCACAGACCGGGCGAGGAAGCGACAGCCTGGCTTAGCGCCCCGCGCGCAGCCCGAGCCCGCGTCCAAGTCCCGGCGGCCGACTCTCCAGAGACCGACACACCGCGGGCTCGACAGGGGGCGCTCCTGGCGTCCCCGGTCTTCTCGCATCGGAATCGGCCGGCTCAGGAGCGGCCTCCCACGGACCGTCAGCGGGGTTGACGAGAACCAGGCGACACGAGCGTGTGGGGATAGTCCGACGACTCGGCGGCGAGCGCAAAGGTTAGACCACCAGGGGCCGCTGCTGCAAGGCCGCGAAATCAGAACTCTCGCGATAGGCGAGACTGGGCTTCGCGGAAGTGATTCTCCGGAAGCAGCATGGCTGCTCCGCTCAACTGACCCGGCTCTACCTACCTGGTGAACCGCCGACGAGATGCAGTCGGACGATGTGAGTCCTGATGCTCTGCCACCCAAGTTTTGCACAGGGTGTCTCGCCTGCTTTAGGAGACTCAGGAGCCACCCGTTAGCCTCGCGGGGCTCCGGAAGCTAGCCCTCCAGAGCCCTGATTTCCGAGCATGGGGCTCTCACGTGTCTACCCGGGTCCTTCGGAGTTAAGGGGACCGCTCACCGCCACCTCGCCCCCGGTTTCGGTGTAAACGGCCCTTGGTGCCTCGCAAGGGAGGCTTTTGCGTGTGGTCTCTCGGGATTTGGGAGGCGGCGGGGCGGGGGGGGGGGTGCCGGCGTGGGGGACGGTACGGTGAGGTTTAGGCACCAAAGTTAAGCATCCTTTTAATCCACGTGCGCGTTATTCTTCAGCCTGCTTCCCCTGTGTTAGATTTTTCCTTTACCTTTGTTCCACTCTCTGCCCGCGTCATAATTTTGGAAGCATCCTAGGTTCATTCATTATTTGTATGAAATATACTCAAGCGCCTACAGCGTGCCCGGCGATGTAGTGATTACTGGCAATTTGGTTGTTATTAAGCCAGGCAAAAGACCTCTGCTTTCCTGGAGCTCTGGCGAGGGAGACAGTAAACACGTGAACGAATTAAATACAATGGAAATGTGTAATACTACTGTGAAAGAAACACCGGGGTGATAGAGAGTGATGAGAGACTACTTCGGATCAGAGATTTCTCTGAATAGAAGATATCTTAGCCGAGATCTGAACGATGAGAAGGAACTGCCACTGGGGGCTGAGGGAAAAGCAATCAATCAATCCAGGCCACAGGAACAGTACAGTACAAAGATCTGGAGGCAAGAAAGAAGGAATGTCGTAAAGGACATCGGTGTAGAGTCTCGAAGGAGGTGTTTTGAAGGTTTTAATGTGAAATGACATCTGACTTACTTTTGTGAACATTTCTGTCGTGTGAAAGGAGAGAAAGAATGAAAGCTAGGAGACTACAGCGTGATGAGAGTAGGTTCAACTAAGGTAGTGCTGGTCATGAAAAGAAGTGAATGGATTTGATATCTGTTTTATCATAACTGGCAAGACTTGGTTATGGTGAGATGAGGAGAGGGGAGAAATCAAGTGGCTTTTGGATTTGAACAGGCTGTTCAATGGTGATTCTGTTTATGGATGTGGGGAAGACTAGGGAAGGTGTTCTTTTGAGAGGTGTGGAATTGGAAGCTCCGTTTGGACCTGTTTATGTGTTTGAGACCTTTCAGACATTCAGGCAGAGATGTCAAGTAGGCAGCTGGATGTATATACCAATCTGGTGCTCAGAAGTCTGACTAGGAGATGACAGTTTGGGAGTCATCAACTTTGAGATGATGTTTAAAGCCACAAGCCAGAATTCGCTCCTGCTTTTCCAGTTTCATTTCCTCTTACCTGTTTCCTACCATCCCTCACCAAGAAAGCAAAAGTGAAGTCGCTCAGTCGCCTCTGACTCTTTGCGACCCCATGGACTGTAGCCTACCAGGCTCCTCAGTCCATGGGATTTTCCAGGCAAGAATACTGGAGTGGGTTGCCATTTCCTTCTCCAGGGGATCTTCCCAACCCAGGGATCAAACCCGGGTCTCCCACACTGTAGGCAGACGCTTTACCATCTGAGCTACCAAACAGGTCCCATAAAGTTCCAAAAATGTTTCATTCTTTAACGCCTCTTTGTGTTTTTCCCTTTAACTTCTCTAGAGCCCTCTCCCAGCTCCTCAAGGCAGCGCGCTCACAGGTTCTCAGCCATTTATACACCTCTGTTGTGGGTATTTCGGAGAAGGCAATGGCACCCCACTCCAGTACTCTTGCCTGGAGAATCCCAGGGACGGGGGGAGCCTGGTGGGCTGCCGTTTATGGGGTCGCACACGACTGAAGTGACTTAGCAGCAGCAGCAGTATTGTGGTATTTAGCAACTACTGCTTCTTGATGTTTTGTATCTTCCTAACTAGATAGAGAACACTCTTTAAGGACTGTACCTTCCTTCATTCAGCATGTGCTTGAGTATCTCCTGTGTGTCAGGACTTTGAAATGTCAGTGTCTTACATAACTACTAAATGTACATTAAATGCCGAATGAATATAGAGCACATGAGTTAGTGGAAGATAGTAGATGATTTTCCTTGTCCTCAATGAGATAAAATCATGGAATGTATATCTAAAAACCTAGTACTGTGCCGCCTTTCACAATGGATAATGAACATATTAATTAAAAAAGGAAAGTTACTATTATATATATAATATAGTTTATATATACTTACTACAAACTCATGTTGTTCAAAATATCCATGTAGGCATATTAGTTGGTGTAACATACAAATATTTACAAAATACTAATGAAATTATATCTCTGGGCAGTAAGGTTATGGTTATTAATTTGTATTTACTTTTCCTGTAAGAATCTGTTATTTGTGTAAAATAACAAATAAATCAGACTATTTTACAAAGCACTTTGTCCTCAAAAGTCCTTAGAGACTTTTTCTTAGTAAAGCAGGGCATTGTTTTCTTGGATTAATGTGGCGTCTCTTAGGTGAGAGCAACTGAAATGGATTTCTACTTTTGTCTTACAGGTTATCTGGGATACACTAGGAAACAAGCAATTTTGTTCCTTCAAAATAAGGTGAGTCTAGATTTTCATCTTGAACAGAGATTCTTTCAGTTGCCCTCTTGGTAACCCATCTTATAATTTTGGTTCTTTCCCTCTTATTTAGAACCAAGACTCAGAGTTTCTGCAGAAATGAATATAGCCTGACTGGACTATGTAATCGGTCATCCTGTCCCCTGGCAAACAGTCAGTATGCCACTATCAAAGAAGAGAAAGGTAACTCCTACAGGTTTATCTTCCACGAGAAGTACTTAGCAGCTTTTAAAAGGATGTTCTTCAGTCTCTCTGAAAATAATAATAGAAGTATTTACTGTATCCCACAGGACAGTGCTACTTGTATATGAAGGTTATAGAACGAGCAGCTTTCCCCAGGCGTCTCTGGGAACGGGTAAGACTTGGGGTATTAAATTACCATGACCACTGATCACAGCAAGAAGGCCACATGCTTTTTCTCCCTTCCTTGACCACACCAACTTAAACTCCTGGAGTTTAAGGCCTCTAAGAGGCCCCATGGGTGTCACTAACAGTGAAGACCTGATCATTTATCCTTGTTCATCATGCTTCCGTTAATCTGTTCAACAGGTCCGGCTTCATAAAAACTATGAGAAAGCACTGGAGCAAATAGATGAAAACCTAATTTACTGGCCCCGTTTCATTCGACACAAATGTAAGCAGAGATTCACCAAGATCACTCAGTACCTAATTCGAATTCGAAAACTTACACTTAAGCGACAGTAAGTATTGATCATTCATTTTTAAATGTCTTTGCATGCATCATATTATGAAAGCTGAGAGATGGTGAAACCTCTAGAAATGCTTTTTCTTAAGTTGAGCTTTGGGTAATTTTTAATGACTAGCATTGCTAAGCAGCAGCAGTTTTACCACAAATTAAAATTGTGCTCTTTGATTTTGCAGGATTTTAAAAGCATATAGTACAACTTGATTATTCCCTTCCTGTCTGAAAATCAGCTTCAGAAAACTGTCTTTATAACCCTGAGGGAATCCTAAAATTAGGGAATTTAAAATGAGTGTAAGAACTTCACTCTGGGTTCACTGAAAACTAATTTTTAAAGTGATATGAAATCCACAGAATTAATTGCATGCCTTCTTTAAGGAGTAGTAGCCCTAATGCTTTCTGATTGTGACCTGCAGAGAAGGCTAGAACTTTCAGTTCTCTAGAAAGTTCTTTTCTCGTAGTTCACAGAAGCGTTAATCTTCAGCATTGTGAGTGCCCTCAGAGATCTCAGAATGCCTAAAGAAACAAAAACAGCCATGCATGTGAAACATGTCTGTCAAATGTGTGTAAAATTACTTGACTTTATAGCATTATCGAGGATATTTTAGTATATAATCTTGCTATATTGAGGTGAGCCCTACATCCTTTTTTCTTCTCATTTTTTAAATAAAGGAATGTGTTTTCTGATCCTGTGTTTTACTTCCCATAGGAGGAAACTTGTTCCTTTGAGTAAGAAGGTGGAGCGGAGGGAAAAACGAAGAGAGGTAACTTATTGTTCTGACAGTCACGACATCTCCATGTTCACCGAAGAGTAGGGATGTATAAGCAGGGCTCATGAGCACTATTCAGTGACCACTGTCTGTGAACTGTTCACGCCCTGGATAATAGACAAGTGTTAGCTGCATACGGTATCTGGTATCCTGTATCTGAAGATTATGACTCTTGGGGCCAGATAAAATGTGGGTGCTTCAGGGACATTTATAATACGAAACGGAAACTTCAACAGAGATCCGCAGCTCCTTGTCTGAAATTTTTGAGTCAGGGTTTTCAGATTTAGAATCCTATGATGTTTTGCTGATCTTATATTTTACATTTTACTCAACTAATTTTGAGTATTCTAGTCACACACACTAGTAGTTGTACAGTGATATATAACAGTGTTTCACTAGATGAATTTATAGTAGGTAGAATTGTTGAAAAAAACTTCCTCTGTCCATGGAGATTCTCCAGGCAAGAATACTAGACTGGGTTGCTGTCTCCTTTTCCAGGGGATCTTCCCAACCCAGGGATCAAACCTAGGTCTCCTGCATTGCAGGCAGACTCTTTGCCGTCTGAGCCACCTGGGAAGCCCAAGAATACTGGAGTGGGTAGCCTATCCCTTCTCCAGGAGAACTTCCCAATCCAGGAATCGAACCAGGGTCTCCTGCATTGTCGGCGGATTCTTTACCACCTGAGCTACCAGAGAAGCCCAAATTGAGCTTTGGGGGTTCTGAAATTGCTGTTAAGGGATTGACATTATTCATGTCTCTGAACTAGTCAGCTTTGTTACTGAGGTAGTGAACAATGATGGTAATATTGTGCTAACCGTGGAAAATCTAGTCAGGAAATTACAGCCTTTGTGGAAGAGAGCAGTCTCCCTGTCCACTTCATGGGACCTCACTCAGGCTGAACATTCTTATGGTTGTAAGACCCAGAATGAGGTCTTCCTGACAAGTTGACATTTTCAGTCATTTTAAGTATTTGCTTTGCTTACCGCACATCCACAAACATCCACCTCATCATTTCTCATATCCTGTCAAGAAAACAGCTTTAGTAATCTTGATGCTTTTGTTTCCATTAATCACATAGAATTCTGCATTTCAAGCCTGAGTCATTGGTCTCCAAACTTTTTTGATCACTCCATCAATAAAATTTTTGAAATTTCCTCCCCAGTAGATTATTTGCAGATGTTATTATACATGTACATTTGTGCTATAGATATATTTAAATAATAGTTTGTGATGTAGTGAAGGTCTGGTTCTCAGCAAAGTAAAATTTGCCTCTAAGGGCTGTCACAGGTGATAGAGCTCAGACAGAGAAAGGAGGGTCTTGTTGAGTGCCTGCATTTCGTACTTGCTGTTCATTTTTCCTTCTCCACCACCAGTTATGCAGACACCTTTGTTTAAATCTGGCTAGGGAGTTTTCATCTTCCTTGACTGTCACAACTTTAAAAACTTCTTCATATTACATACCACCAATAGCCATTTGTTATCTTAGAAAATGTTGACAGATCTGAACGGGGGAGGGGTGTGTGTGTATGTGTGTGAAAACTGCGTGGTTCTTTAAGTTCTGTGACTCCAGTGCTAAACCATTAAATAACCAGCATATATAACTACTGCCTATCTTATCGCAAACTATTCACTACGTAACCAAACTTAACCAAATAGCTGTATGCTGCAAGAATCTGAATGAGAGCACCACTTTTACTCTTTGTGTGGTATTTTAAAGAAAAAATATTTACAGAAGTTTTGAGCATTTGGTTCCTACATCTCAGTAGATCACCCTTGAGGTGTAAGCACCCACTTTAGAGAAAAATGTAGAATATCACAATAACCTCTTGACTGCTCTGTGAGCCCCCATCTCCTTTGTAACTGATCCTGTGCACGATTCATTCTAACCCAGCTTCAGAGTGTACCACTAACATCCTCTGAGATTTCCACTAACATATTAATGCAGTCTTTGGGGAAAAAGGTAGATTGAGGCTACATTTTGGTTTTTATGTCTCAGTTTAGTAAAGGTAGAGATACCATGTATCATCACCTATAAGAAATCACTAAAGGAAGAGATTTATTTCGTTGAAGTCTGATTTACAGTATTGGTGTTCATTTCTGCTCTACAGCACAGTGCTTCAGTTACATATATAATATTCTTTTTCTTTATGGTTTATCACAGGATGTTTAATATAGTTCCCTGATTTATACAGTAGGAAGAGATTTTTTTATCTTCTTTTCTAACATGTTGTATCTATGGCTTTAGAAAATGTAAATAAGTGAAGGTCTCTGTTCCTTTCTTGCAGCTTTTATAGAGTCTTGCTTCGGGATTGCTAATTTTCTGAAATATTTAAGTGTTCATATACCAATTTGCTTTATCAAAGACTCTGTTAGAATTTAATTTAGAAATCTATTCATAAAACCATAGGAATTTTTTTAAGTTGAAAGATTTCCAAAGTTTGACAAGGAAAAAATATATCTGGTTAGACAGGCAGAAGTTCCTGTTATAACAAGAGGGAAAAGGTGATTACATCTTTCACATAAAAACTTGGTTTCTTAAAAAAAAAAAAAAAAAACTTGGTTTCTTCCCTTCTACAGGCTGAACAATGAGTACTAATGAAGTAAATGGGTTTGTTCTCTCTCTCTCACAGGAAAAGGCATTAATAGCTGCTCAGCTGGACAATGCCATCGAAAAAGAGTTGCTGGAGAGACTGAAACAGGATACGGTGAGAAAGCTAGAAACTTTGGGGTACAGATTTTATTTTATTTTTTTTTTTTCAGATTTTATTTTTTAGGTGGTAGGTAATATGCCAGGAGACATGGGACTAGTTGGAAATGGGTTTTATTTTTAAAGATGTTAGAAAGAGCCTTACCTCGATTTTATTCCTGGAATAAAATAAGTATCATATTAGCTCTGGCTTGTAATGCAAGCATGTAAACTACTGCAGTTAACCCTTGATACTCCAGTTTGGAGACCTTTCCTTTTTTGCCATTATTCCCAACTCCTCCTCCAAACACAGCAATTCCAGGTCTCTACAAAAGACACACAGCTTTGATCCTTCTGCTTATTCATCCTAGTCTTTTAAGGTTCTTTAAAATGATTTTTATTCTCTTTTGAAAAATGAATGTCATTTAAAGAAATAACATGAATAAAATAGGCTTTTTACACCTTATTTCCCCTTTGTTGGCAAAACTACATTTGTTTCAATCCGTGGGTTTTATATACTACTATATTTTAACTGATCTGGTGTCCATCCTTCATAGAAGTTACCAGTTTGGTATTGCTGATTATTTAAATGTCAAATATGGGTTTTTTAAAGACACCACTGGCTCTGGGCTTGAACATAATATAGTACTATTACTTGTCAAACTAAATGTTCCTATTTAATCACTGAGGAAAATAATACGCTGGTTGGACAGTGGACTTTAAGCACAAGGTCAAACGTGGCGAAAGCTGACCCCTGTTTCTTTTCTTCAGTACGGTGACATCTACAACTTCCCCATCCATGCCTTCGATAAGGCCCTGGAACAGCAGGAGGCAGAGAGTGACTCTTCAGATGCTGAGGAAGAAGATGATGAAGAAGATGAAGAAGTAAGCTTTGTGTTTTTGCTCTGTCAAGCAGTACTCTGTAGGATTAGATCTATTTTTATGTAACAGAAACAGAGTATCATTTTTAGTTCCCTAACCAAAAATAGTTATCTGGTCACTCATTTCCTATCATTTTTTATTAATTTGGTTCAATAGTGGCTTCTTTGTTCTCCAGGATCAGCCAACAAACCACACATTGACAATTTAATCTTACTCAGTAGCCTTCTAAAATTTTTCCTGCAAGGTGACAAATAACAAGTCCTTATTGCCTAAAGGAACATAACGTTAAGGAACCTACTAAAATTTATCAAGGGTTTTAATCTTACTGTTAATATACAGGAAGTACTTAAGTGATAGTATTTTGGGGATAGGGGCAGATTCAACAAATTGATTCACAGGAGACTCACATAGGTACACAGTTGTACTTTTCCTATTAGTAATATAGTTTTTAATATTTGAAATGAATAGTTTTAGTTGAATGTATAAAGAATTGTTTGTTCCTATATACTGATTTTAACCGATTAAACTGATGTTTTATCTCTGATGATTTAAATCAGGCATGAGAATTGATATCCCTAAAGAAGTAAGTTGATTTGGTTGCCTAGTAACCATTCTCTCATTGTGTTTTCGTTAGTGATGTACTTATCAAAGAATAATTCTAGATGTCTAAACTGAATTCTCATTATGTATCTTGAACCTAACAGTTAGTTTTATTTTAGGATGTGGGGAAAAGAGAGTTTGTGGAAGACGATGAAGTGGATGAGAGCGACATAAGTGATTTTGAGGTGAGGTTCATGGGTAAAACACTGTCCTTTGGCTTCAACCAGAAATGGGGGTTGGGGTTCGGATCACACAGAACAGGTAAATTCTCTAATTTTAGTTCTAAATAGAACAGAGACGGGAGTTTAGGGAATGAATCTAGTGTCTTCTTTTTTTCCCTTCATGTGGTAGGATATGGATAAAGTGGACGCCAGCAGTGATGAAGATCAGGATGATAAATCCTCCAGTGAAGAAGAAGAAAAAGCCCTTGATGCCAAACACAAAGGCAAAACACCTCTGAAAGGGCCTTTGAGGAAGAAAAGAGCCTACGTAGAGATAGAGTACGAGCAAGAGACAGAGCCCGTGGCCAAGGCCAAAACCACGTGATTTCCCTTCAGACATTTGTAAATAGGACTGAACATCTTCCTTTTTTACATCTTAAACACATAACACTTCTGGGTTTTGCTCTTCATCTTGTTTCTTAACACAATATTTGTGTTTTTAATATTTATGCTAGTTCTGTGGGGCAAAAAATCTGGGAGTGGAGAAAAGCCTAAATTGTGAATATTTTTATAGCATTGTTACATGACATGTGCTGAAGTAACAGCTTGAGCCCAAGAAGCATAAGGGATGAGTCTGTGGGTATAAATATTTCTAAATTTAAATGTTACCCACTCACCCCTGTTTCCTTGGCATCCTCCCTCTTGCATGCCTCCCCCACCCCTTTATTTAGAAATGTCCAGATTCCATTTTTTCATATTCTCCTTTCCCTACTTCTGTGGGAGTTAAAAAGAAAGAAGGAAAGAGAAAGTTTAAGTTATAATGTTTAGTATAAATATACCTTTTGCCTGAAATAATTCCATTTAAAACAACTGGAAGAGAAAGAAAATCCTTTTCAGGAAAGTAATACAAGTCTTAAGTTGCGTCGCAGGGAGCGCCTTCAGAAAGCTGTTGCACTCTTCGGATGCAGCTCCCCACCTGACTGTCTTCACAGCTGTGGGGGATTTTAGCCAGGAGACCCTGAAACGTGAAACCAGACAGGCTTGTTTTTTTGACTGTTACTGCACATTGGTGGTTTTTTCTTGGTATCAGACTCAAAGAAGGAAAGAACCGACGACACCAGGGCAGTTCACAGAACTGGTGTGACTTTAGGAACTGGAAATGTCCTACTGGCTCACGAAGCAGCAGCTTTCTATCAGCCAGGATGAATCAGATTTGATCTAGGGCTTGAAAACTGATGGAGGTTAAAAAGCCAAGATGAATAAAATATCCCTCAATATTTTTAGGATGTTAATTTCTTTTCATGCTGCCTATAACTTTAAATTGAAGATTTTGAGACAATGATTTATAAATTATGTATACATGGACACACAGCTGTTATATGTGATGGCTTGGAGAAGTAAACTTCTGTGGAATATGAGACCAAAGGAAGAATTCCCACATGGATAAATAAAGTATGTGGAAAACATCATTGTCTCTGAAAAATTGGAAACATCTGTTATCTGAATTACTTACTCTACCTAAATTATTCCTTGGTGGATTACAGCCCATTATTTTAACTTTTTCTCTTCATTCAGACCACTAGAACAGAATTTCAATTTTGAAAACTCGATCATGATCCTTTTGCCCATTCTCTGTCCTAGTTCCAGAAGCATCCACTGATCCTCTTGCCTTTTCATCTAAAAAGTTCTGAATAGCTTTAAAGGGAGAATAAGGTATTGATCAAACTCTGCTGAAGGCTAAAAGACTGAGAGGTAGAGACTCAAACCTTCCATGTCCAATTACAGACTTGGTCAGGCACAAAACTATCACAGAAATCGCCTGAGGATGACGAGGCCTAACTGAAACCTCTGTCCCTCTGAAACTAACTGTCCCTCACCTTTACCCGTCCTGAAGAGCAGTGGTCCAGGAGAATCAGGCAGTCAGTGGCCTCTTCTAACAAGGCGCTCTTAACACACTCTGGTGTGAGGCTTGAATCCCTTGCCACGTCACATATCAGTTTCAAGAGAGCCTTCAGTAAGACCACAAGTCTACAGGAGACTCTGGAATCAAGAAGAAACATGATATTCATACTCTGAATCAGGATATTAAAACTGAAAAAGGCATCTGGGATAAAGCCCTCATTTCATAACGGAGGGAACTGAAGTCCAAGTTTAAGACCATAGGGCTGGAAGCAGAACGAGAGACCAGAGTCCAGACTTCTGAACTCCAAGCCCGCTGGTTTCTCTACAGCACACTGCCCACACACCCGGACACGCTGGCATGCCCAAGAGCACCTGGTTGCCCTCCAGAAGTTGGTGGTTTTACTGTTAGGAAACAGCCCTCCTGAAAAGGGAGAACTGGGCCCTCCCTACCAGGGGCCTATACTTTTGGCCAGAGAACAGGAAACGGCCCACAGTTCTTTAGCTTGGATGTGGTCTTAGGCCTGGAGGTTAAAGATACAGTGAGGGAAGTAAGCTTGGCTTCTGAGAATTCAGAGTTGATTTAACTTTTCTGTCACTTCAATGCTAGATCCTAGATTACCACCCTGTCTCTATTTACTTCTGCTTTGCCTTTCTAAAAATTTTTATGATGATGATTACATAAAATTGTAAATGTGCTTAATGCCACTGAATTATACACTTGAAAATGGTAAATTTTGTGTATTTTTTAACCATAATAAAAAAACTAAAAAGCCCTAAGGAGGCTGAAAAATTTAACTTATAGTGTGAAAATACCACACTTCTGGGCAGAAATATGACTGGGAGAAGAAAAGTTTACATCCTTCATCTTGATCTGAAAACCATTAAGTGGTTTCCTATAATGTGGGTGAGGTTCAGTACTTCACCTGTCGTCTTTCAACACAGTTGGGCTCTGCGTTCCACTCCCCAGACCTCACCCCCTCCATACTTCACATTTGTTTTCTGACCTCTCCACATTTTCTTGACTTCTACTTAGTATCAGTATTGATTCAATTTCATTCATCCATCTATTCCAGTCACTTCTGAAATATCTGTGTACTTAGTACTGGGCTTTCCCTGGTGGCTCAGTAGGAAAGAGTCCACCTGTCAATGCAGGAGCCTTGGGTTCAATCCCTGGTTCAGGAGGATTCCCTGGGTTGGGAAGACCCCCTGGAGGAGGAAATGGCAGCCCACTCCAGTATTCCTGCCTGGAAAATCCCATGGACAGAGAAGCCTAGCAGGCTATAGTCCATGGGGTTGCAAAAGAGTCAGACACCACTTAGTGACTAAACAGCAAAACTTAATACCAGGTTCTGAGTAAATCTGGAGTTCTCGGTATACCAAGGTGATCTTCCATCTTCCTGGAGCTTGGAGTTCAGCAGAGAGAGACAGTAAGTAAATAAATGCAACCTGGGAACAAATGTGATTCTGGGGTACATTATAAGGAGATGAGAGAATACAGTTCAGAACAGACACATACGTGTTGCTAAGACAATGGGACTCTCGCCCAACTAAGTCTTGTTTCATTCAGACTCAGTGGAAAAAGCCCTGATACTGGGAAAGATTGAAGGCAAAAGGAGCATGGGGTGGCAGAGAATGAGATGGTTAGATAGCATCACTGACTCAACGGACAAGAGTTTGAGCAAACTATGGGAGAGAGTAAACGACAGGGAAGCCTGGCGTGCTTCAGTCCATGGGGTCTAAAAGAGTTGGACGCGACTGAGCAACTGAACATTTCCTGCAAGACAGCCTTTTGCAGACTCAATGTGTTTGGGTTCCAGCTTGCTGTTCATGACACCCCCCTTGAGCCAGAGTTGGAATGCTAAGCAAATGTGTCCCCAGTCAGCGTTCTCCTGACCACACACGTTCAGTGTGTGCTGGGAGTGCTGCACCCTTGATCAGACTCAGGAAACCCAAGGGTGAACAAAGTCAAGGCTGTCTACTGTCGCGCTGCTCAACAGCCTGAACGTTCTAACAAGCCTCATAAATAGAGATGTCACCTGAGGAACTGAGTCTGTATCTTGTCAATGCCACTTTCACAGTAAAGTCCAACGGGTATCTGTACAGCATGTCCTTAGTACTTGGTACTGCGCGCACACCTGGCCAAGTCCTGCGGGGAGCATGGGTGGAGTCTCGCCCCTCAGCACGCCTGACCCTGGCGGTCATACCTGGGCCAAGTATACTGCAGGAGAAGCTTCAGGGTTTCCAGCATCTTCAGTCTGGCCTCCTCCTCGGGTCCATCATATACCTCCAAGTAACCAATGATGACTCGCTCCAGCCTTTTCAAGTGCCGGACACTTAGGATCCCCAACCTAACGACAACAGAGAAGATGCGATGCAGAGTGAAGTTGAGGAGTATGGCCAGATCCAGCTGCTCAGGGACTCACCTTTTCACAAAAGCTGCCAGGTTTCTCGCGTAAGTCCTGCGTAAGAGAAGGCGGTGCTCGGGCTCCATGTGCGTTAGGATCAGCTGCAGGACCTCGTCACAGTGTGTGGTGGGTCGGGCCCCATCTCCCTTCCAGTGTAGGGCTTTCTCCAGGACGGGGAATAAATCCAGCAGACACAGGAGCACAGCCTAGGAGGAAGTAGGAGAAAGGAGCTGTAGTTCACCAGTTGGTAGTCATGACACTCAATGATTTCTCTTGCAACTTCCACTCATCTACCACCCTCAGTGTCCATGTCATAGAATTCTAAAAGATGTGAGTAATACTACATTAAGTTTAATGTATTACTTTATATTTTCAAACTTTTTAAACATTCTTAGTTTCCATCAGACAGTCTCAAGTTAAAATCTCCTAGGATAGTTCTTTGCTAATCTATTGAATGGAGCAGAGCTAAGACTTTAATCCAGAATTTAGGAGTCTCAGTCTATTGTCACTGAATACCTAAGTTTAAGTTGATATTTACAAGTATAAATATCTACTATAAGACCTCTCCCCAACAGAATCTTAAGATGACTCTATTTGTATCCACTTTTGACCTCCCTATCTGAAGTTTCAAAGTCCATGTAATCCCTTTTAGCTCTCCTGGGATCATTGCTTTTTCTCTTACTTTTTAACTACCATCACAAGAGTCTTAACCTTACTGGTTTTTAGTATAGCCTAGATTCTCAAAACCTAAAATCATATTTTAAAAAGAAAGGGGCAGGCTGAGGTAGGAGGAGGGAGAATATCTGGCCTAAGATAAGAAACAAGGTTATTTCTACCTCTAATTTTATGTAACTTGTTTCTTGACTTCAGAATGGTCTTGGCGCCCCTCCCACCACACTATCCCCCAGAAATTCTCATTCTTTATAAGCAAGTATCACCTCCTTACCAGATCCTCTTAAAACACCCCAATACCACCAAACCTTGTTAGCTGCCTATTGTTAAATACCTACTGCATTTTATACAAACCTCTTTGAATAGATGTATTACTCTGTACTGTATTTATATTTACAGTATATATATATTTACATCAACATGTCTGCAAAGGATTTCTTAAAGCCAGAAACCTTGCCTGACTCATTCAGTCTTGGAACCTACAGTGGTGACTGGCACACAAGAGATACTCAGTGTCTACTGGAGGAAACAGCAAATGACGCTTACCCAACATGCAAAGAGGTCCCCGTGTCTGTGCTGATATAAAAGCAGCCCAGAAGGAAGGATACTTAATAAAAATAGAACTCATTCGGGAGTTCCCTGCCCGGTGGTCCAGTGGTTAGGACTCTGCACTCCACTGCTGGGGCCAGGGTTTGAGCCCTGGCTGGGGAACTAAGATCCTAAAAGCCATGTGGCTAAAAAGAAAAAAAAAGGAGGGGGGGGGAGGGGGGCAGTGGGAAGAAAGAACACTTCTTTCTCTCTGGTTCACAAATAGGTGAGAGACTACAAAAAGAAAATCTTTTTAAAAACTAGAACTTTTTCAGACATAAAGCTGCCCCCAAGTGATATATAATTGACCAGATGAAGACAAAACACTGGCTTTTCTGTGGAAGCTCAGAAACATGGATACCTCTTTGGTACTGAGACATTTTCACTAGCCATTTGCTAACCCCATTTTTTTTTTTTTTAATGTATTTATTTTTGCCTGTGCTGGGCCTTTGTTGCTGCTCAAAGGCTTTCTCTAGTTGCAGACTGCCAAGGCTACTCTTCGCTGCAGTAACCTCACTTCTCAATGCGGTGAGTTCTCTTGTTGTGGAGCGTGGGCTCTAGGCGCACTGGCTTCAGCAGCTGCGGCCCAAGGGCTCTAGAGTGCAGGCTCAGTGACTGTGGCACAGGGGCTCAGCGGCTCTGCAGCATGTGGGGTCTTCCTGGGCCAGGGATCGAACCTGTGTCCCCTGCATTGGCAGGCGGACTCCTGACCACTGTACCACCAGGGAAGTCCAGCTATCCCCATATTTTCAACTTGGTAGTGGCTCTCAGTTATCATCCCCACCTTCTAAGAAGAGAAAAATGCTACCAACCATTCTTATTCACATAATGCCACCTTCTCAAATTTGAAAGCTTAAGACTTAGAGTTATGAGCAAATCTTACAGTTAATCACCTGAACGAGGTGGTGCTCCCGTGTGTACAGGTGGTTGAAAAGGGCGTGGTAGACGACCTGGGCCCTGTTGTACTGCAGCAACTCAGCAGCTGGCTGCAATGAGACAAATCACCCAATTAAAGCTTCCCAGGGTGGGCAAAATGTTGATAAATTTTGAGACCAAACATGGTACATGGGATTTATTACACTACTCTATTTCTGTGTATATTTCAAAAGCTCTGAGATACAAGCTGCTTGTATTGTTGCCTGGGAAATCCCATGGACAGAGGAGCCTGGGAAGCTACAGTCCATGGGGTCACAAAGAGTCGGACACAACTGAGAGACTTTCACTTCACCTCACAAGCTAGTAGATTGTTTGAGGAAAATATAGGCAAAAATATAAATTACTGAATTGAGGTACATAACAGCATTAATAGTTAATAAAACATATAAATACAAACAATAAAATGGTGATACTGTGAATGAGGAATGGCCACGAAGACTCAGTCTGTGCCATCAACACACATACCAGAGAGCGGAGGTCACTCACCACATTAAGCACAATGTGATGGAGGCAGCGGACACCCAGGATTTTGTTTTCAGTCTGATAGTCATCTGACATGAGCAATGATGGAGGAAGTATTCTCTCCAGATGTTGGCTCAACCAGGGTCGAGCGACCTTTTGCAAAGTCCATGAGAAAACGTATTTGGTGGCCGGGTTATTCTTCCAGGAGTCCCTAAATAGAAATGTGAAACCACATTAAGTGACATGGTGTCCTGTTGAAGCTCAATGGATTTTCTTGGACTTGAAAAAAAAAAAAGTCCCGCGTAAGGTAACTCTTGATGTTATAACATACATTTTTAAGATTTAGATAAAAGTAACTTACTAAAATTACACTAAATCCATTTATTACCCAGGGCTCTGAGCCTAAAGCATATCCAAGGAAAAGTAGCCAGTTACAGCCACTGCTATGTAAAGAATCTGTGGCGATGGTAGTAGTGGTGGTTACAGGGAGAAAGTCTTGAGAAGGGAGAGAGGAGGAAAGGAGATGCCTTCAGTAACGTTATTACTATATGGGAGCAAATGATTCAACATTCAAACAGCAATTTATAGCTTATAAAGTGAGTTTATACACATTACTCAATCTTCAAATACAGTGTAACACGTAATGTTATCTTTGTAACAATGACACTGGTCCTATTCTGAAGCAATAAAAACGCAATACCAGGCTGCCTCATAACTAAGCCTTTTAACTCCATTGTTGTTGTACAGTCGCTAAGTCATGTCCAACTCTTTTTGACCCCATGGACCGCAGCCTGCCCGGTTCCTCTGTCCATGGGACTTCCTAGGTAAGAATACTGGAGTAGGCTGACATTTCCTTCTCCAGGGGATCTTCCCTACCCAGGGATCGAACCTGTGTCTCCTGCACTGGCAGGTGGATTCTTTACCACTAAGCCACCAAACATGGCTACCACATCTAACAAAGGCAAGGATGAGTTTCAACAGCCCTGAGTTTAAATTTAAACCCTACCTTTAAATCTCCAAATCCCCAACCTCACCTAACTAAAGAAAGTTAAGTCTAAATAAATGAGACTTAATTTCCAATTTCAGGGCAGTTGTCAGGAGCACTGGAAAATCGAGTCTGAAGACCTAGGTTCTAATGTCGAATTTGCCACTACCTAGTTAATGTCATTTATAGCAAATCACAATCTTTCTGGGCCTTGAGACCTGCTATTAAACGCCCTCATCTTACTGATGAAAATACAAGACTCCTTTGAGCTCTAGCCTTCTAAAACATTAGGCTGAAGCTCAAGTTGATGGCCCTTATTGGCAAGAGTACTCACTTATTCAAATCGGGTTTGAGAAGCCCCATGATCGCACTAAATCTCCCTTTCTCCTCTTCATTTTCTCCGTGGAGGAATCCAGCCACAGAGCCACAATCTGTGACCTGAAGCAATAAGGCGAGCACCTGTCCAGCGACCTCTTGAGATCTTTGGCTGGTCCACGGTTGCTCCAAGCTGTGTGTGACCGCAAAAACATAGATGGGTCCTGCCAAGGGACGGAGGCTTGTCTTCCATGCAGGGCAAACCAAGGAATTCTTGGCGGCCTCGACCTTCCTCAAGAGCTTAAGAAACAGTAACGCAACTGCCGCCGCTTTCTCCGCCACTTCGGAGTGGCGGTCACCTCTCCCTTCCGGCTCCTCCGCAGGGGCTGCATACTTCCCCAAGGCTTTTACCACCTGCCCCAGCATCTCGGGCATTCCACGGAGCGAGGCGTCACTCCCCTCAAATAACCGATCAGATTCTTTAGCTTCGAGCAGAGCAGCGAGGTCCTCAAGAGCTGCATTTCTGGCCTTGCCCCGTCGGGATTCCTGGCCGGCAAACTGGTGCAAGATCTGGGAGAAGGCCTGCCCGAGGGCGGAGGAAGGCCACGCTCCGGGCAAGGAAGAACCTTCCCAAGGTCCCCCCGGGGATTCCCGAGGGCCGTGAGGCTCCATCCCTCAGACCGAGAACGCCGACGGAGGCGGCCGGGGATCCGCTACAGAACGGGAGGAAAGATCACCTCGGGGGCTGGGATTCTCGAAAAGCACAGAAGGAAAAAAAAAAAAAACGGTGAGACGTCTAGGAGGACAGCGGGGAGAGACGGTCTAACAGGCAGAAGAGTAAAGATATAAAGGAAAAGATGCGAGAAAGAGGTGTCTCTGGAAGTAACAGAGTCTGATTCCCAAAATGGAGAGGGGAAGTTACTCTGGCCTTTCTAAAGACTTAAAAAAAAAAAAAAGACTTTAAGAAATAAACCCCATACGCACGACTTTCGCACGGCCACCGTTATCTGAAGCCCTTCCGGCGCGCCTGGGCGTGTCAGGATCCGACTCAGCCAGCGTCGCTGCCGCAAAGCAGAAGGCTAGCTTCCGCCATTACCGCGGCAACGCTCCATCATTTCACGACGGACGGTCGTAAAGCAATGCCGTCCCAGGATCAAAAAGGGCGGAGCCGTGAGGAGGATTTTTGCATGGGGAATAACCCCCCTAGATATTTTCTTTCTGTTTCCGCCCACTAAAGTAGAAACAAAAGAAATATCACGGAACGTCGGTGACGGTGATAAAATGTACAGGATTTTATATGCAAATATAAATAAATAAGCCCTACCTCTGTCATCCTTCGTGAAAAGTGAGTGGGCCGTCTCTGGAGTTCCTTAATCAGCTGATCAGGCTGATCCTTTTGTAGTTCATGAGCATGATGATTGGGTGTTCACGCTGCTGCGTGACATGTGCCTCCCTCACTAAACCTTGTTACGACATCGGCACATTACCTGTCTGACGTGAACTAAGAGGATCGTTTATAATTACAAGATATTATGTTTCAGCTGTGTGTTTGTTGTTGGTAATTTTTACATATTTAGTACACGCGCAGTTGTTTTTATTCTGGTTTGACGTCAACTTTTGAGGAACATTTAGTACGTGTAGTCGTAGTCCTCTGGGAACACTTACCCGCAAGAAACGTTCAAGGGTCGCCTGAGTAGAGTGTCAGGCGCATATCATGCTGTTGTTCCCGCGGCTGTGGGGGCGGGGCCGCCCCCCGAAGTTGCCGGAAAAGTGTCGGCCGCTGACGCAGTGGGTTCCCGGCGTGAAAGGTGGCTCACGCGTTCTCAGGTCGCGGTGCTTGGCCGTTCTGGGAATTTGCCGGGTGATTTCCCGTAACTTCCATCGTGCAATAGGAATCCGGGGAAGCACACTCCGTCTGTGCCCTGGCGTGGGCGGGAGCGCGCTCTGAGAAACGCGCGGCGGACACCCGGGGCGGGAGGCGTCGAAGAGCCTACTCGGCCGCTTCTCAGAGGGAGGCCTCGGGTCGCTGCGCAAATCCACGCGGCCCCGGAGGCCGGCTTAGTCTCTTCCGTGTGCCCACAGGTCGCCTCGGGTTTCTTGGATTCCTCTGGGCTCTGAGCCCCTAGGCCGTCCTGAGGCAGATCTTAGGGAGTGGGACGGTGTCAAGAGCAGGTTCCGGGCCCCAGAGCGTGATTAGGGTGAGGGGAAACGAAAGACTTTTGTTCCGTCGTGGACAGCGCCCTGATTTGTTGTCCCATCGCTCAGTCCGGCTCTGCGACCCCATGGACTGCAGCACGCCAGGTTATCTGTCCATCACCAACTCCCAGAGCTTGCTCAAACTCACGTGCATCCAGTAGGTGAGGCTGTGCAACCGTGTCAACCCTGTCCTCCCCTTCTCCTCCCGCCTTCAATCTTTCCAAGCATCAGGGTCTCTTCCAGTATGTCCGTTCTTTGCATCAGATGGCCAAAGTGTTAGAGCTTCCGCATCAGTCCTTCCAATGAATATTCAGGAATGATTTCCTTTAGGATGGACTGGTTTGATCTCTTTGCAGTCTAAGGACTCTCAAGAGTCTTCTCCAACACCACAGTTCAAAAGCATCAAACTCCCTATCTGTGGATCTTGTCTGTAATTCTTTCCTGCTTCCAACTCCCTCCTCCCCCCGACCCCCACCCCAGCTTGGCCAAAATTTCAGTACCTTCTCTGTGGGTTATAATACTGCCTACTTCTTAGGATTGTTATGAGAAATAAAGAAGTTAAATATACGTGGCTCAGAGCAATCCCTAGTCTCTTGTAAATTTAATACAGGTGTTAGTTCTTATTGTTAAACCACAGCTTCTGTATTAACTTTTATTTCCTCCTTTTAGGGGAATTTTATGGTTAGGACCCTTCCTCTCTCCCTTTCACTTGACCTTCTTTTCTCTGACCAATTGGTGGCACTGATGGTATTCTTAGCAAAATCCAACGTTGATTAAAAAGTTCTCCCAAGGAGATTCTCCCATATCAGATATCGGCCCCTATGGGGGCAAGATGGCAATCCACAAACCATTATTGTACCCCTCCTTTGCGGACCCTGTCTGTTCTGTTCCACATTCCCCTTGTGCTAAGTGGATTCGAGTTAATTCCTTATGAGGAAAGTACTTTTGTTGCAAGAGCTCACCCCCTCTGCTCACTGAGTTTCCGGAGGCCAGAGACGGTGGCTTTATCTCCAGTGCCTGGCACGATTTAGTCATGCAATGCATGTTTGTTGAACCCACAAGTCCATCCGCAAAGGCCTGGCTGAATAAAGCAGGGTGCATCCACACAATGCAGTTCTGTACAGCTGTACAAAGGAATGAAGACCATCTCTGTGGAGGCCATGGAACCCTAGGATATGTTGTTAAGTGAAAAAAAAGCAAGGCTGAGGGACTTCCCTGGGATCCGTTGGTTAAGACTGCGTGTCCAACGAAGGGGGACTGGATTCCATCCTGGGTGGGGGAAGTAAAATTCCACATGCTAGGCAGTGTGGTCAAAAAAAAAAAAGGAAAGCATACATCAGATATATGTTGCCTCCTTCCTAAGAAACATGTGGTGCATTTGCTCACATTTTTTAAAAAGCAGCAATGGAAGAAGAAATTGCACACTAATTTTAAAAAGGGCTACTTATAAGAAAAGAACAAGGTGAAAACCATGGGTGTGGAGGCTAGACTTCTTTTGATCTACTCGGTCTCATTCTAAGTTTTGAATTTGGGATCTTGTAAATACGTAATTATTTTTAAAAGAAAATAACAAAGCACTTCCTACAAGGAAAAAAAAGCCATGAATCAAAGTATATTTCAAGTTACTGGCATAACCACATGGAAAAATAAGAAACTGACTTTAAAACTGATGATTTTGGCTGTATATCCTTAGTGTGATATAGCCTAAGAACAGAAAAGAATGGCAAAAAAACCAAGCTGCTTTCAGTAACAGTAGTTGTTAGTAATAATACTGGTATTGTTATTTAGATGCTGTTGCATGTATATTTTACATATTTTGTGTATATAAAATAGCAAAGAAGTCTTAATGTTGTTAGAAACCAGATCTACGGTGAAAGATAAAGATATACAAGTATGAAATCAATGAAGTTAGGTGTAAATTCCATAAGCGAATATTTCAATCAGCAATGGTAGTGTGATTAATCATTAATTTTTCTTATTCTGTAAAATAAATATATCCTAACTGTGTTCACTGAAAAGATCAATAAGTAATGATAATCCAACAGTTATGAGCAGCTCTTGTGTCCAAATGCACAATTTAAAGGCCATTGTCCACTAAGAGTAGCCAGGATTCCTTGAGGAAATGACTGATGTTAGAACTGGGGCAAGGATTGTGTAAGATGAGCTTGAGGTGTTTTATAATGACAGAAAGCAAGGTAGCCATCAAATACTACTGAAGTTATGTGAAAAGAACCCAAGGGCAAGGATGAAGGGGGACCCTTTGGCCAAAGATGGAGCAACTTGAACTTAAGAAAGAATAATGACTAATGGATTGAAACACATCTAATATCCACAAGTCCATGAATTCACTTATAGTAATACTAAAAAATAAAATAAAAATCTCTCATCATTCACGCTTGATCACCTAAGGAACCAAATCTTTATTTTACAATTGGTAAAAGGTGAAAAAAAACAAGCATTTATTCTACTATAGATTTCAGGATACCCAGATAGTTTGTAAGGGCACCAAATGTCACAGAACTAGTAGAATTAGAAAATTACTGTTCACAGCTCTTAATGAAGCTCTGGGACTAGGCAATGGCCACAGACAGTGGCTATTGGAATTATGAAGTGGAACATTGATGGGAAACTTATAATGGCTGGATCAAGCTAACAAAACCTGAACCCACTGATTATCTTAAATCATTAAAAGAGAGACAATCAGATGCCATGTGCCTCGATGCAATGCAACAGGAAATACACACGGTCTATGAAATATTCTTGCACAAAAACTGACCCTAAATCTAATCAAACTTCTAGATCTAACTTCGTGAAATGGCAAGAAACATGGAGAACACAGAAATAGATCAAAACACCAAGTCAATATGAGCAGCCGAACTAAGGATACAGGAAATTTCACAAATTATCTAGTTTCTTCAATAAATAACTCAGTTCAGTTCAGTCGCTCAGTTGTGTCCGACTCTGCAGCCCCATGAACCGCAGCATACCAGGCCTCCCTGTCCATCACCAACTCCCGGAGTCCACCCAAACCCATGTCCATTGTGTCGGTGATGCCATCCAACCATCTCATCCTCTGTTGTCCCCTTCTCCTCCCGCCTCTCAATCTTTCCCAGCATCAGGGTGCCAAGTCTGCCATACTGCCGTCCATGGGGTTGCAAAGAATCAATGTGATTGAGAGACTGAACAACAACTATCTGCTTTTATTTTCTGAATGAGATTGTTTTCTGAAAGAGTTTGTTTTTTTTTTTTAATAAATGTTTGGTTGAATTCACCAGTGAATGATTCAATATATGTATTGCAAAATGATCACCACAAGAAGTCTGGTTAATGTCCATCACCACACAGTTAAATGTTTTTTCTTGTGATAAGAACTTTTAAGATGGATTCTCTTAGCAACTTTCAAATAAATAATACAATGTTTATTAATTATAGTCACCATGCTGTACATTACATGCCCAGGACATATTTATTTCAAAACTAGAAGTTTATGCCGTTTGACCACCTTCACCCATTTTGTCTGCCCCCTTCTCCGCCTCTGGCAATCACCCATCTGTCCTGTTTCTATGAACTTGTTATTTATAAAAATGCTTTTATGTTTTTTAAAATTATTTGTTAGAAAAGCAATCGTCAAACTTTTTAGCCTCAGAAGCCTTTACATGCTTTAAAAATTATTGAGTCATACTCACAAAGATAACTGGAATCGAAAACACCGAAAATAAATTTTTCTAAGGATGTGGAGATGGTGAAACACTCATACAGTGGTGGTTGAAATGTAAAATGGTGCAGCTGTTGTGGAAAGCAGCTTGATGGTTTCTCAAAAAGTTAAATATAGACTGCATGCATGCGTGCATGCCAAGTCGCTTCAGTTGTGTCCGACTCTTCACAACCCTAATGGACTGTAGCCTGCCACACTGCTCTGTCCATGAGATTCTCCAGGCAAGATTACTGGAGTGGATTGCCATGCCCTCTTCCAGGGGATCTTCCTGACCCAGGGATCGAACCCACATCTCTTACATCTCCTGCACTGGCAGGCAGGTTCTTTACTACTAGCACTACCTGGGAAGGCCCCTAAATATAGAATAACAAAGAATTAATCATATGAGACCCAGCAACTCTATTGCTAGGTATGTAGCCAAGAGAACTAAAAACATGTATTCATACAAAAACTTAGATGCAAATGTTCCTAGCAGCAGTATTCATAACAGCCAAAAATGAAATCAACCTAAAAGCCCATCCACTGATGAGCAAAACGTGGCGTGTACCTGCCGTGGAACATTATTCAACCGTAAAAAGGAATGGGTTTTTGATATCTGCTGCAATATGAGTGAACTTTAAAGACATTATGTTAAATGAAATTAGCCAGACGTTAAGGATTTCATTTATATGAGATGTTCAGGGTAGACACATCAGTGAAGTCAGAAAGGGATTGAGGAGGAACTTCCCTGGTGGTCCAGGGGTCTAAGACTCTGTGCTTCTAATGTGGAGTGCATAGGTTTGATCCTTGATGGGGGAACTAAGATCCCACATGCCTCTTAAGTGCAGCCAAAAAGAGGAAAAAAAATCTGGTTGGGGAGAACAGGGAATTGACAGTGGCTGTTAACAGCTATGGGGTTTCTTTTTAGAGTGATAATGTTTGGAATTAGCTAGTGCAGAGTTCCAAAGAATAGCAAGGAGAGATAAGAAAGCCTTCCTCAGCGATCAATGCAAAGAAATAGAGGAAAACAACAGAATGGGAAAGACTAGAGATCTCTTCAAGAAAATTAGAGATACCAAGGGAACATTTCATGCAAAGATGGGCACAATAAAGGACAGAAATGGTACGGACCTAACAGAATCAGAAGATATTAAGAAGAGGTGGCAAGAATACACAGAAGAACTGTACAAAAAAGATTTTCACGACCCAGATAATGATAATGGTGTGATCACTCACCTAGAGCCAGACATCCTGGAACGTGAAGTCAAGTGGGCCTTAGAAAGTATCACTACGAACAAAGCTAGTGGAGGTGATGGAATTCCAGTTGAGCTATTTCAAATCCTGAAAGATGATGCTGTGAAAGTGCTGCACTCAATATGCTAGCAAATTGGGAAAACTCAGCAGTGGCCACAGGACTGGAAAAGGTCAGTTTTCATTCCAATTCCAAAGAAAGGCAATGCCAAAGAATGCTCAAACTACCATGCAATTGCACTCATCTCACACGCTAGCAAAGTAATGCTCAAAATCTCCAAGCCAGGCTTCAACAGTACATGAACCATGAACTTCCAGATGTTCAAGCTGGATTTAGAAAAGGCAGAGGAACCAGAGATCAAACTGCCAACATCTGTTGGATCATTAAAAAAGCAAGAGAGTTCCAGAAAAAACATCTATTTCTGCTTTATTGACTATGCCAAAGCCTTTGACTGTGTGGATCACAATAAACTGTGGAAAATTCTGAAGGAGATGGGAATACCAGACCACCTGACCTGCCTCTTGAGAAAGCTATATGCAGGTCAGGAAGCAACAGTTAGAACTGGACATGGACCAACAGACTGGTTCCAAATAGGAAAAGGAGTATGTCAAGGCTGTATATTGTCACCCTACTTATTTAACTTATATGCAGAGTACATCATGAGAAACGCTGGGCTGGAAGAAGCACAAGCTGAAATCAAGATTTCCGGGAGAAATATCAATAACCTCAGATATGCAGATGACACCACCCTTATGGCAGAAAGTGAAGAGGAACTAAAGATCCTCTTGATAAAAGTGAAAGAAGAGAGTGAAAAAGTTGGCTTAAAGCTCAACATTCAGAAAACTAAGATCATGGCATCTGGTCCCATCACTTCATGGCAAATAGATAGGGAAACAGTGGAAACAGTGTCAGACTTTATTTTGGGGGCTCCAAAATCACTGCAAATGGTGATTGCAGCCATGAAATTAAAAGACGCTTACTCCTTGGAAGGAAAGTTATGACCAATCTAGACAGCATGTTAAAAAGCAGAGACATTACTTTGCCAACAAAGGTCCGTCTAGTCAAGGCTATGATTTTCCCAGTGGTCACGTATGGGTGTAAGAGTTGAACTATAAAGAAAGCTGAGTGCCGAAGAATTGATACTTTTGAACTGTGGTGTTGGAGAAGACTCTTGAGAGTCCCTTGGACTGCAAGGAGATCCAACCAGTCCATCCTAAAGGAGATCAGTCTTGAATATTCATTGGAAGGACTGATGCTGAAGCTGAAACTCCAATACTTTGGCCACCTTATGCGAAGAGCTGACACATTTGAAAAGACCCTGATGCTGGGAAAGAGTGAAGGCGGGAGGAGAAAGGGATGACAGAGGATGAGATGGTTGGATGGCATCACCCACTCAATGGATGTAAGTTTGAGTAAATTCCGAGAGTTGGTGATGGACAGAGAGGCCTGGCGTGCTGCAGTCCATGGGGTCACAGAGAGTCGGACACAACTGAGCGACTGAACTGAACTGAATGGTTGCCCAACTTGTAAATATACTAAAATCTACTGAATTATAAACTCTAAATTGCCAGTCCCATGTTATGTGATGGAGGAGGAGATGGCAACCCATTCCAGTATTCTCGCCTGGAGAATCTCCTGGACAGGGGCGCCTGGCAGGCTATAGTCCATGGGGTTGCAAAGAGTCAGACACGACCAAAGCAACTGAGCACCGTGGTATGTGAATTAAATGTCAATTTAAAAACTAATTTTAAAAAATATTGAGGATTCCAAATTGCTTTTCTTTATGTTAGATATTATTTTGATAGATAAATTTTTCTATGCAAGAAATGAAAACTGACAAAATTTTAATATTTCCATTGAATTGCTTAAAACATAGCAATAATAACCACATTCATTATATGTTAACTAAAACTTATTTTTCTGAAAATCAATTCTATTTGTCAAGATAAAACAAAAACCAAGAAGAGTAGAATTACTTTACATTTTTGTAAAAAGTGAAAAAGTGTGAAAGTGCCAGTTGATCAGTCGTGTCCGACTCTTTGAGACCCCATGAACTGCAGCCCGCCAGGCTCCTCTGTCCATGGGATTCTCCAGACAAGAATACTGGAGTGGGTTGCCATTTCCTTCTCCAGGGGATCTTCCTGGCCCAGGGATCGAACCCACGTCGCCTGCACGGCAGGCAGATTCTTTACCGTCTGAGCCACCAGGGAAGCCCCTCATTTTTTTGCAAACATTTCTGTAAATATTTTCAGCTGTCATATGTGGTTTAATAGGAGAAAGCTGGATTCTCAGATCTGCTGCTGCATTCACCCTGTTGAAAAACTCCACCATACATTCATGAAAGAATGAGAATGAAAATGATAGACAATATATTAATATTATTATAAAAATAGTTTTGACCTGGCAGACCTCCTCATAGAGTCTTGTGAACCCTCAGGGGGCTCCAGATCACACTCTGAGAACAGCACCTGGAAATTCACACACAAGTCGGACACAACTGAGGCAACTGAGCACGCATGCATGAACAATCAATATCAGTTGATATCTAGGATTCACATTGAAATACTTCAGAAAGAGGGGTGGTGGGAAGGAGTGATTGAGGGAGAGATGAAACAAGATTATCAACATGTTGCATCTGGGTAGTAGGTCATGGGTGTTCTTCTTATCAGCTTCTCTAATGTACATCTGAAATCTTCCCATGATAAAAGATGTGCTGTTGCTCCTATTTTAACCAGTGTTGGTTTAAGGGCTTCCCAGGTGGCCGTGGTGGTAAAGAATCTGCCTGCTAATGCAGGAGACACAAGAGACTTGGGTTTGATCCCTGGTTCATCAAGATTCCTTGGAGTAGGAAATGGCAACCCACTCCAGTATCCTTGCCTGGAGAACTACATGGATAGAGGAGCCTGGCAGGCTACGTCCATGAGGTCGCAAAGAGTCAACACGACTGAGCACACACACGCAGGGAGCTAAGACCTTACATGCCTCTCGGCCAAAAATCCAAAACACAAAACAAGAACAATATTGTAACAAATTCAATAAAAACTTTAAAATGTGGTGCACGTTTGAAAAATAAAAATCTTGGGACTTCCCTGGTGGTCCAGTGGTTAAGACCCTGTGCTTCCAATGGAGGGGATGAAGGTTTGATCCCTGGTCAGGGAACTAAGATCCCACATGCCATTCGGTCAAAAAATAGAAATAAATACTTTTTTTTACAAAGGATACAGAGATGAATTTGACGACGTTCCTGCCTTCAACAGCTTTTCATCTGCTGGGGGAAGAGCTATAAGGAAGGCATTTGAGAAAAAGTGGCACCTTTAAGGGGCACCAGGCATCCTGCTCCGGGCCTCAAATCCGATGTTTCCTCCTCACAGTCACCCTACGAGGCTGGCATCATTATCTCCGTCCTGCAGATGAAGAAACTTTGAAACTTCAAAGTTTAGAAACTTACCCAAGATCTCACAGTGGAAAGTGGTAAAATGCGATTAAAACCGGATCTGATAAGTCCCCAGGTCTTTGCTCTTCCTGGCTCTTCCTTTTCTCTGTAGACCCCCCGGGTGCCCAGTCCCGGAATGTCACTACCACTGTGAACCTCGTGAATGGGCCCCCTCAACAGAAACCCGGGTGGTGACGTGGGGAGCCCACAGTCTCCAGGAAAAGAACTAATAATAACGTCAACTGGACTGGTCTTTACCCTCCACCTGTCCCCTCATTCAGTCTATACAGCTTAACTCCTTGGAGTAGGCATGTTGTCCATCTTGCCTCCCTCTCCTCAACTCTTTCTCCTCCCCCAACTTTTGGAAAGCAATCTGGCAACATCCCTTGAAAGAATGAATTCAGTGGCAACTATAGTCTTGAGACTCCATCAAATACAAATAACCCTATAAGGATATGGCTTTAAGACCACATAAGAACAAGTAGGTTCCTTGTGTGACTGTTCGTAGGGCAAAACCCTGAAAACAAAATGAAAGTTCATCAAGAACACATCCCCACTGGGGAATTCCCCAGCCATTTATTAAAAGAATGAAATAGAGCTAAACCAGAGGACCAGGAGGGGTTTCCACAAGGTCTTGTGCAGTGGTGAGTGTAAGATGCAAGAGATGGTATGATCTCCCAGTTATCAGACAGTGCTTTAAAGTTAATGCCTTTAGATCTAAGAATACTTGCATGAGGAGGACATATGCCAGGCTATATCCCAGAGTCTCTGCACAGATGACTGTGGATGCTGCCATGGGGTAAAGAAGGAACAGAGGAAGATGCATGAGCTTAAGAAAACCAAACAGAAAGGGGGAAAAATGACCACATCTTTTTACAAAGCATATACGTGATTATATTTATATACTTAAGTAAAATTATATATGAACGTGGTTATGTATGAAGAGATTAGAGTTTTAAACCTTTCTTTTAAGGAGAAATGGAAGAATGTAGTAAATTCCAGAGATTTTGTGGCTAAACCTTTAGTAGTACCTCTCAGGTTTTCCAAGACCATAGGTCTGACGACTTAAAGTGAAAATGAAGTTTTTGCTCCCATTTATTCAACTAAGTGTAAAAGCTGATGTGATTACAGCTTGACTGTATTTCAACTATGTCTTTCAAGGCTCGGATGGTCTAAACATGGTTAATAATAGGATTCTGAAATACACTGTAAGATAATTACTGCTTGCGCAGAGAGACTTTTCTGCTTATAGGCCAAATAAAAAATGATAATACAATATTTAAACCCTGAATACCCACAGAGAGTGAGGCAACCACTATATCCTTTTGCATATAAGGCTATAAAATTTTTAACATTGATTATGACTATAACTCTTGGACTAAGAATATACTAATTATTTTGAAGTTTCTTTACATTAATAAAACCCGTAGAACAAGCACCCAATGGCTCTTAATGAACCAAAATTCTTTTGAAACAATATCAGTTCAGTTTAGTTCAGTCGCTTAGTTGTGTCAGACCCTTTGCGACCCCATGGACTGCAGCATGCCAGGCTTCCCTGTCCATCACCAGTTTTCAGAGCTTGCTCAAATTGAAGTCCGTCGAGTCAGTGATGCCATCCAACCATCTCATCCTCTGTCAACCCCTTCTCTTCCTGCCTTCAGTCTTTCCCAGCATCAGCATTTTTTCCAATGAGTCGGCTCTTCGCATCAGGTGGCCAAAGCATTGGAGTTTCAGCTTCAGCATCAATCCTTCCAATGAATATTCAGGACAGATTTCCTTTAGGATGGGCTGGTGTGATCTCCTTGCTGTCCAAGGGACTCTCAAGAGTCTTCTCCAACACCACAGTTCAAAAGCATAAATTCTTTGGCACTCAGCTTTCTTTATAGTCCAACTCTCACATCCATCCATGACTACTGAAAAAACATAACATTATAGAGAAGTATAAAGCAAAAGAGGCTTGTAAATATGGATTGAACCCGGGTCTCCTGCATTGCAGGCAGATTCTTTACTGACTGAGCCACTAGGGAAGCCCATAAACACAACATCCATCAGAGTAACAGCTGTAGCCACGCTGAAAATTTGACCAAGTGAGTTGACTTTCACAGTGATATGAGCCCACTGCATCTCCAATTATATATCTTTCTCCCTCCTAAAATTTTAGGGCTACTTAGCCTCCTTTTTGTGCCTGAGCTCAGTGTAACATTTCTGCAGTCATTTCTTTTGTTAAGGCGGCGTATGATCAAAGAACATCTTCCCCACGTGCTGGTCCTTCCACAAGGGTGTGGATCCCACTCACTTGTTTTTCCTCGAGGACCTCATTCCAATGGCATGACCTTGCTATGTTCTCTACTCCATCATTACCGTTAGTTTCCAAAAGGCTCACTCTAGTCCACTGCTAAAATGTCCTCCCTGACGCCAGATTCCTCTGGAGCTACCCTGTTTCTCTGCTTAGCAAAATGTCTCTTTATTTGTCTGCACCAGGTCTTAGCTGTGGCACTCAGGATCCCCGCTGCACCTGTGGGATCACTCGTCGCTGTGCGCAGACTCTGTAGTTGTGGCTTGCCACCTCAGTAGTTGCAGCGCATGGGCTTAGTCGCTCCATGGCAAGCGGGATCTTAGTTTCCCGGCCAGGGGTCGAACCTGCATCCCCTTCAGTGGTTAAGGCTCCACCTTAACCACTGAACCACCAGGGAAGTCCCTCAGCAAAATATTTTACAAAAAAAAAAAGAGAAAACAACAAACTATTCATGTTGTCTCCAACTCCCCACTTAACATTCACTCAGATTTCTTTTTTTATGAAAAGTTCACATCTGGTTGTATCTCTTAAATTTTTAATACTTTAAAAATCTCTCTCTTTAAAAAAAAAAAAAGGCCATTGAAGAAGAAGGGCCATTTCTTCCTGTAAAGGGACCAAAGCTCTGAATTTGGCAGATTGCTTCTGCTTGGCGTCATGTAAATTGTTCCTCTATCACCCCCATTTCCTGTGAAGAGCTAGTTAGATCTAGAGGCAGGACTACAGCCAGGATCAGTCTTGGGGGGCAGGGCTGTGCCCTGACTGTATCGCAGGAGGCACGTCATTTCCCACTCTTATTGATAAGAGAAATATCTGACATAAAGTTCCTTATCAGCCTCTCCCTTGGTGGCATTAGCAGCCATAGATGATCTCTGCTTTATTAGGGGCTACAAAATGGCAACTTCTAATTTTATAACAGGCAGACCTCTTTTTATTGCCCTTCACTTTGTTGCACTTTGAAGATAGTACCTTTTTTTACAGATTGAAGGTCTGTGGCAACCTTGCGTCAAGCAAGCCCATCGGTCCCATTTTTCTAACAGCATTTGCTCACTTTATCTCTCCGCATCACCTTTTGGTAATTCTCAAGGAATTAGAAGTGAAGCCTGAAGATGGGACTGAATTGCTGCAATCACATAAAACAAAAACAAAAACAAAAAAAACTTTAAGGGCTGAGGAGTTGCCTCCTACAGATGAGCAAAGAAAATGATTTCTTGAGCTAGAAGCTACTCCTGGTGAAGATGCCGTGAAGACTGTTGAAATGACAACGAAGGATTTAGAACACAACATAAAACTTAGCTGGACAGAGTTTGAGAGAACTGATTCCAGTGTTGAAAGAGGTGCTACTGTGGATAGACTGCTATCAAACAGCTGTGTCTGCTAGAGAGAAATGATTCATGAGAGGAAGTCAATCGATGTGGCCCACTTCACTGATGTCTTATTTTAAGAAATTGCCACAGCCACCACAACCTTCAGCCACCACCACCCTGATCAGTCAGCTGCCATCAAGATGCCAATCACTTGAAATAAATTTCCTTTTCTTTATGGCTGTGTGACCAACTTGATAGACATTTAGATCCACTTATTTCTTTTCAGTTTTTAAACAATGGCTTCTTTCTTGCTTCTCATTCACTTTTCAAGATGCTCAACCAAGCCTGCACCCCCTTGAATCGAGCAAAATGGCTCTTGTTCAGGCCATCAGTGTCCCCTTCATGGCCAGATTCGGAGGACACTTTCACATCCCTCTTACCTGATTCCTAAGAAACACCCGGCTCTTGACCTTCCTCTCCTTAGCACCATCTTCTCTTGCTTATGGGGAGCCCATCCCTTCTGGTTTTCCTTCCGTCTCTCTGTCACCCCTTTCCAGGATCATCTGCTTCTTCCTGGTATTGACAGCCTCTAGTTTCTCAGAAGTCATCAGGTATCTATTTTTTTTTTTTCATCGCCAACCCTCTCTCCCGAGGTGATCTCTTACTGCCCACAGCCTTCAACACTGTGGGTTAGGGTTAGGGTGTCCAAACCCCACTGTGGATGTCCATACCCACCACTGACCTTCAGAATCACACACTCAAATCTCTACCTCCTTCTATCCCCTTTTGTAGGTCTCGTGGGTAAATATAATTTTTTTTTTTAAAACCTGTTTCTTTTTTCTTGTTTGTCTGCACTGCAAAGCCTGCAGGATCTTAGTTCCCTGACCAGAGAGCCAGCCCATGCCCCCTAGAGTGGAAGCACAGAGTCTTTTTTTTTCCAAATGTGAACCACTTTTAAAGTCTTTATTGAATTTGTTACAGCACTGCTCCTGTTTTTTTTTTTTTTTTTTAAGAGGCAGGATTGATTATTTCTTTATTTTTCTTTTCTTTTTCTTTTTTTTTTTTTAATTTTTTATTAGTTGGAGGCTAATTACTTCACACTGCTCCTGTTTTTTATGTTTTGCTTTTTCAGCCGGGAGGCCTGGGGGACCTTAATTCCCTGACCAGGGCTTGAACCTGTGACCTCTACAGTGGAGAGTCTAACCACTGAACCGCCAGGGAATTTCCTAAACTTAACATTTTTAGATTGAAGTCTGAATCTTCCTCTCCAAAGCTTTTCTTTCCATAATCTTGCTCCTTTTGAATAACCCACCACCCACCAAGTCCTTTAGGCGGAAACCTGACAGTCATCCTGGCTGTTCCCTCCCTCCCATCTGGCCGCTGGCATCCATTCTCATCCAGCGCCGCGTCTCCATGGAACCACTCCCTCAAGTCATGTCACTTCTGCGCTTCAATCCCATTATCATAAATTAAAACTCCTCACCCGGGCCCTGACGTGATTTGACCGCTGAGTCCCTTCAGCCTCATTTTATACTGTCTTTCCCGACTTCTCATGGAGCTCCAACCACGCTGGATTTGCTCTCCAAAAATTCAAGCCCTGTTTAGCCTCCAGGTCCTTACATATGCTCTTCTGTCTGGTCTTTTTCTACATCTTGTCATTCTTCTGGTCTCAGAAAGGCCTTTCCTGGACTCAGCTCCACACCCCGGGCCCATTTAGTTTAGGAAGGTGCTGCATACTCTGTCGTGGTTGCTGTGTGTCTGTTTGGTTTGCTTTTTCTCTGTCTTTCCCGTTAGACAGTAAGTGTCTTAGGAGCAGGGACCATATTGGTTTTGTGGGTTGGCGCATGGGAGGCACTCAATATGCACTGGCAGTTGAATAAAGAGGAAAACTCTGAAATATGTACTTTTCAACACGTGACTCTGAGTACAGTTATCCGTATGACTTCTCTATAAGTGTGGCATATTCCATAGGTCTCAGCTATGCCCAGTGAAGTAAAGCAAATCTTCTTTATACAAAATGAATGCAGAAAAAGAAAAATAAATATCGTATATCAATGCATCTATGTGGAATGTAGAAAAATGGTACACATGAACCTATTTGCAGGGCAAGAACAGAAACACAGATGTAGAGAATGGACGTGTGGACACAGTGAGGAAGGGGAGGGTGGGATGATTTGGGAGATTAGGGTTGACATATACGCACTACCATGGGTAAATAGCTAGCTAGTGGGAACCTGTTGTATAGGGCAGGGAGCTTGGCTCAGCGCTCTGTGATGACCTGGAGGGGCAGCATGGGGCAGGCAGTCGGGGGGAGGTCCAAGAGGGAAGGGATATATGTATACACAGAGCTGATTCACTTCACTCTACAGAAGAAACTAACATGATATTGTAAAGCAATATACCCCAAGTTTTAAAAAATGAATGCAACATCTGCAACACAGTCTATGCTCCATAAAGGATGCTGTATTCATTAGGACAACTGGGAGAAATCCACAAGACTTATTTCTGAGATATCTATCTCTTAATCCCCTTATCTGGAGACTTGACTTTAGAAACATAAAGAGCTTATATTTGAAAGGGACTTTGAGCCTTGTTACGTGTTCTTTTATGTACTCTTCCTAACCACACTCCCAGGCATTTCCCACGATCTCCATTTTACAGAGGAGAAAAACGAGGCTTAAAGAGAGTAAGATACAAGGCCAGTGCCTCCCAGCTAATTAGAGGCAGAGCTGGGTTTAAAACCCATTCTTTGGATTCCGCTGCTGGCTCTGTTTATTCCACTCAGCAAATTAACCTCATAATGAGGAGCAGAAGGGAGAGGACCCCTGGTTTCCTAAAACACAGCCCCAGTTCATCGCTGACTCTTGCCAGGCAACCATTTGTTTCTCAACCCCTGAGCCCTTACCCCTTTTAAAACAAGTCACTATGAGCAAAACTCGTTCATTCAAAACAGCTCTGTCTTGATCTGTGCTGGCTTCCTGCATTGTCAGCCAGGCTTTAAAGAAATTTCTTCTAATTTATTTTCTTCTATAGGCATGTCACACTTAAAAAAAAACCAAACAAACAGATTTTATATGAAGATTTTTGTGTTTCAAAGTATATAAATGAAAAAGTCCTTAGATCTCCTTTTAAAGACTTTCTTAGGCATTAAAAACTCAGACAGAGAATTCCTTTTAAATAATGAAATCCGCCTGGCACACTTAAGGCAATTATTCAATTCAGTGCGCACCGTGGCCAGAACACACAACGCCTGGAATGCACGGCCTGTTTCTTCATCTGAATGTATACGTTTTTAATCTTACAAACCTGTAATGAATTTGCTGCGAGACTGTTTTTGCCCTACCCTCAGCATACAATAAAGGAGGAGTCTGTGTCTCGGCCGAAGAATTAAATTGAGACCACGGCATCTTAACCACAAGGAAATGCAGAATTCCGCACCCCCCAACCCCCTAGCTTCTTCCTTTCAAAAGAGTTGCTTCAAGTGGCGCCTTAAAGATAATTCTAGCTTGCTAAATTTAGGGTGTGGAAAAAGTCCAAAATGAGAATATTCCATGGGTAACTGTGCAAGCAAGGTTAATACGTGCAGGAAGAGAAGGATGTCTCACACTTTGGATGCATAGTTCTGTCTCTCTCATCCTCTCTCTCTTTTTGCCTGGACATCCAGTGTATAATTGAGCAAGGTGAGATGTTACCTGAGGCAGTGAAAGGTGCTTTACGGCCACATTTTCAGTATAAAATGATTTCATATCTGAGTTATTTCTCAAACCAGCCTGAGTCAGAGCCATTCATCCCCATGTATCCGCCAGTTATCAGAAAATGCTTATCTTCTTCATATGCAAGGCAGATTTCTGATTATACTCAGTTCACTTGTTTTTTAAAAAGTTGGCTATACAACTTAATATAAGTATACTGGTATTTGAGGACTTCCTGGTGGTCCGGTGGTTAAGACTTGGTGTTTTCAATGCAGGGTAGAAGAGTTCGATCCCTGGTTGGGGAACTAAGAGCCCACATGCCACAGGGTGTGGTCAAAAACTTTTTTTGTTAACGTGTACTGGTATTTGAAGCTTGCTTTGAAATGCAATTGTATAGCACATGAACTAAGGCTAGATGGATAGATATGGGATAAAATAGAAATAGCAAAATGTTTGTTGTGGAATGTAGGTGACTCACTCTACAACCGACTCTTCAGCCTGGAAAGGATCAAAGTGGCCGGTCCCAAGGTTACTGGGAACCTGCCTCTTAGCTCCCAGGTAGCTTCCAGAGATGGTGCCCGTGGAGCTCACTATGTGGGACTTGGACAAAAGGGCTCTCAACATCCCAACAAGTTTCACACACAACAAACTGGACACTGACAGTGATGGAGGCAGAGTCTCTGGGGACTGGAGAGTGGACATCTCTGTGGTTAAATCATCTTTTCAGAAGGATGGAGGGAGGGGGTTGATCTGTGTGAGACTCTGATTCATGAATAATTTGGGGAGGAAGGCAAGCACTGCAGATGGGAAGAGAATTGGTGGCTTGGGGTCAAAGATAAACTTAAAGAAAACAATACATTTCTGGAATATCAGAGTCCGTGATAGAGATGCATACTTGCAACATAATATTGAATGTCACCACTAAGTTCTTGCCCCTTGGTCTTTATCCATCCACACTTAAAATACTCCAGCTTTTTTCTCATGGTCCTTTTTATAGCTTTTTTGGTTTTTCGCAGACATAAAATCTGAGCAAAGTAATCCCAGAGAGATTTGCTCGATACTGAAGAAGGCCAGGAGGATGACTCCCGGACTGTGTACAGCTTCACTATTGCATTTTGGATTTGTATGGATTTTTTTTTTTCTGACATGCCCAACTTGACAGCCACTGTGTTTCCAGATCCAGTTCTCCCACTGAAGCAAGCCTGGTTTTTCCTTGTTTGGGGTTTGGATTTCTTGGCTTCTCTCACATTGCATCATGTCCTTAATGTATCAGCATCACCATGGATCTTTGAGGCTATCAGCCACCTTCTTGAGACTTAATGAACACATGTAATGTTAAATACATAGAAACTCAGAGCTGGTCCCTGGGGTTGCTCACACAACCATTTGGCAGTCAACCCCTCAGAATTGGTGTATCTTTTGAACCACTGATGACAATGATGGCCCATCATGAGGGTTCTGCAATGGCTTTGGGGCTCTGTCTCATACCAAAGAACAGGCTGGGATGGAGAAAAAGCGGGAGGAAAATGTTAGGCGCTCAGTCATGTCTGACTCTTTGCGACCTCATGGACTGCAGCCCACCAGGCTCCTCTGTCCATGGGATTTCCCAGGCAAGGGTACTGGAGTGGGTTGCCATTCCCTTCTCCAGGGGATCTTCCTGATCCAAGAATTGAATCTGCCTCCCACATTGCAGACAGATTCTTTACCATCTGAGCCACCAGGAAAGCCTCAAACAGAGGAAGAGGGAGAAAGAAAGGAAAGAGAGAGAAGAGAGGATGGATAAGAAAAATGTGCTGGGGATTCCCTTGGGGTCCAGTGGTTAGGACTCTGCACTTTCACAGTCGAGGGCTCGGGTTGGATCCTTGGTCTGGGAACTAAGATCCCACAAGCTGACAGGCATGGACAAAAAGGGAAAAAGGAAAATGTGCTGGGCTGCAGCACCAGTGGGGAGCTGATAGGTGGTGATGAACGGTCAGAAGCCGTCATCTTGGGCCTCCGGGTGCCGTTCGTTTCCCCTTTGTCTGCCAAGGGCAGGCTCTGGTTTGCAGCTGAGACTGTCATAAGGAGACAGGATCCAGGGCTATGACAAAGCACGAAGGTGACATCAGTGGCATCCTCCCTGTCTAGAGTCTGCCAGTTTATCAAGGAGGAAGCCTATGATGCTTTATAAAATTGGATCAGTGGAAATCGAATGCCATTGTTGGCCTGGGGCACGGTACACAGCTTGCCTCTTTTCCCATGAATGGCTTTGTTGTACAAGCTTGCATGACTAGTCATCCATTTGTCCTTCTCGCCCCCAATTCGGTCACATCTGTCCCTCTGAAACCATGTGTATGGCCTTAAAAGAAGCTTCACCTGTGAGTGATACAGTCAAGGGCACTCCAGGTGTTAATTCTGATGCCCAGAAAGACAGAAGAGAGCGGCAGAGTCAAAGGCAGGGATTGAGTTAGGTTTATAGGGGAAACATGGCATAACTGAGCAGGCATCAAAGGACCCAGTGAGAAGGGGGAAAGTGCCAGTGCGGACGGAAGAATTGATGGGAGAGAGGGGGGATGGGAGGGCACAATTCATCAACATCGGTTATCCCATCCAAGGACATCCCATTCAAGTCAGTGCTTTTCAAATTCTGCTCTGAGTTTAATTATGCATTTTCTCAATGGTGGATCCACATAAGATTTCTTTAAAAGCAGCAATCCATTGCAGAGTTTCAAAACACCCACAAACCATTTGACAGTGAGCTGGAGTTCCTGTCCTCCACGACTGCATCAGCCCAGGAGCTAAAAGCACCTGCTAGCTTTGAGTATCTTCATAGCAAGCAATCTGCTACCAAAGCTATGTGGATGAAAATCAACGATGCTTAGATATGCAGGATTCAAGTCTGTGCCTTGGTTTTGATGCTTGTATCTATGTAATTATGAGTAAGCCATAATGTGCTTTTCAACATTCCTTTCCTGATCCCAAACTCAAAGGAATGTACGTTGAAAGAAAAGCAAAATGTATTTTGTGAAAGAACTTGGTAGGTAAGTGCTCCTTATGTTTTGACTGATGGATGGTATTTGCTCACCATAGATACGCTCACTAAAGTCATAATCCTGGGATGTATGACTATCACTCAGCTTCCTTCCTTTTTTTTTTAACTCCTTGAAACACATTTAGGGTGCAAATTTTCAGTAATGGGAACTACTTAGCACAGTAATTGCCCATGAATATTTTGTGTTCAAATTAGAAAACCATTGACTTTGCTGCCAACTGATGTCCAGGTTTTTTTTTTTTTTTTTTTTTTTTGGCCATGCCACACGGCATGTAAGATCTTAGTTTCTCGACCAGGGATTGAACCCACACATCCCAAGTTGGAAGGGAGGAGTCTTAACCACTGGACCACCAGGGAAGCCCCCATGCCCAGATTTTTAAAGAAACTTCAGGATTCTTAGGCTATCAAGTCCCAGATTTCTAGCGCCATAGAGACCTCTCACCCCCAGCTTTCCCTCACCCCAACTTCACATGGATTGTGTGGTCTCCAGCACCCACAGGTAGTTAACCCTTGTATTCTTTTCTCCATATTACTGGCAAGCCCCACCTTGAGGACCGTTTCCTTGCAGGCACCTCTGCAGTCACTTCCACACCAGGGTCTAAGCTAAGGGTCTATCAGACGAGCTCCTCACCCAAATTACAATGCACTTATGCCCTTCCCCAAGGCCAGGGCGGTCCTGTCTTCCAGCAACACTGGACACAGTGCCTGGCCCAGGCAGTAGATCCTCTAGAAACGCTGAACTAACAAGACCACTCTTAAGCCTATGGATTTGGGACCTGTGACTATTTTAGCTGGTGAACAGCTACTGATCACATCCCATCTGATCAGCTACAAACTAGCCGGTGTTCCCATCTCTGTCTGCTGCAGCACCATCCTACCAAGTTGCATGGAAACCATGAAGGTCGTACCTTACCATTCCTAGCACTGTTTTGACTTCAGGACAATGCTATGCATATCTGCAATACAGATACTCCTGTGTTGGCACTCCAGTTTTACTCCAACACTGACGAGCTTTCCTTAAGATGAAGCCAGGTGGGGAGGGAGGAGCGAGAGGTCGAGACGGCCCCTCCCCTCCCCACCTCTAGACCACCTGTTTCCCACCTCCTTCTCTTGATGCATCCACCGGGAGGCTGAGGCAAGAGTGAGAGGGAGGACTCTTGTCTTGCTCAGGAAATACATTGTATTCACAGTACTACAGCAATTGGGCAGACCAAGAGGAAGTGATGCTCTCAATGAAGAAGAGATCCAACCCTGTAGAGCGGGTGGAGGCTCTAAGGAGCAGTGGTTACCCCTGAGAGTGAAGAAAAGTGGCAAGGGAGTGGTCCAGCGGTTAAAACTCCACCCTTCCAGTGCAGGGGCCTCGGATTCCATCCCTGGTTGGAGAACTAAGATCCCACATGGCTCAGGGCAACTAAGCCCGTGAGTCACAGCTACAGAGCCTGCAACTGATGAAGGTCACGCACCGCAATGAAGAGCAGGCCCCGTCTGCCACAGCCAGAGAAAGCCCACATGCAGCAACAAAGACCACGCATTGGCAAAACTAAATAAAATGTGTTAAAAAGTTAACAATGTAGTTATTTCTAGATGTGGTGCAGGCTGGGATGGGTCAGTGATTCTCAGCTACTGGGTAAGAAAAAGTCTTACCAGCAAAAGAAATCAAGCCTTTATGGTAGCATAGAGGCTTTTTTTTTTTTTTTTAAAGAGCTCAGTGAGTTACAAGGACAATTCTATGAATGACAAGTCTTGGTAGCTGGAATGCTCTGGTACCATACACCAGCTTTAAAAAAAAAAAATTCTAGAGATCACTTGAGTGAGCCTGGTTCAGCCAGGTTTTCAAGCACATTGATGTTAGTCCTAACCTATGCTAAACAGATAGATACTACATGCTTGTTCAGTTGCCCAATCATGTCCAACTCTTTGGGACCCCATGGCCTGTAGCCCACCAGGGTCCTCTGTCCATGGGGTTTCCCAGGCAAGAATGCTGGGGTGGGTTGCCATGTCCTTCTCCAGGGGATCTTCCTGACCCAGGGATCAAACCTGTCTCTCTGGCATTGGGAGGCTGATTCTTTACTGCAGAGCCACCTGGGAAGCCCAGATAGATACTAACCTAATGCCAATTCTCCTGGTCAAGGATTAGGACCCTTTATACGCGTGTCTGCTCCGAGCACAGGGGAAGCGGGAAGACGCTGCTGGAGGCCTCTGTTCCCTCTGCTGGCAGCAAAGGGCCGACAGACACAAGCCACAACCACAGGCAGGAGGTTAGAGAAACTTGTTATTAAATTTAATTTTCTTTAAATACATACCTCTTTCCCACCCTCACCCACTTCGGGGGAGGAACAGAAAGCCCCCAGTCCCTCCATTTGGGGGATTCCATGTACAAAGCCTGAGATGGTGAGGATGAAGTATAAAAATACTATTTACAAAGCAAAAGAGGGTGTCCGTTGCGACCTTAACCTTCAGACAGGCCCTTACCCCCAGGCCCCTTTTTGCTCCTTTAGAAAAGATAAACAAAAAAACAAACCCTGGGGAATCCACCTGGGTGTAAAACAAGCCCTTCCTCTGGGAGGGGTGGGGAGGGGCGCTCAAACGCCAACACGGAATAGGAAGCTCTGAGATCAACCGAGGAACAGTGAATGGATAAGCACCTCAGATGCTAGGAGCGGGCGGGGGCTGCCCCCCAATCCCCCCCGCTATAGTCAGCAGGCCGGCCGGCCAGCCTTTGTTTCCGCAGGTCCCGTGTAAACATTGACTCCTCTTCTGCCCGTCCACGCGCTTCCCGATTTCCTACAGAGCCTCCCTGGCTTCCGCTGGAGGCACCTGGTTCCTCCGTCTTCCCCACCCTTGCCTTCTAACCTTCCTCTGGAAGCGGTGGTGAGGAGGTGGGGGGGGTCACAGGCGGGGCACAGCTCATCGCACCCCTTCTTCGAGGTCAGGGCAGCTTGTCCTCCTTGGGAAGATCCTCAAGGCAGGGTGAGCTCCAAGTTCTCGGCCAAACAGGAGTGGGTTTCTGTTCCCAGAGCAGGGACGACGCAGGCAGAGTCCGATCCCGGCAAGGCCAGGCCATCGACACCGGGTAGCAGGGAGGAAGGCTTCGGGAGGCGGAAGTGGGCGAATCTGGTCTCATCCTGATGGTGAAGACCAGCCGGGCATCCCCTCCCCTCCAGGTGACCAGGACCCTCACCACCCGCCAGTCTTGTTCACTGTGGATGCGAGGAAGGACCAGGCACCCACGAAGCTAGAGGTCTTCTCCAAGCCTGGGACGGAGGCAGCGCTCACACCAGCTCGTCCAGCAGGATCCCGATGCTCTGGGAGGCCTCAGAGGGGCCAGCGATGGGCTTGTTACACATGGGGCAGACACAGCGCACCTCCAGCCATTTCACCAGACACCTGCGGGCAAAAGCCGACCTGTTACTTCCTAAGAAGAAGATACCAGCGTGCTCCGGCTGCCCCTTCATAGAGCCCAGCTGCTTCTCCAGACAAGAATCTATCTCTGCCCTGGTCTAACCCTTCCAGCCTGCCTATGTGCAGACAGGATGCAGGGCATCAGCAAGGGGTGGGTGGGAAGGGCAGGAGCCTCTAGAAGACTGTTGTTATTGCTCCGTCTCCAAGTCATGTCTGACTCTGTAACCCCATGGACTGTACCCCGCCAGGCTCCTCCATCCATGGGATTTCCCAGGCAAGAATACAGGAGTGGGTTGCCATGTCCTTCTCCAGGGGATCTTCCTGAGCCCCAGGGATCAAACCTGAGTCTCCTGCCTGGCAGGCAGGTTCTTTACCACTGTGTCACCTGGGAAGCCGCCCTCTAGAAGATGCTCCCTGCTTATTTGGCTCCAAGGCACCTGGATACACAGTCCCACGTTGGACACTTACTTGCGGTGAAAGGCGTGTTGGCACGGGAGCACACCCAGCTCGTCCTTGCCCCTGAAGTCTTCCAGACAGACGGCACAGGTCTGCTGTGGGGAGAGAGAGCCGTGTGAGAGGAGCCGGGGAGCAGCCTCCCCCGCAATCCTGAATCACACCACCTCGTCTCCACCCAAAACAGAACCAACCCTGACACGTGGTAGCCATGATCCACAGCGGCCCACTCCAGATGTAAACTGATCCAAGTAGATGAAACGAAACAGTTAGTTCCTCGGTCACGGCAGCCACATGCTCAACAACCACAGCGTGGCTAGTGGCTCCCATGCCAGATAATACAGATAAAAAGCATTTAGTTGTTATTACTGTTAATTTCTGTTGTGCAGCAGAGTGACTCAGTTATACACGTTATTTTTCATATTCTTCTCCATTATGGTTTATTTTAGCATACTGAATATAGTTCCAGGTGCTACAGGTGCTACTTCGTTGTTTATCCATCCTGCATATAGTAGTTTGCATTTGCTTATCCCAAACTCTCAATCCATCCCTCCCTACTCCCCTTCCCCCTGGCAACAAGTCTGTCCTCTATGTCTGAGTCTGTTTTTTCTTTCGTAGATAAGTTCATTTGTGTCATATTTTACATTCCACATGTAAGTGTTATCACATGGTATTTATCTTTCTCTGTCTGACTTCACTTAGCATGATAATCTCGAGGTCCACCCATGTTACTGTAAATAGCATTATTTCATCCTTTTTTTTTTTTAAGAGTCTTTCTAGCCTAGGACTTTCGACCAGGGGGCACTTATCCATAACTAGAGGTAAGGGTGGGGGTCTGGTATATGGTTTCCATTCTTTAAAGCCAGCCTTGCAGCCTAGTATATTAACCCCTCAATCCCAGCTGAATTTCCTCTTCTGGAGGAGCGCTTAAGAAACATCAGAACTCGGGGACATCATGACCATGGGCCCCAAAGAGACGGATGAAATGAGGCCATGTCCGGGCTAGTCTTGTGTGTGATGGGACCAGTGATTCTTCCCACACCTGGACAACCACTCACATGCTCTCTGCGTGAGTGCCTGTGGTTATGGACAGAAGTCTTGGGACATGAGTTAGGCGACCCCAAAGGCACAGGTGGGAAAGGAAGAAGAAGTGGTCTAGTCCTAAAAGAGTTGGGAGCTGAGGGGCCCCAGGAAGTGGGTGTGATGGGTGGGTGGGGGCGAGAATGGAGGGGAAAAGGGAGAACTAGAGGGCTGGACCCGCATGTCAGATCCACAGTCGCCAGGCCAAAGCACACACAAAGCTGACCGCTTTAGGACCCAGACAGTGGGATTGAGCAGGAAAGTTAGCGAAGTCTGGCCCAGGGTGGTCAGACTGCCTTCCCTGGTAAGATTACGTCTAGCAGGCTTCCTGGGGTCACAGGTCACCATGTACCCAAACCCTTTTGTGACCCCCTTTGTTTTCTGCCTGCATCAGTCCCAGACATAACGGATTCTGCACATTGATCACCTCCTGGTATGAATGTCTTCTATTTGGCCCAAGGAGACAGGAAGGCAGGGACTAAGAAGGTTCCTAAAAAAGGTCTTCAGACCTGGAGAAGGTTTGCCTTACCCACTGGGCGCCCCGCGAGCTGCCCCAGGGCACTCACCCCGTATAACTGCAACTTCTTGGCATCTCCTTTAAGAACCACCTGGGAAAAAAGAGGGCAGACCTGGGGTTAGAAGAAACCAAACGTGGGGCCAGGTGGCATCAGCCAAGGAAGGGAACCCCCAGCCCTGTCCAGGGAGACCCTCACCCTCCCTAGGCCCAAAGGGAGAACAGGCCAGCTTCATCTTGCCCCCTTCCCCTTTCCCTCCACCTCCCCAGCTATCTCTAGCTGGGCTAGTAGTGGTGGAGCGGGGAGAGGTCTCAGAACAAAACGAGGACTTTATTTACCTCTTTATATCCATATCGTTCGCTCTGTGCCTGGTTCCGGAGTTTGCTGGGGGAAGCAAGAAAGAGGGGAGAGAAGAAGTCATTATGTCTTTGCACAAACAGCCATTCAGAGCAGGAGCGACAGGCCGGCGGCTTGGGGCTTCCTTCTGGGGGTGGGGAGGTGTGACCCGTAGACAGAGTATGCCTAGACGCCTCTGCAGGTCACCAGCCTGGGGTAAGGACTCCGACTCTTAGGTTCAACTGCCTCAAAACTCACTGTCACCTCCCCTCAACTGGGGGTGGGGGTTCCAGCAGAGCACCCTAAAAGTTCATTCACCTTCCTTCCCGGCAGGTCACTTCCTTTGGGCTCCCCAACTAGACAGATCAACCATCTGCTTGCTGAGTGTGCAAAAGTTAGTTTTGTTTTTGTTTTTTGGTCACACCACGTGGTTTGTGGGATCTTAGTTCCCTGACCAGGGACAAACCTGCCCCCTTCAGTGGTGAAAGCGAGGAACCCTAACTACTGAACTTCCAGGGAAGTCCTGGAAGTTAGACATTCTTTAGAGGGCTATTTCCACCAAGCCCGGGCAGCAGGAGAACATCTGTTGAGCCTGGGGAATTTTCCACCCAGAGAACACAAGTATTCTGGAGGCAGAGCACACGCTTCCCCCTTCACAGCACCAGGGCAACACAGGCAATCCCTTGTTTTCCTCTTTTTGTTTCAAGCTGGTGGCCTGTATACAGCCGGACTCTCAATGGCTAGAACACAATGGCCAGAACACGCCGTTACTAATGGCAGGAGCATAACTGTGATGGAGGATTTGCTGGGCGTCGATCTCTGTACCGATATAGATCCATATCTGTGCTCATCGATTTCAAACACCTTCCAGAGGGAGAGATGTGCTTCTTGGCAGACAGGGAACACGGAGTCCAAAAAAGCTAAATAACTTGCCCAAACTTCAGAGCTGCCTGGCAGCAGATCCTGGATTCTAACCAAAGTCGATCTGATGACAGAGCCTGAGCTCTTTAACACAAACTGTGGCCAGCCTCACAGTCAGGTGGCACACACCATGCTCCTGGGCATAGGATGGGATTTAGGGAAACACCCTCTCAATCAACAAGCCACCAACTTTCTGAATGGCTTACTGTGCCAATGGCCAAGACCGAGATGATGCACTGATTTTTTTTTTTTGCTGTTTTATTTTCAGTGAGAGAAACCTTCTGAACTGTGCAGGGAGCAGATGGAGTTTTCTCTCCCAGGAAACATTTCTACCAAAGATTTGTGTTATTGGAAGAAGACATCAGAGAACCACTAGGTTAGGACAGGGGCGGCCAATCAGTCTCCTGAGAGTCAAAGCCAGCTAACCATTTGTTTCACAAGACCCAGACGTGAAGAACTGTCCTTCCCTATATATACAATTTTATTTATTTAATTTTTGGCTGCGCTCTGCTGCTGCTCGGGGGCTTTTACCTAGTTTCGGGAAAGCGGGGGCTACCCTTGGCTTTGATGCTCACACTTCTCCTATTGTGGAGCATGGGCTCTGGGGTGCGCGGGCTTCAGCTACTGTAGCACGTGGATTCAGGAGTTGCGGCTCCCAGGCCCTAGAGCACAGACTCAGCAGTTGTGGAGGATGGGCTTAGCTGCTCCACGGCACATGGGAACTTCCTGGTTCAAGGATCAAACCCGTATCTTCTGCACTGACAGGTGGAGTTCTTTACCACTGAGGCACCAGAGAAGCCCTGTCTTTTTTTTTTCCCCCTAAAGTTTTCATTTTGTCGTGGGGTATAGCAGATTAACACACAAAGGTTGTGACAATTTCAGGTAGACAGTGAAGGGACTCAGCCATACATTATCCATGGATCCACTCTCCCCCAAACTCCCCTCCCATCCAGGCTGCCACGTAACACTGGGCAGAGTTCCCTGTCCTATACACTAGGTCCTTGTTGGTTACAGAACTCTGCTTACTCGTAAATGGCTGGAAGCAGGAATTGAAAGTATACTTCATGCCATGTGGAAATTATATGCAAATCAACTTTCAATGCCCATAAAATTTTACTGGAGCGCAGCCACACTTATACTTTATGACTGCTTCTGTACAGAAGGGCTGGGTGGTTCAGACAGATATCGTATGACCCGCAAAGCCTGTAATATCTGGCATTTTATGAAAGAAAAGAAAAAAAGGCTGGTCTGAGTTAGAGGAAGAGAATCTTCAATCACTAGCCTTAATTGAAAGAAGGGAGCAAAGTAAGATGCTCCAAGATGCTGGAACCAGAGCAAAGGAGGATGCAGAAAGCCTGGTGCACAGCTGGCGGGGAGGGGGGCAGATAAGATCCGGCGGCCTCCACCTCCATGGCTCCTAACAGGAGGTCAGGGGACAGATGAGGCCAGTGTCCCTCTGCCTCGGGGTTGAGGACCAGGCAGTACAGCCGATGCCTGCCCCCCGCCCCTTGCCTCCTCCCTCATCGGGGGTTAGCGGGGGTTCTGGTCCTTGGAGGGACAGGCTGAGGGTCCAACCAGCACTCCCACTGTTCCATCCTTACCTGCACCACCTGCATCTGTGTCCCCACCTCCAAATGAGAGGGGCGGGGAAGGATGCTCTCAAAATGAAGGATGCACTTAAATGATCAAGGGCCACCTGCCTGACACTGGGTTCATCTGGGGAAGAAACGTGCTCTCGTTGCCAGGCTGCCCAGAGCTGCCTTCTGAGGGACAGACTGCTGCTCTTTTAGCAGGTATGTACAGAGTAAATAAGGAAGTGGTAAGGAGCCTGTCGGCTTCCTGGTTCAGAGAGAGGGGATGTCACATCTCCGGAGCCTCGCCTACTTCGCCTGCAGCATGGCTACACTTACGCAGTACACGCAGTGCCTTTCTGCTTGCTCTGTCGGAGGACACCTGGGGGGCCCTTCTGTCTGGCTGGCTCCATTTAATGGTCTTACCCAAGGATTCTCCAGAAGCCTGATTCTGAGAGTCCAGGACCATCAATTCAAAGAGTGAAGGCTTCAGAGCCATGCTCTAGATTCACTCTGCCTGTAGATTTCCATATCAGGAAGGTAGAGGTTAGGATGAAATGGGGCCAAAAGGGTTGCAAGGAAAATGAAAGCAAAAAAGCAGAGATTCTGGGCCATCCCAGCGGGAATGGAGTGCCAACAACTCGGGACAGGTGGCCTTCTCAGCTGCTGGGGTGAGCAAAGCAGCTAAAAATACCCTGAATTCAATGAGCCCATTTCCAGCCGCTGCCAGTGGGCGCTTCCTGGCTTTTCCCCTTTTGCAACAAACAATGCGGGCAGGTCCTGCAAAGAATCGTTTCTTTCCTGCCTGATTTGTACTTCACGAGGCCCCTTCCATCCTGTGTAGGGCAGAGATCAGCTCCTGGGGGCGGCCGGGGAAGACAGAGCCAGGGGGAGCTGGGCCGATGAGCTCAGCAGGTCGGGAGCGGGGGTCACAGGCCTATTTTGGCTGAGGAGGAAACCGAGAAGCAGGCAGAGGAAGTGGCTTCTGTGCTTGTGTGTCTTTCTAAATATAGGCGCTCCCAGGCTGCCACATACCAGCAAGGCTGGGGAGCCACGAGACGCCAGGGTCACACCGGCTTTGGGCTGCAGGACAGAGGGTGGGGTGGCAAAGGGGCAGATGACTGCAGAGGGAAAACAGGTGGCGACAAGCAGCCCTGCGGCGGGGGGGAAGCTTCTGGTATCATGTGGTCACCAGCTCCAGCCAAGCAAAGAAAAAAAAATAAACCCGCCGTGCCCAGAGCTCCCAGCCCATCCTTCTGCAGCACCATAGTATCTGGCTGTGAGCGGGTGGCCACGGGAGCCCCAGATGATCCCGTTCAAGAAATAAGAATCTGGGAAGGCCAATATCCGGAATCCGAAAGACCCTCTCTGACTGTCATCGGACGAGCCCATCTCACCATCTTCCCGGATACAGGACTTCAGGCAGCTCTTTAACCGCCTGAGCATGAGTTTCCTATTTATGAAGCAGACTAATAAAAGGTGGTCAGCACAGTGCCTGGCACACAAGGAATTCCTGGGCAAAGAGGAGCTTAAACCCCAAGATCACACCTACTAGTGGCAGAACTAGGAAACGAAGTTGGGACTCCCACCTACTGGCTCAGAGTGATTTTGTAGAGTTTCCTCTCTTGACCACCTCTGCAGCCTGGCAGGGATGTGCATGTATGCATGCATGCGTGTCTGTGTGTCTGTGTGTGTGTGTGTGTGTGTGTGTGTGTAGGGGCCAGACACAGCCTGGTTTTACAGCCTCCTGCCAGCATCGCACATAAATCTTGGGTATGCCTCCATCTTCCGTCTCCGGGGAGTTGCATACATTGCTTCATAGGCGGAGAGTGGGGTAGTTGCTGGTCAGGAAGATGAAAAGTTTGAGGAAGAAAACTTCAGCTGGGGGAAAGGGGCGGGCGGGTGTGGAGGAGGGTGTTGAGATACCGGAAATCTACCCACACCCTCACTTACTAATGAGATGCAAATTTCAGACTCAGTGGTACAAGGCGGGGAAATAAACCACTACCTTCTCTGCAAAAAGCCTTGTAAGTGGAAAATTCCAGTCCCAGGGACTTTTTAAAGTCTGGAGGAAAAAAGAGGGCTGAGGCAGTGGATGAGAAGCAAAGGGGAGCAGGGCCCCAGGGCACTTCCCCTTCTTAAGAAGGGGCTCCTCGGCCGAGGAATCTGAACAAGCATCTGCTGGCCCTCCAGCCTCCTTCCAGGCGAGCCACTCAAACCCACCAGGATATCTCCGCGGGGCATGGGAACTCCTTTGGCCCTCATCTTAATTTAACCTGTTTAGATGATCTGATGAGACACTAGACCCCAGCTGATGTCCATCTACCCAGGCGTTGGGTAATCATATGCTTGTGTGTGTGTCTGTGCGTGGGCGTGTGGCTTGGTTTTATCACAATGGCTCTCGGGACCATGACATTCTACTGGTCAGGGGTATGCAATGTTCCCCAATACACAGGACAGACCCATACAATGAGGAATTGTTAATTCCCACAGGGCTCCCTAGTTCAGAAACACTACTGTATTTTCTACCCTGAATACCAGGCATGCCCTACATTTTTGATAGAAGATAGCCACCAAGTCCCTTGTCTAGAAGCAAAGAACACAGTTCCTGGAGCTTGGCTCGCCCTGCTAAGCTCCAATCCTTCCCTGGACCCCCACACGATAAGAAGTGATGGTTTTCAGTTTTTATTCTCCCAAATGTAAGAGGCAGTACAAACAGGCAGCTCTGCAGACACCAGCTTGCTAATATTAGTATCTGGAAGGATGATAACAGGATTTCCCAGGAGGGCAGAGGGTCATGCCATGGGTTGGAATGACGCCCCCTTAGCCCTGGCCACCCAGGGGGTGTGAGTGGGTGGAGAGAGATGGCGAAGGACCACTGATGATATTACTTGGTCATTCTAGGCAACACGAGAGGAACTGGCCAGCAGGCGGGATGCAGGCTGATCCACGCTGACCTTGTATGCTCTGGAACAACTTGATAGGCTGATGGAAATAGCAACAGCAGGCCTCAGGGGCCCAGCAAACGGCAGGCTAAGTCTTGTCCTCAAAGCAAGGAGCCCCAGCTGGAGGCTGGTGACTCTGCAACAGGAGGCTCACTCGGTTCACCCTACCTATGGCCGCCGCCTCCTGGACTTCCCCCTCCCCGGGACCCCAGGTCAGCCAGCGAGCCACCCACCTGATAAAATAGCAGCAGAAGATGAGACTCAGCATGAAGACGAAGATGCCCGTGCCGAAGATGACCATGTAGATGTTGAGGGGAAGGTCTTGGAAACTGATGGGGGGCATGGAGCAGGACTTGTTGGTGCTCACCAGTCCCAGGCCACAGAAACACCCTGCGGAGAACAGGGGAGGGCAAGTGTTATGATAGTGGGAAATTTACTACCAAGGCTGATGGCACTCTGCGTGAGCAAGGATACAGCAAGAAGTGGCAAGCCTCTGACTCAGGGACTGACTTTTTTCTAATTGAAGCATAATTGATTTACAATGTTGTGTTCACTGCGGATGTTCAGCAAAGTGATTCAGATATCCATATACATACATGTATTCTTGTTCATATTCTTTTCCATGATGGCTTATTACAGAATATTGAATATAGAATATGACCTGTGCTATGCACTAGGTCCTTGCTATTTATTTTATACACAGTAGTTGGTATCTGTTAATCCCAAACTCCGAATTTACCCCTCCCTCATTCCCTTTCTCTTTTGGGAACTAGAAGCTTGTTTTCTATGTTTCTGTTTCTGTTTTGTAAACAAGTTTATCTGTGTCATATTTTAGATTCCACATATAAGTGATATTGTATGGTATCTGTCTTTCTCTGTCTGACTCACTTCACTTAGGATGATTATGTCTAGGTCCATCCATTGCTGCTAAGAGCATTATTTCATTCTTTTTATGGCTGATTAGTTTTCCATGATTATACTGGATTGGCCAAAGAGTTCATTTGGGTTATTTCCTGAAACATTGTATGGAAAAACCCAAATGTACTTTTGGACCAACCCAATATCCTGTGTGTGTATGTGTATGTGTGTGTGTGTGAACCACATCTTCTCTATCCATTCGTCTGTTGACGGTTCGGGTTGATGTTAGGTTGCTTCCACGTCCTGGCTACTGTCAATAGTGCTGCTATGAATGCTGGGATACAACTATCTTTTTGAATGAGTGGGTTTTTTTGGGGGGCGTTGGGGATAAATACCCAGAAGCAGGACTGCTAGATTATGTGGCAGTTCTACTTGGAGTATTTTAAAGAACCTCTTCACTGTTTTCCATACTGGGTGCACCAATTTACATTCCAGGGACTTACATTTACACCCTCATTCTAACACTAGCGACATGATCTTGGGTAAATGATTTAATCAATCTAGGAAACGGGATCCTACACATGGTACTTCAACCAGCACTCCCTTCTTAGGGGATCAAGGAATCAGGCAATGGGTGGAAATGGAAAACTCACTTCCGTCTGGTAGAAGCCCCTAGGATGAAATAGCAAGACCGGGAGCCTCAGGTGAGGAAATGTACATCTGGGCTCCAGTCCCACCCCTCCCTAGCTATGCGACCTTTGAGAAATTACCTTGCTAAAAAGCTCCCCTTTGTCACAGGAAAACAAGCAAAGTGCAGAGGCGACCAAAGACTGTGGTGTAAGAAATATGCTTTGTAAATTGCAAAGCGAAGTTGCAAAGGTCATTTGTCATTATTAAGCCACCTGCTCCAGAAGCCAGGCTGCACCCAGACCAGAATAGAAATTGTTCACTCTGAGTCTGGGCCCGTGTTCCAGAATGGGGGGGAGAAGGGGAGCCTCGGCTCACTTTTCCTGGCCACCATCCCCCTTTCTATTCAAAGCCTCACCAAGCGGTCTGCTAATGGCAGTGGCGTCCCCAGAGCTTGCAGAACACAGAATCTCAGGCCAGCCTCCATCAAAGCAAATCAGAATCTATGTTTTAACAAGGTCCCTTCAGTGTGGGAAGCATGGGTGGCCACTAGAAGCTTCACTCACGTGACTCAGGAGTAAATCCTGATTGATTTGAAGGTGACAATCACCTTGCTTTTGCAGGGTTTGGTGTTGGGGTAGGTATGTGATTGGACTTCCCTGGTGGCTCAGCAGTAAAGAATCCGCTTGCCAAAGAAGGAGATGGGGGTTCGATCCTTGGGTGGGGAAGATCCCCTGGAGAAGAGAGGGAAATGGCAACCCACTCCAGTATCCTCGCCTGGGAAACCCCATGGACAGAGGAGCCTGGTGGGCTGCAGTCCATGGGGTGACAGAGACTATGACAACACCAACAAAGGTACATGATTAGGTTCTGGCTGAAGAACAACAAAGAGAACATCTGCTATAAAGACAAGATTTTCCTTTTTTGGGTCACATCTCTCCAAAGCATTTGGAATGGTGGAAGCCAAGCTACAGCTGGTAAGAGGGAAGTTCAACATAAAGCTGGTGGCAGAGAAGACAAGGAAAGAGGAGGAATGAAAGATGCGGTCTGTCAAGTGGCTGGAAAATTCAATCCTGGATCTACTTCCTGGGACCATTGGTCCTGAGGGTTAGAAAATTGTCTAACATGGTTGTAAGGGGGAACAAAGAAAAAGGAATTAACCACAGATCAGGTGAGTGGTTTTTCTTCCTAGCAGGCAAAAATATCAGTGATCTGACAGGTAAGCCCCTATTTCAGAAAGTGTTGGGACAGGAAGGCTAGACTTCATCATACACGTGTGTGTGCACACATTTGTGTGTGTGTGTGTGTGTGTGCGCTCATTCACTCAGTTGTATCCAACTCTGCGACTCTATGGACTGTAGCCCATCAGGCTCGTCTGTTCATGGGATTCTCCAGGCAAGACTGCTGGAGTGGGTTACCATTTCCTTCTCCAGGGATCTTCCCAACTCAGGGATCGAATGTCCCTTGAGTTTCCTGCACTGGCAGGCAGATTCTTTACCAATGACACACCTGGAAAGCCCTTACACACGCTACCAGCCAAACACATCTCATGCTACCAACTGCACCTTTGTAATAACATCACCATGAAATGGACTCTCCCCACCCCCTCCACAGGGTTTGAAAAAAGAGTCAATCATTAAATAACGCCTATAGTCAAACAGCTAAGAAGGCCTGGCTTCAAAGACCTACGGGGACTTCCCTGGCAGTTGAGTGGTTAGCACTCTGCACTTTCACTGATGAAGGCACAGATTCAGTCCCTGGTGGGGGTGAGGGGAGTCGGGAGGTGGGGACTAAGATCTCACAAGCCATGGAGGGGCGGGCGGGGAGAGAGGGGAGAAGGCCTCAGGCCTTCAATACGGGTTTCTGTGCTTTCCTGACATTGTGGTTAGGAGCCATTAATATACTTTGAAACGCTACACCGTAATTAGGGCTGCAACCCCAGCTCCGCAGAAGACTTGACTCGAAAGACCGGAGTCATCTCTGACCTCCCACATCTCCACCCTCTTCATCCCCGAGATCAATCTAGTGACCAATATAACAAGCCCCTTCCAGACCTCTTTCAGACTGTATGCCAGCTCTCCTGCCAAGTTTCTATTCCAAACACACTTGGAGCCCAGTTCTACTCCAAGTCCCTATTAATTGATGTCTAGTCCCTCCTCTAATTTAGCCCACATGTCTGGCATATCCTCCCACTCTGTTTTTCTACTATGATCTACCAAACTCAGGCTTCTAGTCCTCCCAAACAGGAATGCGCTGGGTCCCCTCACTTCCTCCCCAACTCAGTATCCCCCAGCATCACCCAAGGTGAGCGAGTCTCCTCTCTATTTCTTGCTTCACCTGCCTCCAAACTTTTGCTCATGCAACTTTCTCAGCCTGAAATTCTCTCTCCCTTCCCAAAGCCCCCCAAAGGCTGGTCTTTGTGGTATTCCAGGACCCCCCACCCCACCTCCAACCCCGGCTCGAATACTATAGCGCTCACAGCCTGTATCACGTGTTCGGCTCCAGCACAGGTGACTGTCTTAGGTTGCCCTATGATTCCTAGAATCAGCTTCATTTAACTCAAACACGCATTAAACACTGATTACATGACAAGTACCATGACAGACACTGAAGGAAAAGGAAGCAAAGACTAGATGATATTACAGTCTAGGGAAGAAGACAAGACACAAAGATTTCCATCGTGGAAAGTGTGGCACATAGATGTTTGACTAATGAGATGGTTGGATGGCATCATCGACTCAATGGATAAGAATCTGAGCAAACTCTGGGAGATAGTGATGGACAGGGAAGCCTGGCAGGCTGCAGTCCATGGCGTTGCAAGGAGTCGGACGTGACTTAGCGACTGAACAATGACAACAACACACAATTCTGACATCAGAGACAGAGAGTTCTAATGAGCCTGAGTACTCCTAGGTCTGAGGACAGCAACTTGAATTTTCGTCCTTGGTCTTTTTTCAGTGTCTACCCTCACGCTTGCCTTTTTTTCAGTAACTGGTTAACAGAGAAGTAATTCCTGATTTTTCTCAAGGCGACCTAGTCCTCTTGGCAAAAGCTCCTGCTTCAAAATATGGAGACTGAAGTTTGGGAAAATTGCCCAGAAACTGCCCTCAGCTGACGGGTGACCAGTCAACCAACAAGTAGTGCTTGCTGGTTTGATTTATACACTGATCTAGACATTGTGGGGAAACAAAAAGTAAAAGTAGTTTTTGTCCAGAGAGACTTCTGGGTTAAAGTTGGGAAAAAATTAATTAGCTACTAAACTTTGCTAAACCCCTGCTTCTCAGCCTCCAGCATGGGTTAGAAAGTTTTCACCAACTCTTCACCCTCCGCTCAAATATTTGACCTCTGTGGGCCAACGGAGGTTGATATTTCCATGAAGACACCATGCTGGACTGGCCAGGCAGGAACAACTTTCTGTCTACTCTGCAAAACAGTGTTTGGGATTGTCTTCCAGGTAACTGTCCTCCACACCAAAGAGGCTTCTTCCCCACCAGGCACGTCTCCCCTGCCCCGTCTCACCAACAGCTGATGCTGTAAGAGGCTAATCCTCCATCTGCCGTGACTCTCCATGCACCTTTTTATTTTTTTTTTAAAGTCTTCACTGAATTTGTTACAGTATTGCTTTTACGTTTTGGTTTTTTGGCGGGGAAGGAAGTGGGATCTCAGTTCCTTGACCAGAGACTGAACTCGAACCTACTGCATTGGAAGCTGACCACTGGATCACCAGGGAAATTCCATCCTCTACCTTTCCTCAGCTGTATCCTGGCATCCGTAGGGTCCCAAAGAACCTCATTTGGTTCCCTTGCATGGCAATAACCACAGACAACGCAGAGGGTTTGCATGTATGCACTCTGAAGGCACTCTGGCCTCAGCATCGTATAAGTTTATTTTGATCATCTGATCTTGCCGAGAGGCTTTCCCTGGGGCTCCAGGATTGAGTCAGCGAGTTGGGACTTTCTATGATAAAGAGGTGTGGGTGAGAAGAGCTTCAAGGCTAAGAGGAGATGGTCCATTTGCTTGCATTCTGATCAAAGAAGTAGACAAAAAATACACTGGGCTAAAAGCTGACAGTGGTGTAGCTTTTCCTCTGAACTTACAAGGAAAGAATTTTTAACCCCAGGAATGACAGGCTCCAGATATTTATCACAAAGGTGTTTGGGGAGGGATTGCTTCTTCCCTGGAGTTAAAGAACAGTCCTTTCTCCATCACTTTAAGAAGTAAAAAGAAACAAACATTGTAAGTCAACTGTGTTGTTTAGTCACTGAGTCACATCCAACTCTTTCGCGACCCCATGGACTGTAGCCCGCCAGGCTCCTCTATCCATAGAATTCTCCAGGCAAGAATACTGGAGTGGGTTGCCATTTCCTTCTCCAGGAGATCTTTCTGATCCAGGGATCAAACACGTGTCTCCTGCACTGGCAGGGCCATTCTTTACAATTGAGTCACCTGGGAAACCCAAGTCAACTATAAATCAATAAAAAATAAATACATGTTTTATAAAGTGTAAAGATGAAGCAGCAAGTGCTCTGCTGGTCTAAAAACCTATGAAAGGGGGCGGCCCAGAACCAGGGCTAGTGTTCACTGACAGCTAGCTACCTTGGTTCTTCTCCTGAAGTCTGTTCCATTGTTTCCCCCGACCTCTGAAAGCCTTGACATCAGAATGTCTCATCCCCCAGCTCGCGGGCTGGGAGCTGGAGTGACGTCAAGAGAAGGGCTGGCCAAGAACGACCAGGGGATCTGGGAAATGCTTCTCTTTCCCAGCCAACGGGAATCTTTCCCAGATGCGGGGGTTCACTGTCCTCCCCACCCCCACCCCCGCCCCCACTCCAGCTATGCCTCCGATCACACACACAGCTTGGTTCATTTTCAGGAAATTAGATCCTACCAGCTAGAGGAAGAGGGGGATGGGAGCCCCTCATACACAGGCTGCCCAAACCCTGCCTTAAAACAAAAGCCTCTTGAAATAATTAATGCAAGATCTGGCAAGAGTCTGCTCTCAAGAATGGATTCCACCCCCCCGCCCCCGCCCCCACTAACTAGCCAGCCTACCCTACTCAGAGATAAGGCCAGCTGCTTCTTTCTCCCTGCCCCCGGCCCCTGCCCGCCCTTCCCCCCTTTCTCCAGAAACTCTCCAAGCTTTAGAACAAGGCAGTCAAGATCCCAGGGTCACTGGAGGGTATTAGCAGCCAAAGTTTTGAACTGACCCGCCTAGAAGGGCGTCTCTTCAGGTAGCCTGGACAAGGATTCAGCCCCAAGCCCAACCTGTAGTCAGGGAAACTGTTAGAAAGCCTAAATGTGAGGTGCATTTAGCATCAGCCAGGCTGGGAAGGGAGGAGAGACTGGGTCTGGAGGCGCGGACACCACTGAGGCATAGGAGCTGGTGCCGTGGTCTGGCCTTGGGGCCAGTGAGCACAGCTCCCCAGGCAAGCCCTGCATTCAAGGGGAGCCGGGCGCCAGGAGATCTACACGGCTTTATCAATCCAATAAAGGCACGCTCATTAATCCGGCGTCATCCCCGGGCACAAAGCCCCGCAACAGCCGGTGCGAAGCCAACAAAGGCGCAGGGGAAGCCGCCCCCGCGCCCCGTCCAGCACGCTGCATTGTATACATATTTAAAATAGCCAGCAAAGTTTCAGACCAGGAACTTGAGCTCCCTCTAGGAGATCCGAGCCCGAGCGCGGATTTAATTCTCCGCCGACAACCACAACAAAGAACAAGAGTTTGAGCGCACAAAGGCGAGGAGGGAAGCGGGTAAGAGTGCGAAGCCGCCACACAAAGGCCGGGAACCCCTCGGCTCCCACGACCCCCGCCCGCTCGAGAGATCCTTCTCGGCCCTGGAGTGAAACCTGGATTTTTTTTTCCCCCTTTCAAATTCCGCGCTGTGCAGAGCAGAGTTGAGCGCCAGGACGCCTCCTCGTCGGTCGCCTTGCAGTAAAAACTTGGCTCGAGAGGGAGAAGGACCCCTCCGATCTGAAACCTGGCGCCCCCCTCTCCTTGGCTCCGGCCAGCCCCACGTCCCTTGCACCCCCGACCCCCGCAAGGCCCCGGACTCACCGTTACACCACTGGAATGGGTGCATCAATGAACTCTCGGCTGGCTTCCTCGGGCGAACGAAGGCAGGCGCGGGGCGGGCAGGCGGGGTGGGCTCGCCGGTCGGTGGGGTCGCAGGAGGGGCCGGTGCGGTGCGCGGGCGGCCGCCCTTCCGCTGCAAGTGGAACTCCCTCCGGAGCCGGGAGCTTCGCCGCGATGGGTTTTTGGAGCCACAAAGAGGAAAGAAGAGAAAAGAGACAGAAAAGTCTCCCGGCTCTAAGGACCGCGGAGGAAAGGCAGGAAGGGCCCGGGGGCTGGAGCGGGCTGCGGAGCGCCGGGTGGGCAGAGGAGGGGAAATAGCCCTAGGCAGAGGCGCGCCCCGGACGCCGCCGCACGGAGGTGAGACGCCAGGGACTCCGAAACTGACACGGTGCGCGCACACCCCCTCCCTTATACTGCGCCCGCCCCATCCGTCACCCGCCCTCAGCCAATGGGAGCCTTCCTCCGGCCCGGGGCATTGCTTGCAGACCCGCCCCATCCGAGTGTGGGGAGCATCCTTGAGGCTTGGGCGCCTCCTCTTCACCTGCAGTTCAGAGACCGTCTGGCCGCGCGCTGGCCGGAGCAGCCCCGAGCCAGCCTCCTGCGCTCGTGACCTGGAGGAAACTGAACAATTATTGCCACATTGTTTTCGTCCTCCAGATCGGCTACTGTTTAGCATTTCTCTAGCTCTTTGAGAAAGCCAGTTCGGGGGAGTGGTTCCATTTCTGTCCAGAGGGCAAGACGACGTGGTCTTAGGTGGCGGGCTCTCACGTTTCTTTGCTCACTCTAAAAGAGGGAGCATTGCAGCTCGAGATTGTCCTACCAAGTGAAGTGGGAAAGACAAATATCATACCATATCCCTTATATACAGACTGTAAAAAAAAATAATAATACAAATGAACTTATTTATAAAACAGACTCACAGAGACAAAGTTATGGTTACCAAAAGGAAAACGGGGGAGAGAAGGATAGATTATAATTTGGGGATGAACAGAAACATGCTACTATACATGAAATAGATAAACAAGAAGGACATCTATAGCACAAGGAACTATATTCACTATCTTGTAATAACCTATGATGGAAAAAAATCTGAAAAAGAATATATGTACACAAATATATTTGAATCACTTTGCTGTACATCTGAAAATAACACAACATTGTAAATCAACTGTACTCCAATAAAATCATTAAGTAAGTTAGTAATAAAGTTGCTGAATAAAATTCCACTATATGAACGTAACACTTCTTTGTTCACCTGTTGTTGGACGTTTGAGTTATTTCCAGCTTGGGACTATTAAAAATAAAGGTTTTAAGAACAAAATAAACAAAAAGCAAAAAAGGGACTGAAGCCAAGATTTAAAGCAGGTGAATTATGAAGAGGAGATCTGAAAAGTGCTTTAGTTGTCATCTTATCCTCTCCGTCCACCCCACCCCCCCATCAGTTTAAGCTTTAGGTAGACTCATCAGGGCTCTAGGCTCCTGAATAGCAGAATCAAGCCCAGACACAGACATTGGCAATATCATAAGGGCAGCATCTTCAGCATTTAGCACTGCACAGGTATTGAATTAATAATAGTTAGAAGAAAGACTGAATCTCTTAATTCCCTGTCCAATGTGATGTTTTTTTTTTTTTTTTTGCCAGACATTCCATCATTTCTTTCTGTTTCTCTCTCATTCTTTCCCTTCCTGCCTGTCTTTCTCTTCCTCCCTCCCTCCCTTTTTCCTTCCTTCCTTTTTTTTTCTTTCCTTCCTTCCTTCCCTCCCCGTCTCTCCCCTCATTTCTCTCTTCCTCTGCCTCCTTTTCCCTCACTTTGTCTGTCTTTCTATCTTTCATTTACTCAGAATATATTCATCAAGAGCCTACTCTGGGACAAGCACTGTTTAACTGGAGAGCCATCAATGAATGTCCTCAAGCCTGTTCTCCTGGGATTTACATTGCATAAGAAGATAAACAGTAAGCAAACGGAAACAGAAAGTCGCATAGTCGTGTCCGGCTCTTTGCGATCCCATGGATTATAGCCCGCCAGGCTCCTCTGTCCATGGAATTCTCCAGGCAAGAGTCCTGGAGTGGGTTGCCATTTCCTTTTCCAGGGGATCTTCCTGATCCAGGGATCAAACCCAGGTCTTCTGCATTGCAGGCAGATTCTTTACCAACTGAGCTACTACGGACGCCTCTATAAACAGTAAGCAAGCAAGGAAACAAATAAGAATGACTCAATTTTATCTTCCTATTCAACTTAATGTCCTATTGGAAGGTGAAAAATACTTTCCCTGACTCTTGAGAGTTTGTAACACTTAAATAAGACTATGCAGATGAGTCCTCTGCCATTTAATAGCATGATGGTTACGCTATCAAAGGATCTGGCCAAGATCACTTAGCAGTCTGCAAAAATAGGTTAGCACTTACTCATGCAGTTGTCTGAAAACGATCTTTTTCTTTCTGAGCTACTCTGGAAGGGCATCGTGTACAGATCCAACTGATTTAATCTCCTAAATCTCCTAATTGGACACCTACAAAAACTTCCTAATTGGTCTCGGTCTACAAACATGAACTTGCATGCTTTGTTGTGTCCCCATGGACTATAGCCCGCCAACCTTCTCTGTCCATGGGATTTCCCAGGCAAGAATACTAGAGTGGGTTGCCATTTCTTTCTCCATCTTGGCACAATGCAGAGGATTTAAAAAAGACAAAACAGTTGTGTTGTTACTTACCCAATAGTTCTATTTAATGGTTCAGGTGAAAGGTGTTGATAAGGTGAGCTGATGGATTGAGGAATTCTGCTGGGTGCCTCTAGGGCACACCTATGAAGGGCAAGCCTTTGGAGGGGAAACTGACCAGAAGTAAGGAATACCTCTTCCCTTCCTTAGGCTAAGGAACCCAGGTGAGAAAACAGGATTCTCCCTAGACCCTCCAGAAAGGAAGACAGCCCATCTGACACCCTGATGTTAGCCCAAGGAGACCTGTGTCAGTCTTCTGACCTACAGAGCTGTAATATAATAAAGTGAAAGTGAAAATTGCTCAGTCATGTCTGACTCTTTGTGACCCCATAGACTATACAGTCCATGGAATTCTCCAGGCCAGAATACTGGAGTGGGTAGCCTTTCCTTTCTCCAGGGGATCTTCCCAACCCAGGGATCGAACCAGGTCTCCCGCACTGAAGGCAGATTCTTTACCAGCTGAGCCACAAGGGAAGCCCGTAATGTAATAAATCTGTTGTTTAAAAAAAAAAAAAAAAATCTACCTTCCAATGCAGCGGATGTGGGTTTGATCTCTGGTTGGGGAACTTTCCTGGTGGTTCAGACGGTAAAGTGTCTGCCTACAATGAGGGAGACTCAGGTTCAATCCCTGAGTTGGGAAGATCCCCTGGAAAAGGAAATGGCAACCCACTCCAGTATTTCTGCCTGAAAAAACCCATGGACGGAGGAGCCTGGTAGGCTACAGTCCATGGGGTCACAAAGAGTAGGACACGACTAAGTGACTTCACTTTCACTTTGGGGAATTAAGATCCCACATGCCACTGGGCAACTAAGCCTACAAGCCACAAGGAAAGATTCCCACAACTAAGGCCTGACACAGCCAAAAGAAATAAATTAATAAACAACTACTTAAATTAATTAGTAAATATTAATTATTAGTTAATAATAAGTTAATAAATGATTAATTTTTTAAACAGTTGATTTCTGCAAATCAAAACCACAATGAGGTACCATCTCATGCCAGTCAGAATGGCTGTCATCAAAAAGTGTAACAAGCAACAAGTGCTGGAGAGGGTGTGGAGAAAAGGGAACCCTCTTACACTGTTGGTGGGAATGCAAACTAATACAGCCACCATGGAGAAAAGTGTGGAGATTCCTTAAAAAACTGGAAATAGAACTGCCGTACAACCCAGCAATCCCCCTGCTGCGCATACACACTGAGGAAACCAGATCTGAAAGAGACACGTGCACCCCAATGTTCATCGCAGCACTGTTTATAATAGCCAGGACATGGAAGCAACCTAGATATTCATCGGTAGATGAATGCATAAGGAAGTTGTGGTACATATACACAAGGAAATATTACTCAGCTACAAAAAAGAATGTATTTGAGTCAGTTCTAATGAGGAGGATGAAACTGGAGCCTCATACAAAGTGAAGTAAGTCATAAAGAGAAACACGAATACAGTATATTAACACATATATATATGGAATTTAGAAAGATGATAACGATGGCCCTATATGCAAGATAGCGAAAGAGACCCAGATATGAAAACCAGACTTTCGGACTCTGTGGGAAAAGGCAAGGGTGGGATGATTTGAGAGAATAGCATTGAAACATGTATATCACAGTATGTAAAATAGATGATCAGTGCAAGTTCAGTGCATGAAGCAGGACATTTAAAGCCAGTGCCCTGGGACAACCCAGAGGGATGGGGTGGGGAGGGAAGTGGGAGGGAGTCCAGGATGGGGGGGACACATGTACACCCGTGGCTGACTCCTGTCGATGAATGGCAAAGACCACCACAATATTGTAAAGTAATTAGCCTCCAATTAAAATAAATAAAATTTTTAAAAGAGCATAAAAAGTTGATTTCTCACATTGTATCAATATAGTTTAAATAACTCACCTTCCCCCCAACCTCAACCAATGATGCCCAGCTTCTTGTGAATCAGGAGAGAAGTCTGATTACTTCATGACGATGAAACGGAGACAGTGAAGAAGATGATGGCTTATACATCCAAAGCCGAAGCCACTTGAGAAGTCTGAAGTAGAATTATGTTTCTAAATCTTCCATGGCAAAAAGGAAAGGTAATATTGAAGACTGAACTTCCAGAAAATCTTCTGAGGAGTCAGGGACTCCTCATTTCCAAGGTCCCACTTCAGCATCCTCTTACAAACCCTAGAAGCCCCTTCACTTTATGGCCTTGTTAGCACTAGAGAAATGCATTTTGGAGAGAGTGCTAATTCTGTGGAGGAATATGAGACCAGAAACCTTGATCCCATCATTTCACCTTTACTAAGACTCTTCCACCGGCCTCCATATCCAGCCCTAAAATGTGGAAGAGAATGCTAACCATGGTTGGTTGTAAAAAGATTCGGACTCAGGCTAAGTCACTTTGGTCGTGTCCGATTCTTTGCGACCCCATGGGCTGTAACCTGCCAGACTCCTCTGTCCAAGGAATTCTCCAGGCAAGAATACTGCAGTGGGTTGCCACGTCCTTCTCCAGGGACTCTTTCCAACCCGGGGATCAAGCCCAAGTCTCTCATGTCTCCTGCATTGCAGGCAGATTTTTTTTTTTTTTTTAAACTGGGGAAGCCCAGTAAAAAGTGACAATTAACCCCAAATAAACATGTCATACTTCACAATTAGACATATTGTCATATTTCCTCAAGTCTTTTCATTTTTTAAGAGAATAATTTTCATAAGAATATTCAATTCTTGAAGCAGTTTAGAGTTATTTATTATATATTTAGGCTAACGAGGCCTTTCCCTCATTTAATTCTTAGAAGATCCAGCCTTTCTCTGGAAGTCTCCGTACCAGAATGTTTTTAGGATGATTGATGCAACTTTTCCCCCCTTTTATTTATTTATTCTTGGCTGTATTAGGTTTTCGTTGCTGCACAGGCTTTTCTCTAGTTGCGACAAGGGGGGTCTACCCTCTAGCTATAGTACAGGAGCGGCAATTTGTCCCTGCCCCTGGGTTCGATCCCTGGGTTGGGAAGATCCCCTGGAGAAGAGAATGGCTACCCCCTCCAGTATTCTTGCCTGGAGAATCCCTGGACTGCATAGTCCACGGGGTTGCCAAGAGTCAGACACGACTGAGCAACTTTTATTCACTCACTCCTGCTTCCCAGGTGGCACCAGTGGTAAAGAAGCCGCCTGCCACTGCAGGAGACGTAAGAGACTCGGGTTTGATCCCCGGGTCAGGAAGACTCCCTGGAGAAGGGAATGGCAACCCTCTCCAGTATTCTTGCCTGGAGACTCTCGTGGACAGAGGTGCTTGGAGGGCTACAGTCCATGGGGTCGCAAAGAGTCAGACACGATTGAAGTGACTTTGCACACACCCACGTGTTGCCCCTAGCTCCCAACCCACCTGGGAAATCCAGTAAAGAGAATAAGGGAACTTCCTTGATGCCCCAGTGGTTACGACTTCAAGCTTCCAGTACAGGGGACTCAGGTTCGATCCCTGGTGAGGAAACCGAGATCCCACACGCCTTGCAGTACAGCCAAACAGAAAGAGAGAGAGAGAGAGAGAGAGAGAATCAGGCTTTGCTGTGACCCTGGAAGCCAAGCTTCCTTTCTCTTTCCTAGAGGATCGTCAGTGCTGGGGTGATGCCCACACTCTCCCCAGGTATCTCCTAAGCATTCCTGATGGAGTTTCTAGGTGCCTGCGGAGGCTGGAAGGAAACAGGCTAGTTTGGTTTCCCAGAGATCCTTCACAGCCCTGCTGTGAATTAGGATTCCTGGAACAAAGGAATCCTCTAGGCCAGAGCGGAACCATCATCCCATATGTGAGAGTGGAGATTGGAGAATAAAACAGAGGATGAGAGAAAAACACCTTTGACAGAGCCCCTACAGCATGCCAAGCCCGGTATTCAGCACTTCACATTTTTTCATGGATTCCTCACCAGAACCCTCAGGGTAAGGTTATTTTCTACTTTTTCTATTTTCTTTTTTTTTTTTCTGGCTGCACCATGAGACATTTGTAATCTCGTTCCCTGATCAGGGATCAAACCCTCACCCCCTGCATCAGGAAGTGAGGTCTCAAGCACTGGACCACCAGGGCAGTCCCCATCCATTCATTTTAAAATACTCCTGCCTTAAAAATGGGGAACCTGGGGCTTTCCTGGTGGTGCAGTGGCTAAGACTACATGCTCCCGATGCAGGGGGCCTGGGTTCGATCCCTGGTCAGGGAACTACACCCCACCTGCGGCAACTAAGAAGATCCTGCATGCCAGAACTGAGACCCAGCGCAGCCAAATAAATAAAATAAAATGGCAAAACAAAGCAACAGCAAAACAGAGAGGCTACTTCCCATTGTCTTGAGATTGGGCTGGGCTTATTTGTATTTGTTAGAAACCAGCTGAGTGAAGTAGGGGTGACAGTGGTTGATTTCAGAGACTGGGTCATAAAAATTCACTGTGATTTTTTTCTCTCTTCCTGGCTTTGTCTGTCTGTCTGTCTCTCCCTCTGGTCACTTGCTCTGGGGAGGCCAGAACTCATGTCCCACGGACACTCACCTGTGGAGACGTCCCACGGCAGGGAACAGAGGTCTCTCGAGCAGCTGTATGAACGGACATTCTGCCTTTGACCATGTCCTGGCTGCAGACTCTCGGAGACCCTGAGGGAAAACCACACAGTTCAGCTGCTCCTGAATTCCTGACCCACAGGAACTGGGAGACAACCAGTGTTTGCTGTTCTAAGCCACTGAGTTTGAGAGGTAATTTGTTATTGAGCCAGAGATCAATATGACAGCCGCTGTCACAAAGAGACGTGAGAGGGCAGGGGCTCTGACCCTCTAGTTTATTTCTGTCTCAGGAATATTCCAAAGAGAGGAGGTGAATTCTGCTTCACAAAACCATTCAGAGACCTGGGTTCCACGCTTTCGCTGTTCGGCCGCGTGCTAGGATATGTTCCTTGTTCATCTGTGAGAAGCCGGCTGACCAGTCACGTAGCCTGTGTTCTAACCTTATGGGAGGGGATGAAAGAGCGGAAAGACGGCATTTTCCTTATAGGAATTCAAGTTTTACTTTTGTTCCCATTCCACTGGTGAGGGCTTAGTCACCGGGCCACACCTATTTGCAAAGAAGCCTGAAGAATGGAGTTTCAGGCTAGACAATTGCCCTGAAGCTCCGGGCAGGTCTGTGGTAACAGGACGACATGAAGGATGGAATTGGGTGGATGGAGGCCCAGCAACCTATCCCGCCCGTGCCCGACCCAGTGTTGGCACCTTCTCTGTGACTTGTAGTGACACTTCTCCAAGGCCGGTTGTTAAAACTCTGTGCTTCCACTGCCAAGGGCAGGGGTTCAATCCCTGGTTGGGGAACTAAGATCCTGCATGCCATGTGGCTGGGCTGAAATAAATAAACTAAAAACAAAGACAAGGATGACTGCACATGATGTTTGCTAACCAACTTTTTATTTTTTACTTTTTATTTTATATTGCAGTATGGTGGTTCATCAGTAAAGAACCCACCTGCTTACTGCAGGAGACTCAGGTTCAATCCCTGGGTTGGGAAGATTCCCCGAAGGAGGAAATGGCAACCCATTCCAGTATTCTTGCCTGGAAAAACCATGGACAGAGGAGCCTGGTGGGCTACAGTCCACGGGGTCTCAAAGAATTGGATACAACTTAGCTTCTAAATGGCAACAGTAATTGATTCACAAAATTGCTTTAATTTCAGGTGTGCAATAAAGTGATTCAATTATACAGATACCTGCCTCTATTCTTTTTCAAATTTTCCCAATTAGCTAGCCTATTTTTTAAAAATTAAAAGTAAAATGAAGGATTGGATAAACTTGGTGGTTTTTAATTTTTGTGTGTGTGTGCCGGAATGTTGTTTGTTAAGTAATATTTAAAAATAGACACTGCATGGAATAGAGATATAAAAACAGAACTAATTTGTTTAAATCATGTGGAGTTTCTCTCTGTTTTTCCCTAGTGCCCCCATCAGTGGGCCCAAGGATAGCTGTTTCAAGTGCTAGAGGTCTGTGAGGCATGATCAGAAAGCCCCCGAGTGAGAAGTTCTCCTGGCCTCCTTCCAGTTCTGACATTTCTGAGGCTCTGATCACTCACCTGTGTTCCCTGCCCTGGGCTGGATCACAGCTCCGTCTTTCTGGGCAGCTGGGGGCTTGTATCTGGCAGGTATTGGTGGAGGAAGATGGAAAGAGCCTTTGCCCTGGGTCTCCAGCCTCACCTCACTTCATCCCTTTTCTGACCTTGTGATGTATCTCTCCTTTCTCCTAAGGCAAGTGAGGGTCCCTCCACCCCACTCCATCTTTGGACCAGGGGTCTAGGTGAGGAGTTCAGAAGGCGTGTTCCAGGAGGTCATCACACCACAGGTAGTCTTGAGGCCCACCCCTCGGATGGAGACGTGGAAATTCTCAGAGCAAGCAGCCTCCCTCCCCAGGCTGATGCTTTTTCTAAGCCTCTTGTCCTCTTCTGGGCTGTCACTGGCTTCAGCTGGATTAGGAGCTCAGGCTCTGACTTGCTGAGCTTTGGTCCGGTTTGTGAGTGACTCCCTGGGAACAAAAGGGGACAGGCCTCCCCGCTCTGATTTTTCCCTACCCCAATTCTCAGAATTCTCAAGAATACAGACTGCCGTAGGGAAAGTTAGCTAGGGAGAAGAGAGGTCCTTTCTTTTACTCCAAGACCATTGAAACCTGGCTCCTGCATGGGTAAATATTCCTCTCCCTGCTTCCTAGGTTCTTTCCAGAGAGATTTGGGGGTGTCAGCCACCTTCTCCCAGGCTGGCTCCAGAAGAAGAAGTGGAATTTGGCAGAGACCTTAAGGAACAATCCCAGCCCATTCAGAAGGCTGGTAACCACTGCCCACAAACAGCATTCTAAGAATGGCAGTCCCACTCCTGGGCATATATCTGGAGAAAACCATAATCCAAAGATCCATGCAGCCCTGTGTTCATTGCAGCCCTGTTTACAATAGCCAAGACATGGAAGCAACCTAGATGTCCACTGATGGATGAGTGGATAAAGAAGATGTGGTACAAATATACAACAGAATGTTCAGTTCAGTTCAGTCGGTCAGTCGCGTCCAACTCTTTGCGACCCCATGGATTGCAGCACACCAGGCCTCCCTGTCCATCACCAACTCTCGGAGTTTACTCAAACTCATGTCCATTGAGTTGGTGATGCTATCCAATCATTTTGTCCTCTGTTGTCCGCTTCTCCTCCTGCCTTCAATCTTTCCCAGCATCAGGGTCTTTTCCAATGAGTCAGCTCTTTGCATCAGGTGGCCAAAGTATTGGAGTTTGAGCTTCAACACCAGTCCTTCCAATGAATATTCAGGACTGATTTCCTTTAGGATGGATTGGTTGGGTCTCCTTGCTGTCCAAGGGACTCTCAAGAGTCTTCTCCAACACCACAGTTCAGAAGCATCAATTCTTTGGCACTCAGCTTTCTTTATAGTCCAACTCTCACATCCCTACATGACTACTGGAAAAACCATAGCCTTAACTAGACAGACCTCTGGAATGTTACTCAGTCCTAAAAAAGAATGAGGGACTTCCCTGGTGGTCCAGTGGCTCCCAAGACTACACGCTCCCAGTGCAGGGGCCCGGGTGTGATCCCCGATGAGGGAACTAGATCCCACATACCAAAACTAAAAGTTCTCACACCACAATTAAAGATCCTGCTTGCTACGCAACTAAGCCCCAGCATAGCCAAATAAATAAATAAGAGTGTAATCATTCCATTTGCAGCATGGATGGAAGGAACTTGAGACTATCATACTAAGTGAAATGAGTCAGACAAACAAAAATATATATGATATCGCACATATGTGAAATCGAAAAGATATATACAAATGAACTTACAAAGCAGAAACAGACTTCCAGATATCAAAAACAACTGTATGGTTACCAAAGGTGTGGCAGGGAGGGATAAATCAGAAGTTCGGCATAAACACACACATACCACTAGATAGGAGATAGTTACCCAATAAGGACCTATTGGATGGCACCAGGAACTCTATTCAGCTCTCTGGAAAGAGTATACTCATATTCTACATTAGGAAAGAAGCTAAAAAAGAATGAATACATGTATATGTATACCTGAATCACTTTGCTGTACATCTGAAGCTAATACAACACTATATATCAACTACACTCCAATAAAATTAAAATAAAAAAATAATAGACATCTATTTGAGAAATAAACTCAAAGGAATGGCAGGGGTAGGCTGGGGACTGGGAGAAGATGAAGGCCAGTGGACTTTCCCAGGCTCCTTAGGCTTCTTACATTTCTGGGTAAGACGTTACAACACAGTGACGGAAGGTCGATTTACCCCCAGGCTTGGAGGCAAACAGTCTTCAGGGGGGAGGCAGATCCAGTGTGAGAAAACGGCTATGGGCAGCGATGACCGGAAGGCAGGCAGGCATGTCCTTTTCCCACTGGGACCACCCCTGCTCAGACTCACCATGTGCAGACGTGGGCTCACAGCACCTTTCCACGTTTTAAGAGAAACTGGAAATCTGAATGTTGTGCGACATTTCCCGGTTATCGAGAAGTTGCATGGAAAACAAAATGCCCTCAGCTGGTGGGTTTGCTCAGTGCTGCGGTGCCCTTGCCCAACACATCTTCCTCCCTCTAGTGTGTGTCAACAGTCCTTAGTTTTTCTTTTAAAGATTTTTTTTTTTTTGAATGCGAACCATTTATTGAATTTGTTACAATCTTGCTTCTGTTTTATGTTTTGGTTTTTTGGCCCCCAGGCATGTGAGATCTTAGCTCCTTGATGGAGGAGCAAACCTGCACGCCCCCTGCACTGGAAGACAAAGTCTCAACTACTGGACCACTGGGGATGTCCTACTAGCTCTTAATTTTTAATCTAAGTCAGAGATGAGTCCTGGCATTTGCAAGCGGTGTTCACGGCATGCCAAGGGGCTTTGATCAGTTTCCCATTGCTCTTGAGACGAATCGCTGCTAACTTCATGGCTTGAACAATGCCCACTTATTATCTTACAGTGTGGTGGGTCAGAAGACTGGCATGGGACTCACCGGGATAAAATCAAGCTCTGTCAGCCGGCTACCTTCTGTTCTGGAGGATCTAGGAGAGAATCCATTTTCTTGCCTATTCCAGCTTCTAGAAGTGCCCACACACCTTACACCACATCTCCCATCCTTGTCTTCGAAGACAGCAATGGGTCCTCAGATCAAATCTCTCAGCTCAGTTTGAAAAGGTTCTGTGCTTTTTAAGGACTCATGTGATCAGGCCTCACGGGATACTTCAGTGGGATCTTCCCACCGTGAGGTTTCGGGGTTTTTAAAGTAATCAGTGACTGTACTGGGTCTTCATTGCCGCGCACAGGCTTTCTCTGGTTGTGGGGAGCTGGGAGAGCAATGCTCCTCTCCAGTTTTGGTGCTCGGGCTGCTCGTTGCTCTGACTTCTCTTGCTGCAGTTGGAGGCCTCTAGAGCGCAGGCTCAGTAGTTGTGGCACAAGAGTTTAGTTGCTTCATGGCATGTGGGATCTTCCCAGACCGGGGCTCGAACCCATATCTGCTGCATTGGCAGGCAGGTTCTTAACCCCTGGACCACCAGGGAGATCCCAAGCTTTTGGTTTTAACTACAAGTGCAAAATACCCTTTGCCACAGAGGTAATATATTCCAAGATTCTGGGGTTTAGAGAATCAACAGGGCTTCTCCCTAAACTTTTCCATCGTTTGCTCATTTCTTCTTCTGCAAAAAAAAAGTTCTGAGGACCGAAACTTATGATAAACAGGGTTTATCTTTCTGCATAATCTAGTCCACTCTTTTTCTGTTCAGACTTCCATTTCCTTAAAATATGTTTCTATTTTTTCTTTCTATTTTCTTTCTAGTTGAGGTATAGCTGATTTACAATATCATGTAAGTTTCAGGGGTACAACATAGGGATTCACGATTTCTAGAGGTTATATTCCATTTATAGTTATAATAAAACACTGGCTATATTCCCTGTGCTATACAATATATCCTTGTAACTTAATTATTGTATATGTAGTAGTCTGTACCTCTTAGTCCCTGTCCTACTGTGCTCCTTCCCACTTTCCTCTCCCCACTGGTAACCACTAATTTGTTCTATAGATCTGTGAGTCCGTTTCTGCTTTGTTACATTCACTATGTTGTTTTATTTTTTAGATTTCACATGTAAGTGATATCATACAGTGTATGTCTCTGTCCGACTTATTTCACTTAGCAGAATACCTTGCAAGTCCATCCATGTTGTTGTGAATGGAAACATTTTAGTAGATTTTAATGGCTGAGTTTTTAATTGGGCTTCCCTGGTGGCTCAGCAGTAAAGAATCTGCCTGCAATGCAGGAGACTCGGGTTTGATCCCTGGGTAAGGAAAATCCTCTAGCGAAGGAGACGGCAAGCCAACTCCAGTAGTCTCTCTTGGGAAACCCCACGGATAGAGGAGCCTGGCGGGCTACAGTCCACGGGTCCACAAAAGAGCCGGACGTGACTTAGTGACCAAACAACAACAATAGCAACAATATCCCTTTGGGTATATACGCCACATCTTCTTCATCTATTTATCTGTTGATGGGTACTCGGGTTGTCTCTATATCTTGGCTATTGTAAACAATGCTGCTATGAACATTGGGGGTGCATGTGTCTTTTTGAATTAATGCTTTCATTTTCATCTTTTTTTTTCCCAGTAAATACCCAGGAGTAGGATTGCTGGATCATATAGTAGTTCTATTTTTTTTGGAGAAATCCCCCAAACTGGTTTCCAATGCAGCACCAATTTACATTCCCACCAACAGTGCACGAAGGTTCCTTTTTCTAAGGGATCTGTTTGTTGGGGGCGGGGGGCCTTCAGTGCAGCGTCGCCGCATCCTCCCCAGCGATTTTCTCAGCTGCTGGTTTGCTTTCTAGCTCCATCTGCTGCCGCGGCTCGCAGAAACAGAAGCTCTCTCTTCACCCCCGCTCCCTGAGCAGCTTCTCAGCTGGGATTAGTCACAGGGTGAAGGACTGGGCAAACATTCCTCCTTCTCCCCAGAGTCGCCAAGGGCCCTGGGGTCAGCAACGAGGGTTTGAGTCGACACTGGATGGGGCAGGCTGGGAGGATGATGAGTTGGGCTTGAGTCACAGTTCCCCGGGGGCCTGAGGCTCTGCCAGTTAGAGGCACAGGCTGCGTCTAACAAGAGCGTTCACTTTCAAGTTCTATGCTTGGGTCCAACCGGTCCATTGTGTGAGAACTGGATGCAGGAGGCTGGACTTATTATTTTTTTTTATTTTAATATTTTTTGTTTGGCTGTGCTGGGTCTAAGTTGCAGCACACGGCATCCTTAGTTGCAGCATGTGGGATCTAGTTCCCTGACCAGGGATTGAACCCAAGCCCCCTGCATTGGGACTGTGGAGTCTTAGCCACTGGACTACCACGGAAGTCCCAGGAGCCTGGACTTAACGCCGGATTGGGCAGGTGGTGGCTTCCTTGGTGGCTCAGAGGGTAAAGGGTCTGCCTGCAATGTGGGAGACCCGGGTTCAATCCCAGGGTCAGGAAGATCTCCCGGAGAAGGAAATGGCAACCCACTCCGGTACTCTTGTCTGGAAAATCCCACTCATGGAGAAGCCTGGTAGGCTACGCAGGCCATGCAGTCGCAAAGAGCTGGACACGACTGAGCGACTTCACTTTGGGCAGGTGTGAGTGAGCCCCATTTGTGACAGGTGACCCTCTCTGCCCCCCTGGAGGGTAGAACTGATTCTGTGTGGTCACCAGGCTGTGCCCCTCTCTTCTGTCTCTTGACCCCTATAGGTCCCCCAAACACACATGTACCCTTAAATGGTGGAGGTGGAGGGACACACACCAGTGTGATGGCCACACGCATAGATGCTGGAGCCAGAGCTGCCAGGTGGGAATCTGAGCTCTCCCGCTGACTATTTGAGTGCATCATGTGCTCAGTCCTCTCTGACTCTTCGTGACCTCCATGGCCTGTAGCCCTTGGGGCTCCTCTGTCCACGGGATTTTTCCAGGCAAGAATTCTGGAGTGGGTTGCCACTTCTTATTCCAGGGGATTTTCCCGGCCCAGGGATCAAACCCATGTCTCTTGCATCTCCTGCACTGGCAGGCAAATTCTTTATCCTTAGGAAAATTGCTGCTGCTGCTAAGTCGCTTCAGTCGTGTCCGACTCTGTCTGACCCCATAGACGGCAGCCCACCAGGCTCCCCTGTCCCTGGGATTCTCCAGGCAAGAACACTAGAGTGGGTTGCCATTTCCTTCTCCGATGCAGGAAAGTGAAAGGGAAGTCGCTTAGTTATTCGACTCCTAGCGACCCCACGGACTGCAGCCTACCAGGATCCTCCATCCATGGGATTTTCCAGGCAAGAGTACTGGAGTGGCTTGCCATTGCCTTAGGAAAATTACTTAACCTCAATTTCCTTGTTTCCAAGTATTGACAAAGAAATCACTTCACATGGTTTTTAATGAGGATTAAATGACTTAATATCTGCAAAGACAGAAGAGTGCCTGGGCCAGAGCCACAATATGGCTTTTGTTAAATAATAATAATATACACATACATATGGGCGATATATATACATATATATACACACATATGTATATACATATACACCTATACATATATACACACATACATACATATATATACACACATATATATGGGAGATATATACATATATATGGGAGATATGTATATATATTTATATGTATATATATGTATTTATATTTATATATATGGCTTCCTAGCTGGTGTTAGTGGTAAAGAATCTGCCTGCCAATTCAGGAGGCATAAGAAACCTGGGTTGGATCCATCTGTCAGAAAGATCCCTTGGAAATGGCAACCCACTCCATTATTCTCACCTGGGAAATCCCATGGACAGAGGAGCCAGGGGAGAGAGGTAAATTAATGTCACCAACACCCATACGGCTGTGTGCTGGGGCCAAGGGTCCTAGCTGTCAGATCTTTTGGCCCCATCTTCCCACCACTGTAATGTGATTATGGGATGCAAGTGTCAAACGAGAGCTTTCTAACACTAAGAGCTAGTAATATGTAATGATTCCCGATCATCAAAAATGGCCAAGCAAGGGACTTCCTGGCTCAGCCAGTGGTTAAGACTCCAAGGCAGGGGGCATGGGTTCAATCCCTGGTCAGGGAACTAAAATCCCATCTGCCTTGCAGTGTGGTCAATAAATAAATAAAAATAATCTTTCTTTGCTTCAGTTAAAAAGAAAAAAAAAAATGGCCAAGCAAATGAATGCTTGATAGCTATCATCAAGTGACTTATTGTAAAAGCAATTTATTTATGCCTGTGGAAAGTGGAAATCGTTCATCTGTGAAGGCATCTTTGAGTTTTGAGATTCTGAGTTTCTGTACTTTGGGGTAGAATCTACACTTAGTTATATTAAGTGATTTTTCTTCTGTATTTTTCACTTCCTTTTACACCCCACCCTCTTCTTCCACTCATGCAGATGTTCTGGGAACACACTGCCCGTTTTTGTGGTTTTTTTTTTGCCACTGGAATCTTAGTTTTTTGACTGGGGATTGAATCTGCACCTTCTGTCAGTGAAAGCGCAGAGTCCTAACCACTGGACCACCAGGGAATTTCTGGGAAACACACCCTTTTAAAAAGAAGGGTGTGGTAAAAAAAAAAAGAGAGAGAGAAGGATGTGGTGGCTGGCAGTTTGGCAGTTGGAATACCAAAAAAGATCATACTATTCACTCTGGTGGTTGACTCTATTTTTGGATGAGATTTACTAGGGGGATTATGTTACCCTCTTCCGAGGAAAACCTGGAAAGATTAGAAGAGGAAGCAATCACATCACCTCCCCATCCCTCGTCTCCAATTTCTTGGCATGAGGCAAAAACCCAACTCATGATTTAGGGCTGGGATTGATTTAAGGTTAATATTCTGCTCTTCCACGAGAATGGGGGACTTGATATAGAAAGCAAGCTGCTTTTTTTGAAAATAAGTTATATTGCGTTTGCCAAAAAGCTCGTTCGGGATTGGAAAGCCCCGAGTGCATTTTTGGACCACCCCAGTATTTCTTACCGGAGTTTGTGAACAGAGACCTATTTTAAGCTTCAAAGATACCAGTGTGCGGAGTCCCACTCCAGGTTGCAACTCTGACTTTTTGGTCCTCTGCTGCCCCCGCGTGGACATAAATGGAAATAACAAGATATCCTTAACAGCTGGCGTGTGGAATCGGACTTGGGAGAAATCTCCCTTAAAAACTGGAAACGTTAGTCGCTCAGTCGTGCCCGAGTCTTTGTGACCCCATGGGCTGTAGCCCGCCAGGCTCCTCTGTCCATAGAATTCTCCAGGCAAGAAGACTGGAGTGGGTTGCCATGTCCTTCTCCAGGGGATCTTCCCGACCCAGGAGACCCAAGAACCCTGGTCTCCTGCATTGCAGGCAGATTCTTGACTGTCCGAGCCGCCAGGGATGATCCCCCTTAAGAATCACTGGGGGCATAAGGGCTGGCGGGGGCTCAGGACCCTTAGAGAGGAGCCAGGGGCCCTCGGGAAGAGAGCTGCAGACTCAGACAAGCCGTCAGTGATTCAAGAGGCTCGCGTCGTTTTCACCATTTTTATTTTTCCTGGAGACGCTTGGATCCAGTAAGCGAGCGATCAGCGATAGACTCGAAGTCATGCACCTCTGCCATTTTTGGGCCACGACCAGCACCCGCGGGCTCGGCGCCAAGCCTCCCACACCTCTTCCTGCCGTGTTTGGAGTAACAAGTCTGCAGGCTTCTCTCTTAGCTTTTCGCACCATCTCATCACCGTCTGTCTCTCTGCTCCTGGCCCCACACAACTCGACATCATCACAGCCGTGCCGGCCGCCTCCCTGACTCTCCCCGCAGGGGCACAGGGCAGAGCGGGTCCTTATCAGAGAGGGAGGGGAACACTTGAGCACAAAGAAGAGAAGGGGCCTTGAATCTCTGGGACCACCCTGACTGGCATCCAGGACCCTAGCTGCCTCCCTCCCAGGCCAGCTCCTTCCTAGGTGATTGTCACCCTGCCCAGCTCACCCCTCCCCATCCCCTCGCAACAGATAGCAGCTGTGGCCTGGGCCATGTCCCAGCCCTCTAAGGAGAGTAAGGGTTCACTCGGTCTCCCCCCCACCTGCCCCCTGGGCCTCCGCTGTCCAGCTGGGATCCAGGGACCCACAGGCCTGGCCTGACCTCCCTACCCCACCCCTCATGCCTCCAGCCCCTGCCGCAGCCTGCGGTCCAAGGCCAGGAGCTGCCTCAAGAAGCCCCGGTTGGGGATGATGCCTCGGTGGTCCTTGACTTTCTTGATGGCCTCCACGAGGGTGAGGCGGTGGTACAGCATGAGGTAGGCCAGCACCAGGGTGGCCGAGCGGCTCACTCCCACGGCGCAGTGCACCAGGATCCTCCCTGTGAACACAACACAGACGAGAGAGGCAGCTGGGGGACCGTGCGCTGGGCTGGAGGAGGCTGGGGGCAGGTGAGGAGGAAGACAGGCAAGCAGAGATGCTCAGAGGCACAGATGGGGGGACGGTAAGAATCTGAATCCCGGCAACCGGGGGCACACAGACGGGAAGACACGGAAAACTTGGAGCAGTTCAGCATCCATAAATCCAAAATGGGCTCGAAGAGGGACTTGCCTGGTGGTCCAGCGGCCAGGACTCCAAGCTCCCAATGCAGGGGGCCCCAGTCCAAGACCTGGTCAGGGAACTACATCGCTCATGCCACAGTTTAGACCCAGAACAGCCAAATAAATAAACAAATAAACATTTAAAACATAACTAACATAGAGCTTAAAAAAAAAGAGCTTGAAGGGAGACACTCAAGATTAATGCAAAACCCAGCTTTGTACCAAGAAGAGTTTCCGCTTGATACTCGCTGAGTGCATCCATGGAAAATCCTTTGTGTCTAACCTGGCCCTTCCTCAGTCTCCCATCTGGGGGGGTGGTGTGTGTGTGTGTGGGTGATTAGTATCTATTTTTTCCCATTTAAAAAAATCTTTTCTTTTTTTTCTCTGTAATGAACAGCATGTGGGAATCTTAGTTCTCCAACCGAGGACTGAACCCACACCCCTGCATTGGAAGAGTAAAGTTTTAGCCACTGGGGAAGTCCCAATACATCTTATATTTTTTAAATAAAATACCTTTTACTTTAAAAAATAAATTATTTTTATATCTTAAATATATATATATATATTCTGATCACTAAAGCAAGACAGGCAAAGCAAGAATCGTTAGAACGTCTAGAAATATGTAAAGAAGGCAACAATTAAAAAAAATATATCTCCCATAATCTTCCTGCCCAGGGGCAATTTGCCACTCTCCCGACATTTGGGATTATTTCCTTCTTTATGGATTGCATTGAAAAGACGGTTGAGAGAAGAGTTTTCCTTGCTGAGCATCTTATCACATCATTCAAGTCTCTCTCTCCACACCCAGAGCCCCCGGCTCTGCTCTAAGTCAGTGTCCGTGGGTCCACCCCTCCGCCTCGCTCCCCTCCCTTCCTACCTCCTGGCTGGCTCAGCGCCCGGTGGATGAAGTCGGCGGCCGCCTGGAAGTGGACGCTCATGTCGAAGGCCGGCGAGTCGTGGGCCTCGACACCCAGGTAGCGGATGCCCAGCCCCTCGTAGGCTTCGGGCGTCCCTCGCCACCGGCTGTGAGAAGCGTTGAGGACGTGCGTGATGCCCAGGCGACGCAGCTCACGGTGGTTGTTGGCTATTTCCCTGCATTGAGGAGCAGAGGTTGGAGGGGGTGAGGCTGGGGGATGGGACCAGACACCCCGGTTGGTACCCTGATCACCACCCGGCCAACATCACTGGCTCCAGGCCTTCCCTTCACTTCCTGAGGACCCGGGATGCGCAATGACTCTGAGTCTTGTCCTGGAGCAAAGCTGGGGAGTCCTGGAGAGATTTTTGGCCTGGTGGAGAGAAGACAAGAGAGACGGGCAAACCGCAGCCCGGATAACATACGGAAAGATGCTCGGAGGCCACAGGATTTTATTAATACTTGATCCGTGAGAAAGAGCAACAGGGTTTGTACTTCATGGAAGGAAGTACCTGCCAACAGTGGAATCTAGCTGGAGAAAGACTGGGGCATCTCGGGAGAGACGGGTTTTCTTCACACCAGGGCATTCAGGTAGAGAGAGGAGGTCAGTGGATGGGTCTGGACGTGGCAGGGAGGACCTGGACACTGGATGGCTTGTTGGAGCAGCTCACGTTTAACCTGGTAACCTTAAATTGCTTTGGTTCTCACCACTCCCCCGTTACTCCATTTTTATAAAACTATTTTTTTTTCTGGCTGTCCCATGCGGCCTGTAGGATCTTAGTTCCTTGACCAGGGATCGAACCTGTGCACACTGAAGTGGAAGCAGGGAGTCCTAAACACTGGACAGTCAGGGAAGTTCCTTTCCCGTTTAGACTCTCTCTGATGCCCAGAATCGTCTTGTGTTTTGCCAGTTACTCCAAGCCCATGGTTACCCTGCGGATGTCACCTGCAGGGGTTTCCGTGGTTCACAGCCCTCAGCTCATGCCAACAGGGTCATATCGAATGCCCTGTCTAGTGCCAGCTCCTGGAGCTGAAAGCACCCTGAACTTGAACCTCTAAATCCTGGGCTCTGCTACTTACGACCCGTGGGACCTTGGGCCAGTCCCAGCTTCTCTGAGCTTCCAATTCCTCCTGTGTAACCTGGGGATAGTGGTACCTACCTCACCAGGCTATCATGAAGATTAACAGAGAAAAAGCCTGTGAAAAACTCCTTGTAGGCTCTAAAGCTCTCGGAAAAGACCTGTAGGGCCTCCTTTCTCTTTGACTCCTGTCTCTCTGTCGCCCCCATCTGGCAGAGCCTCTGCATACTCTTTGGCTTGGCTTGGTCCACTCCCCACACCCTTTTTGTTTTATGTGCTAAATCGCTTCAATCCGACTCTTTGTGACCCTGTGGACTGTAACCCACCGGGCGCCTCTGTCCATGGGCTTCTCCAGGCAAGAATACTGAAGTGGGCTGCCATGCCCTCCTCCAGGGCATCTTCCCGACCCGGGGATCGAACCCAGGTCTCTTACATCTTCTGCATTGCCAGGCAGGTTCTTTACCATTAATGTCGCCTGGGGCACCACTCACCTTACCAGCCACTGTTCCTGGCCCCAGTGATAGCTTTTTCTCAGGGCACAAAGATGGACGGTCAGATAAGTCATCTATGATGTCCAGCCCACAGCACTGGCATATGAAAATGCTAATGCATTGTGCTAAATGAATGACATGATTACTTGAACAGAGATTGTCTGTCCAGAATTGGGTCTATCAGTAATCCTGCCCAAACTAAGAGACACCGGTTCGATCCCTGGGCCCGGAAGATCCCTTAGAGGAGGGCCAGGCAAGCCACTCCAGCATTCTTGCCTGGAGAATCCCATGGACAGAGGACCCTCGCTGGCTACAGTCCATGGGGTCGCAAAGAGTCCAACTTGACTGAAGTGACTTAGCACATAGGTAATCCTGTCCACCCTCCCCAACCCTCCAGCCTCCACTCTACCCATGTACCCCCTCCCTTCCACCCTCAATGTGGAACCAACAGCACAACTCCACGCCTCTCTGCCACCCTTCTTTCTTCTTGCACACACACACACACACAAACACACAGCCCCCATACACACGCAGCCGTGGCCCCAGTCAACCGGGTACATACTGGTCTCCGAGGTAGAGGCCTGGCCAGACCTCGTCGGCGTGGTTACAGGCGGTCTTGCCCGTGTAGAGCAGCCTCTCCAACTCGAAGACGTTGAGGAAGGGGTGCTGGACAGCGGGCGGCTCCTCCAGGGCGCCTCTCACGCGGACGGGAGACCTCGAGCCGCTCCGGGAGAAGCGGGCCATGAATGTCACCGAAGCCCAGAGCCAGTTGCCGGGACACATCTTAGAGGCGGCAGGAGGCCTGGCAGCCACCGGGGTGCGCGAGGTGAGGCGGGGCGGGTGTCCAGGTGGCAGCTGCGGGCAGAGGCGGGGTGTGAGTGACGCCTGAGCGCGTCCGGGGCGGCGGGGTCCCTGTCCGCCCCGGGGAGAAGGTTCTGGAGAAGGACGGTGAAGTCTGGCCCTGGGCGGGGCGGGCGCTCTGGACGGTCGTCTCCTTTGAGCGGCAGCAGCTCCTGTCGCCCTGCTCTTTGGCTCCGCCAGGCAAGGAGGTGGGAGCATCACATGTTCTTGTTTACGGGCCGAGGCAGCGGCCCAGCTGCTGGGCGTCTGCTCCACCACCCCACCCCCACTCCGCACACACAGAGTCAACACACACACACACGCACACGCACACGCACACACATTTGGCATCTGGGTGGCAGGGCCCAGTGCTGGAAGCCTTGCCAGTCTGGGTCTCATCTGCCTGGGGCTGCCGGCATGAGGAGCTGGGAGGGGGACTTGGGGGGAGGTTCTGGATCCATCCAGAAGGAGTTGGCCTGAAGCCAGCAGCAGCTGGGGCCAGTGACAGCCCCGCCGCCGGCCTGGGGGGTGGGGTGGTGGTGGTGGATGGGGGGGAGATGGGCTGCCTTAACCCCTTCCTGCCCTCCCGCCCTCAGCCTGCTCTGGGAAGTCCAGCCGGGGGGATGGGGCGCGTGGGGAAGAGTAGTAAAGAGGAAGCTGAAGTTTTTGAAAAACACTTGCTGAAGACCCGGGTTAATGGAAGGAAGAGCCAGTTATCTGGGCAACACAGGCAAAGCAGCCTCCCTTGGTCAACGTAACAGATGTCACTGATTAAACCTCATCTCTCTGGGTCCAGGCAGGGCTGGAGTACTCTGTGTGTGTGTGTGGGTGTGTGTGTGTGTGTGTGTGTGGGTGTGGAGAGGCAGAGGGTGGGGGCTGGAGGAGGGAAGAAAGTGAAGAAATGGGGGCTCCTGCCTGGCCCAGGGGCTCAGAATGTGGAATTAGCGCCTGTGTTGCTGGTGAAATCAAGTGACCCTATTTAGCACACGGGGGTCCTCAATGAGGGGCCTGACTCCCTGTGAAGAGCAGGGACCACACGTTGAGCTGTGGAGCTGGGAAGGGCCAGCCTTTGAGACTCGCCCTGGGAGCTGCAGGCAGGGGGGGATCGTAGCAACAGCCCGGCACTCCAGCGCCTCTTATCTCCTCTTCCTACCCCTCCTCCTCCTCCTCTGCATGGTGATCCTGGCCCTCGGAAAAGTGGGCTGCTTTGAAGAATCCCTCTCCCATGCCTCCTCCTGTCTTCTGCCCCAGGGGCTCAAGGAAGGGTCCCCAGTGAGAGGCCATCTTCATCCTGTCCCCTCCCCCCAGTCTCAACAGGGTCCCAGTTCTCCCCAGTCCTCATCCCCCCAGGGCCAGGAGAGCTCCAGCACTCACAAGGCATAAGAAGCAGGGGTCTTAGGATCAGGACTGGTGAAGGGAGGCTGGATCTTAGGGTGTTGAGGGGTTATTTAGGAAGAGAGATTTTTCCCCCCCCCAATGGCTGATCAGAAGGAGTGTAGAAAGAGAACAGTGTAGCAATCACGGCCACCTCCATCACCACTATCACCATCCTGACCATCATCCCCACCACCACTATCACTGTCATCCCCACCGGGATCGACATCTTCATCATTGCATCACCATATCACCATCTACTTATTGCTCCGCAGGCCTGAAGACCTCACCACTTGGCTCCCAAACAACATTTTCTGGGAACAGAATGCTGCTGCCTGTGTGATGCTGAATGGTGGAAAGAAAGCGGGAAGCAGCCCAGGTGTCGCGGGAGCTCCGTGGCACTCGCTTTCTCCCCATTCCGTCCCTGGACACGCTCCAGCCCCACCCGCCAGCTTTTGGGGGCCCCGGGCCGCGGCCCCCCTCCCATCCTCCCTCCCTCTGCTGTGGTTGTAACAGGTTCATGGCTGTCGCCCAGTCCTCGCCAACCCAGACAGCCAGGCGCGGAGGGAGGGAGCCCCGGGAGGGCCCCGCCGGCGGGCTCCCAGGCCCCTTTTAACCGCCCCCGACCCCCCGCCCCAGCCCCCCAGCCCCGGCCCCCGGTCCTTCGCCCACCCGCCGCGGCCCCGCTACCTCGGGAGGCGGCGCGGGTCTCAGTCCCGGAGGCGGATCGCAGGCGCAGGCAGCCCCACGGCCATGACTCCGCCGCCGCCTCGGTCTGGCTTGGCAGACCGGTTGACGGATTAGCATCTATTTTTAAGCCATGACACGCACGTCGAAGCGGGGCTGGTGTCGGTGTGCGCGTGTGTCGGCGACACGCAGGGACCCGGTCTCGCACCCGGGGGCCCGAGCGGACAGGCGGCGTGGGCCACGCAGCCCGCACCCCCTGCGGCCCCGCCTCGCGGGCAAGCTCGTGTGTATGTGTATTTTCGGAGCTGCGCCAATGACAGGCACTTTGCCTAAAGCTGACATTATGTAAGGAGGCCCAGACGGTGTCTTGAGCACACACGCTCCTCCCCGGCAGCATTAATTACACAGACTCCAGGACGATGCCCACTCACTTGTACATGTCTCCTGCGCCAGAACACTGGCACAAATAACTCTTGTCCTTAACCCTGATGAGTATTTACTAAGCACGGTGTACCCTCTGCTCCACAGATCTTAACTCATTTTATCTTCATCGCAGTCTCTGAGGGAGGAGAGGATATTGTTATTGTGCCCATTTTAGGGAGGAGGAGATGGAGGCATCCAGAGGCTAAGTAATTTGCCCAGGGCACTCCCTAGGCGCTGCCAGGCAGCCTGGTTGCCTGCCTGGGAAGTTCAAGTCCGTAAGCGCTTTCTGAACAGGTGTCAGCCCTTCCATCCACCCGCTCCCCCACCCCCCAACACACACACAATGGAGAAGGCACAGTGGATTTCTCTTTCTTTTTTTGAAAAGGTATTTATCTGGCTGCTCCAGGTCTTAGCTGTGGCATGTGGGATCTAGTGCCCGGACCAGGATGGAACCCAGTCCCTCTGCATTGGGAATGTGGAGTCTTAACTACTGAACCACCAGTTCAGCACAGTGGCTTTTTATCAGGAAGCCATTTTCACCAGCTCAGCTCCTTGTGAATTTCCTTTTCCTCTGCTCCTGAAGAAATTCACATGTTGCCTTGTGGTGATACTTAGCTTCACTTGCTTTTCTACCCCAAGTACCTTCTTGGCTTCTGTATTGTAAACACTTCGAAGGCAAGGACTGTCGAAGGCAAGGACTGTGTTGTGGTCCCCGGCGCCTGGCTCGCTGTGTGATGGGGGTGGGTTGGGGGCAGGAATGAATGTTATCAGGTGATGCTTTAAAAAGACAGCCTCCAGGCAAGTTGCCTGGTGAGAGGAAGGTAGGAAAAAGACAAGGTCAGGCTGGACCTGGCTGGGGATGAGTAAATGGTATACCTATTGTAGCTGAAACCAGGATGGACTCCATTCCTAGAGGGAGAATAGGTCAGGCTTTGAAATCTGAGTCAGAGAAAGTGACACAGTCCCCAGGTCAGCTCCATCACAGGATGCCAGTAATTCCCCTTCTACACAGTCTTTTCTGCTCTAGAGAAACAAATGCAATTCCTCTTCCTTTTCCTTGTGCCTTCTTTGCATGGAAGTTTACATGAAGAAATGAAATCTTCATCACTGAAAACAAAAACTCTCCTGGGAAATTGGGATTTGTCAATTCAGGGAAACTTTGGTAAAGAATGGTCACAGGGGACTTCCCTGGTGGTCCAGTTGTTAAGACTCCTCATGTTCAATGCAGGGGGTATGGGTTCAATCACTCAGTTGGGGGAACTAAGATCCCATATACCACATGGTGCTGACAAAAAGTAAACATTAAAAAGAAGAAATGGTTTTGAATCAAACTGTTAAAGAGCATATGTCATACACTAACCTTATTAGAAGTGATGGAGACTTTAGGGTTGGTAGGTTGAGAAGATGCTGTAAATGATAAACTTCATCTCAGTCTTTAGCTGAGATCTACATCTTTCAACCCTGCATTGCACTTTTCTCAAAAAGCTGGGAAAATATGCTTTAAAGCATACTATAGACAATTTGGCCAGATGTAACCACAGAAATTGTCCATGTATCAAGATCTTCATGAGGATGGGGTCAACCTACAACTCAAATGGCTTCATACTTTTCTTTGTAACTTCTTAGAAGGCTTATTATGTTTCCAGGTGACACCCAGCTGAACTAAAGATGGAGAGGGAGGGAGAATGGAAGAAAGAGTTAGTAAGAAGGTAATGGAGAGGATTCGACAGGTAATGAGCGGAAGGAAAGAGAATAAGCATGTATCGATAACTTATTATCACCAATTCCTTGGATTTCCACATTTATGAACTCATTTAATCCCACTCCCCTTGAGGTGGGTGCTATTATCTTTGTTGAATACATGAGGAGATTGATACTTGGCCAGATTAGTTAACTCACCCACAGCTAATTAGTGCCAGAACAGGGGTTCAATCCCAGGACTATCTGATTCCAAATTTTTATATTTCAAGATGAGGTTGAAGTGTTGCTTCTTCTACAAAGCCTTTCTTGATCTGCTCTTATTTGTTGTTCTCCTTCTTTGCGCTCATAATGACTTCTAGCAAAGGACATATGGGCTAGTACCTCCATGATTTGCTACATTTATTTAAATGTCTGTTCTCATTATTAAAAATTATGAATGGATTCACCACACTGGGATGAAAAGAACAGAGATGATTAAAAAAAAAAAGGCAGATAGGAATAGATTTCCAAGTGGTTTCTATAGACATACTTCTTCTAAAAAATAATTACATGGAGAGAGAGAGGGAAAAAGAGTTCAGTATGAGCAAAGAGGAAGAAAAACAGGCAAGACTAGGAAATACATGTTAAACAGTAGTTCTAACTGCCACGGTTTAACTATGGACTCTGTGCTACTGGGTTAAATGCTTTCCATCTGTTAGCTAATTTAATCCCATAACGTAGATAGTATTAATTCCATTTCCTAGTTGAGAAAGTAGGTTTTGTGGTGGTAAACCCATTCCGAAGCAGCCAAATAGCTAATCATACCAAAATCTGGGCCTCAAAGCACTGTAGCATAAGGAAAAATCATGGTAATGTGTGCGTGCGTGCTAAGTCACTTCAGTCGTGTCTGACTCTTTGCGACCCCGTGAACTGTAGCCCACCAGGCTCCTCTGTCCATGGGATTTTCCAGGCAAGACTACTGGAGTGGGTTGCCATGCCTTCCTCCAGGGGATCTTCCCTACTTAGAGACAGAGAGCAAGTCTCCCGCTTTGCGGGCAGGTTCTTTACCACTCGGGCCACCTGGGAAGCCCAATAGTTAGTGTATGAAGCCCTATTTTGTGCCAAGAATGTAGCAGAACTTACAGGAATTACCCGCTGGAAGCCAGAGCAAGCCATTCGCAAGCACCCCGCCCCCACCGGTCCCTCAGAGGGCGTGGCTCCCGGGTGGCAGGCTCTGCAGGTTTTGGAGGTTGGGGGAGGCGGTCTTTAGTGCCCCCGGGGGTCGCCCGACGCCCTGTAATCCTTTGCCGTAAGTAGAGAAATGCAGGTCGAGACGGACCTGGCTTCCTCCCAGCCACGCCCTCCGCACTGCCATGCCTGTCGGTCGCGGGCTGGTCCACCCCGAGCTCAGCTGCAGGTTTAAACGGCCCCTTTCGTGGACAGGTTCAGGCCACAGAGCACCGACAGGTATGACTGCATTTAGCGATGGGGGTGTGGTGAGGGGAGGCGGGGCAGAGAACGACTCCACCTGTCTTTCCAGAATGGAGGAAAGATGCCCGGTATGGATGCTGGCTTTGAGGATGCCCCGTATGGATGCTGGCTTTGAGGATGCCCCGTACGGATGCTGGCTTATTCTTCCAGCTCTCCATCCTCCCAGCCCCCTTCCTGCTTCGGCGTCTTCCTCCGCCCGCATCTGGCACCCGTCTTCCCCAGGTCCCTGCGTGTGATCTGCGTGTCGGTCCGCCCAGGCGTCAGCCAGGGATGAACCGGTTGGTTTCCTCCGCCCGGGCTGCTGCCGGCTCTGAACTGGGGAGGAGGGCTAGTAAGTAGGTCCTTCCGGGGTCGTGAGAATCTGTTTTTGCTTCAACTCTAAAACCTTCCTTCTCCGTCGGCCCACCAAAGTGTTCTGTAGTCCGGTTCGCTGATTTACCTAGAGATGGACACATCTTATCACTATGAATAGTCCCTTTTTCTAAGAACCACAAATTTATCACAAAAAGTGACTCTTCTTTCCATTAGCCTGATTTTGTGATGAAAATAAACGTTGGGGAAACTGGTAGGTCCTAGAGCGGCAAATAACGGCATCATTAGTTGCGAACAAAACGATATAAAAGGAATACACAGTAAATATCACTATTACCAAAAAAAGAAGAAAAAAGAAAAAGAAAAGCATGTATGAAAACATTTCGAAAAAGACTGAAAAGAAATATGCCAAATAGTAAAAGAGTTGAATTCAAAGTGAGACTATAGATAACTTTTGTCTTGTGCTTTAAACTGTCTACATTTCCTGCATTTTCTACCATCAGTGTGAATTAATTTAAAATGTCAGTTCTATGAAATCAGTTCAGACTTCCTTACTGCAAATGAATGTCCGCTTGAAGAGAATATTCAATCTCTGCTTGGGGTCACAGGTTTCTTTCTTTCTTTCCTTTCTATATAAGGTTTTAAATATTCTAAATTCTTAATTTCCTACCAATTGCTTTGTCTTTTTAATTTTTGGCCTCGCCCCAAGGCATGTGGGACCTTACTTCCCCCACCAGGGCTTGAACCCATGCTCCCGTATGGGAAGGCAAGAGTCTTAACCACTAGACCATCAGGGAAACCCCTTTACCAGCTTTTGAGGGAGGGACTTTTTAGTAAAAAAATCGTTTACTATGATTTTCCACCACGTGTTTGTGGGTTTGTTAATTTCTTTTTCTAATTCTGTCAGTTTTATGGGAGTATAGTATCAGTCTGTATTATTAGGTACACACAGTTCACAGGGTTTTAAAAATTCATTGTTAAAAAATAAATAAATAAAAAAAATAAAAATTCATTGTTATTATTTTAAAAATGTTTCAGTCAATAAGCAGTTTCTCTAAGAGTTAAAAAAAATCTCTATCTTTTTTGGAATAATATATCTTTACATATAATTCTTCTGTTTGAGTGTAACTCATAAACTGTCTATAGCTAGATTAGAAATTAAACTGTATTTTAATCACTGACTTTTAATATTTATTATGCTTTATATTATTTTTAATTTTTGTTTCTTTATATATTTATAGTATTTAAAAAAAATGATTTCCACCATCTTATTTTGTGTTTTCTAACTCCTGTGCTTTCTCTTTCTTCTTTTCTCCTTTTCTTTCTTTGGGCAAATTTATCTAGTGTTCATTATCCACATTATTGAGCTCAGTGGATTTGAAAGTTAACATCTAAATTTAATTGGTACTTTTATGCTCTCCCTGAATAACACAAGGATTTTAATTTTAATTTTCCTTAGAAACATTTTCTCTCCTATATTCTTTATTATTATTATCCACTACTTTGAATACAACTTTAAAACATTTCTTTGTTTTAGTCATCAATCACATAAGGCACATAATTTAAAGAATCAACACTCTGCAATACTTATACAAAAATAGCAACCTCCTGCTTATTGTCCGCATCCATATCCCAAGGAAACGCGCTGAACAATTTCAAGTATTAAAGTTTTTGTATCTCTCGTTATGTTTATATTGCTATTTCTTGATTTTTTCCAGTTTTAGGCATTATCTATCAATTGATATGTTGATGGGTTTATTTCTCTGCTATTTCATTCACCCAAGATATATATATATATATACACACACATATTCCCTCTTTATGCACTTTTATATGTACAGCTGTATCATAATTTTGTTATATAAATAATCAGTATTTAAGGTATTAAAACTATATAATCATTATTCACAGTTGAACCACATTGTTCGCTATGATTGCTTTTTTTTCTTGCATCACTTTGTTTTCCCTTCAGTTAATAATTAGTTTTTTGTTTGCTTTGTTGCTTAATTTTCAATGGATATCTCACTAGTTTGGCCCCATACTTTTATCCAAGTGCCTAAATTTCTTGTCAGTAAGCGTATCAGTTATTTTCTCAGTATTATTTTTTTCCGTAAGTCTTTTCCTCTTTTAAAAATTATTTATTTATTTAATTTTATTTTTGACCATGCTGGGTCTTCGTTGCTGCATGCAGGCTTCCTCTCGATGTGGCTGAGCAGTGTGGTGTAAGGACTTCTCATTGCGGAGGCTTCTCTTGTGGTAGAACACAGGCACCTGGGCTTCAGTAACTGCGGCTCAGAGGCTTAGCTGCTCTGCTGCATGTGGGATCTTCCCGGACCAGGGATCAAACCCCTGCCCCCCTGCATTGGCAGGTGGATCCTTAACCACCGCGCCCCCAGGGAAGTCCTGTAACTGTCTTCTGGAGACTTCTGGTGGATCCCCATCTGGTTAGGCTGCTCTCAACACTAGGGAAGGGCTGTTCCTCTGGGACTGATCTCCTTTTACGCTCATGCTGGGAATTGGATGCCCTGTTTCTTGGGCATCGTTCGTTCTTAGTATGCTACCACCATGCTCAAACATGCTTGATATCTGCCCAATCAGGAGACCCTCTGTTTTACTTTAAAGGATAAGCTTGACTTCTTCTGGGAAGGCACAGTTGCCTGGACTTCAGTGATAGGAGGTCTGCGGAGTTTAACTTAAAAAGACTTCCAATCCATTCTATGCTTTTAATTCATCTTCCAGAGATATATGGAGTTGCTGGTTCCTTAGCCTTTTGGTTGCTCGGATGTGTAAATCAGATTGATCACCAATATTCCCCAAATGACTTGCCTTCTGCTCTTCAGCATCCAATATTTTGTCGCTGCTGAAATAGTTCCTCTTCTTTTCATTCTGGTGGGTTTTATTTTATTTTAAAGGGATCTTTCAACTATCAATTTTGTGGGGTTTCAGGAAGAAGCAGATTTAAATGCTTGTTTTTAATATGCTGTCTTTAACTGGGAATGCCAGCTGGCTTTTGAAAACACACAAAAAATGATTGATGCTCTAATTTTTTTCACATGCAATATTTATCTAGATTTACCAGCATATTTAATTCTTTTGCCAACTCTTGCTTCTTTATCCTGTTCATCTTTTCTAGATTCTTTTTTTTGTTGTTGTTTCTTGTTTAGTAGTTCTTTTTGTAAGGTACGGTTAGTAGTAAATTTCTAAGTGCTTGAATAAATAAAAAAATTTCTAATTTGCCTTGAGTTGTAAATGATATTTTGCTTGACTTTAGAAATTTAGGTTCCCAATTATGTTTCTTCAGCACATTAAAGATATTACTTCATTGTCTTTCAGCATTTATTTTTGCTGATGAAAAGTCTTTTTTTCCACCCAGTGTTCTTGCCATCCTTTATTGTAATCTGCCCTTTCTCTTTGCTGGCTTTAACTTTTTCTCTTTGTCCTTCTAGAATGCTGGCTTCCAAATTAGTATCTGAATAACTTCTTGGTTTCCCAAAACTGAGTTTATTGCTTATTAGAGTAACTGTTAGTTGTTCAGTCATGTCTGGCTCTTTGCGACCTCATGAGCTGTAGCCCTTCAGGGTTTTCTGTCCATGGGATTCTCCAGGCAAGAATACTGGACTGGGTTGCCATTCCCTTCTCCAGGAGATCTTCCTGAGACATTCGGTATAGACTGGACTTAGTGACTGTCTCCAAAGTAAATAGAATACAGCAGAAGTGATGGAATATCTCTTCTAATATTAGATTATATTTGGCTCCCTTTTAAAATATAACCTCCTCATTCTACTGTGTAGTGATACCACAGGATATTCAATCAACAGTCTATTGATGGACATATGGTTGGTTTTCAATCTCTTTTTACCATAAATAGTGCCACAATGAATATTCTTCTGCTATTATTACAAATTCTGGACAGTGGGTTTTAGCTCATCAAACTGTGGAATGGTAGCTTAGTTCAGTTGAGCCAAAGCCCTGTCTCAGGGTTTTGTTTTCTGAAGACAGTTCACATCTGAGTCCAGGACCAACGTGTTGTGAAGACTCAGGGATCTTGTCTTGTGTGGATCCTTCTGTTGATGGCAAGGGCCAGGGGTCACGGGATCACTCTGGCTTCAGACGCGAGGTGGCCGGTTCTGTTTATTGGCAGGAAGTTTACTCCCCGCTTCTGGCTTTCTACCATGCCTCTCTTTCAGCCCTTGTCTCTGCTCAGACGCTGAAAACTCAGCTCATGGGGTCCAAATCTCGTCTCGGTTGTTTCAGCTACTTTGTTCTAGTTTCTGGCAGGTCGAGGTTTCCCTTCCTATTTTTCTCATCAACATTTTACACTGAAAAAATTGCAGACTTACAGAAAATTGGAAAAATGAGGGACTTGCCTGGCAGTCCAGAGGTTGAGACCCTGCACTTCCACTTCAGGGGACACGGGTTTGATCCCTGATGGGGGTACTAAGATCCCACATGCCACGTGGCATGGCCGAAAAATAAAATAAATAAAATAAAATATTATTGTTAAAAAAAAAAGAAAAAGGAAGCGTGCTGTCTTAGTTTCAATCCCAGTCTGTCTGTTATCAGCTGTGATCTTGGGCAACTTACTCATTAAAAAAAAGAAAGAAAGAAAGAGAACTACAATGAAATAATACTATTCATCCACCATTTCAATTGAACAATTGTGACCATTTTGCCACTTCTACCTTTTCTACTTGTTTTTGTATGTATATATTATAAACGTATATTTATATAAATATGTGTGCGTTTTATTTCCTGTTCCTATTATATATAGTTATGTAGATAATATATAAAGTATTTATAGATAATCATATGTTTACATTTATATTGCTAATTTACTGACCTGCAAAATACTTTCAGCTCAGATACTTTAGCATATATCCCCTAAAAGTAAGTACACTCTCATACACAACCACAGTGCTATTATGAGACTTGATGAGTTTGATGATATTTTAATATCTTTTAATATACAGTCCATATTCAATTTTCTCCAACAAAGGAGAAATTTTAGTAGCTTATTTGTTTAACCAGTGGCCCAACTAAGGTTCATGGATTCCCTTTGTTTATTATGCCCTTTGGGCTTTCCTCTGGCTCAGCAGTAAAGAATCTGCCTGCAATGCAGGAGAGGAGGGTTTGATTCCTGGGTCAGGAAGATCCCCTGGAGGAGTGCATGGCAACCCATTCTAGTATTCTTGCCTGGGAAATCCCATGGACAGAGGAGCCTGGTAGGCTACGGTCCATAGGGTCACAATTGTCTTAAAGGATGTCCCACATACTAGACTTGGTTTTATCATACTGTCATTTGAATTTTTCCTTTATTCCTATATTTTCTATAAACTTAGAATTCTGTCAGAAGCTGCAGATAGTCTTTAAACATTTTGACAAGAACATTCATGCATGGCACTGTGTAAATCATAACACATTAGGAATGGCACTGCACTTTTCAAGTATAATTTTATATTCCTATTTTCTTAAATATTTTAATGTATTTTCAGCTGGATAGGGTGGTATGATTTTAGTATGTACTCAAATGATCATTTATCGTCACACCACAGTGGTTTTTTTCTGTTTCAATTTAAAATTTAAAAAATGCTTTTTGCAGATTATATTCCATTATAGGTTATTATAAGATATTGGGTATAATTTCCTGTGCTATATAGTAAATCCTTATTGCTTACCTATTTTATGTAGAGTAGTTTGTATCTGTAGCCCCACACTCTGAAAATAGACTGGCAATCTAAATATTGAATGAATAAATACAAATTTAAAAGCTATGCCCAGTGCTGGGCTGAATGAAGGGGAATGTGGTTGAGAGACACAATGAGGAGGATCATCTTGGCATTTTTCTCACCAGTGGTCAAACCCTCCTGGTGTTTAAGTCAGCACTTAATTTAGATCAGCCTGGTGTTTAATTCAGTTTTAGCTTAAACACTTAAAGTCTGTTGTGTGCAGGGCACAATGCTTACCTGTCAATCTTCTTTATTCGTTTTAGCAACAAAGATTCCAGAGATGAAGAAGTACAATCACTGAAAAAAAAATCTTAAATGACTTGTAATTTAGCTGCAGGAGGGAAGATTGGAGAGAAATCCAGAGGTTTTTTTTTTCTTTCAGTTTATTGAAGAATCCTCCATCCTTGATGAGGTCATGATGATGCTTAATATGTGCTTCCATATTACAGCATACAAGTAGATAAAAAGGGACTTCTAATCATTTGTGCCTGTTACAAAATGTTGCCAGCAATAAATACTTGTAATGAATAAATGAATAGTATAGTTTTAAGCCAGGATTAATTTTCTTCCACCTAAAATGGTCTAAGTTAACTTCTATAGTACATCACGTTGATCATCTCAGTGACATTTTTAATGATTTCTGTACTTCTGATGGCAGGTTCAGGAAAGATAACAGAAATTAATTTAGTTGAATCTTAATTATCCATGGGGGAGGAAAGTTGGGAGGTTTACTGTATGACAGACCACACACTTATAATGCCACAGTCTTTACCAGTGATCCTGAGAAATTATATTCAGTGAATTCACTGGAAATTCCAGCTAGAATTAGTGAAAGTTTGATGAAGCATGTATAATTTTTTTTATACTATTCTTGTGAGTTTTCTATAAATTTGAAATTATTTGCACAAAAAAGGTTAAAAATAAGGGCTCTGGTGCCTAAAACAAATGAAATAGTTATACTGAGTATATTTTTGTCTAGGTACCTGCATTACTGTTAATATATTTACTTTTATGCCTTTATCAAGCAAGTTTACCTTTCTCTGGATATAATTCCAATATGATTGGCATATACTTCTAAATCCACAGGGAATTAAAAAAAAGCAAATCAGAAATCTAGAGTGGTGCTACTTAAAAACTTAAATGGAGATACAGGAAAAGGGACAAGTCCAAGAATTAAAAAGCAGAGGCAATCTGTCCCCCATACTTCAACAGCCTCTTGGGCATGGCTGTTTCACAGCAGTGCAAAATAATCGAGGGAGTGAGTTGATAATGATGAATGAATTCATGTCTGTAAAGCAATTAAAACAGTGTCTGGCATGTGGCAAGCTTTGAACAAATGTTAGCTATTGTTGGGTGGATCACGGTATTCTTGTGTTGTCACTCAGAGGGAAAATTCAGCTGTTATTTCTAGGAAGACAAGACATTTTGCAATAGACTGTGTTGGATGAACAGTGGAAGGAGGTAATGAAACCTTAGTGCCTCCCTTGTGCGGCTGAGAAAAATGAACCTCGTTTTTCGCTTCTCCCCGCACCTGAGTTGGTATAACTTGTATACGTAGGGTGTTCTGCTTGGGGACGTGCCCAGGTGGATATGGCTTCCGTGTGGACCTTGGAAGGCAGCCATATGTGGACTCTCCCAAATGGTTTAAAAGCAGTTGGGGGGAACAGAGGTGGAAAAGGGGGTGAGCAAAAAGAGGAAGGGGTGAAAATCAGAGAGAGGGAAGCAGACTGGCCCTTGGCCTTCTAGAAAGCTCAGCGGTTCACACTGAGTCACTTCCTTCCAGTTGAGCTGGCATGAAGGACTTGTTCCTGATGACGGAAGGAAAGGTTCTGTGTCCAGTGGGGACTCTCAGAGCCTAGGCGAGCAGGAGTAAATAAAGGGATGCACGGTCTGAATACTGGTTTCAGTTCGAAGGGCTTTTCCTGCTGTCTGTGCAAAATCACTTAATCCTATGGAGCCTTAGTTCCTGACCTGTAGGTGCAGATGAATATCGCCTTCCATCTCTGTCGGCCTCAGAGAGCTATTGTGAGGCTCACAGATACCACGCACGCATAAACACATACACACACAGTGAGATGCAAATCGAAGGGGTTCTTTTTTTTAAGATGCCACTCAGCATTATTGCAAACATATATATGAAATAACAATTGACCCCTCTGAGTGTAACAGATTAACAGAGAACCAAAGACTTAACAGGCATTTTAAGAAGTTTTTTTTTTTTTTTTTTTAAATCTTAATGTTTTAAAGCAATGTTTTTGACTAAAACTGTCAGATTCCCCTTAACCCCACATATGCTCTTGGACCAGAGTTGGTCCCTGCCTCCCAGGTTTTGAAGGGGTTATTTTCAAGTTGACTCGTGAGGCACAAGAAGCCTTTTCCAGACTCCACCAAAATCATCCCACCAGGGCCAAGAGCACATTTACAAAGGGAGACCAGGGGCTTCCGCTGGCCTCAGACACCCGGGGTGCATCCTGGCTTTCTGCCTCAGGGATGTGGACAAGTTACTTCAGAGTTTCTAAGCCTCCGTTTGCTCATTTATCCTGCGACTTGTTGGCTGTAAGGATTGAATGAGACAAAGCTCGCAAAGCATAGCATCCGTTCACAGTAAGCGCTCAGCAAATAGACATTGTTATTATTCCACCCTGAGTCAAGCACGTACTTACCCATTCCTCATAGAGAACTAATTGATTTTAATTTTTTAAAAAACTAACTTTTTATTTTATATTGGAGTAGAGCCAGTTAACAATGCTGGGATAGTTTCAGCTGGACAGCAAAGGGACTGAGCCAGACGTACACATGTATCTATTCTCCCCCAAACTCTCCTCCCATCCAGGCATTGAACCTGTAGAGAATTGATCGGTTCATTTATTCCTTGATTTATGTGTCATGTGTATGTGTGTGTGTGGCTTCTCTCTAAGTGAGCACAAAGAAGCACAAACAGATTTAGGAATCACTGAAGGAAGTCTTCCATGGGGACCACATTTTCTGAACCAAGAATCAGAATGTACGATTTGACAAAGCATAAGTGACATAGGGCATCATAGATCAGGAGACTTGTCATTGGGTTGCCTCAGAAAATCTGGGAAAGGGTAAAGAAACTGGGACTAAAAAAAAAAAATGCAAAAAGCAGGGTTTGGGGTTGGGAGAAAGAAAAAAGACCTGGGAGGAATTCACCTCTTCAACCACTGGAGGCTGCTCTGGTTTTTCTTATAAGTAAGTAGCTCCATGCAGCCAACAGGCTTTACCGGCCAAGGAATCTCACAGTGAACACAAGAGTCAGCATAGGAAGGAACTGGGAACAAAAGCGAAAACCACGGACACAGAACTATTAGTCCCTTGAAGCAGAGGGTCACTTCATGAAGAGAAGATCTCCTTTGAGGATAAAACGGTTTTTTGAAAATCTGGTGGGGAGGTCGGTTAGCAAAGCTACATGACATCTAAACTTTATAGAACTCTGGATTTCTTCTTGATTAGAGAACATAATGGGAATGCAAATATAATATCTCTGGGGCAGACGTGTCAAATTCACACTGAACAACATCAGATTCTTTCCTGACATCAAGCTTTTGTGAGACAGAAAGGAAATAGAACTTTCCTCTTAAAATCTTGTTTGCAATTATGACCTTTTTCATTATGGGGAAATAAATGCAAAAAACTATAAAGAAAATGTATTACTCTTATTCCCGTCATCCAAAGATAACTTCTGCTGATTAAGTGAATTTATTTTGTTTTAAGGTTTGCCACTGTAAGGATAGAATAAATGTATAAGACCAAACGTTTGGGAAATGATATTAATTTTTAAACTCTAGTATATTAAATATTTATCACCTTGAATTTGGCAAATGCATAAAGGAACAATAATAAAATAAAAAAATCAGTCCAAAATCCCAACACTCAGAGATAGGCTGAATAATATTTTACTGTTTTGCATTCCATGTTCTCCCTGTGTATAGGTACACAGAAATTCTTATGAAAAGTAGAATCATATTGCATCTATTATTTTGTAAATGGCTCTTTTTTCTTGAGGGTGTTTTCATGATTATTTCTTCATTCATTAAATATTTTTAAAAAATACAAATCATTTAAAATGGCTGCACAGTACCTTACAGTGTGGATGCATCATTGTGTAACCAATTAGAAAGAGACATTTAAAGAAATATGCAGGAGAAGAAGTTTTCTACTACCTTCAAGCATTTTGGAAATAACCACTTCAATCCAAACAATTTTAAAATTCTTACATGTTTACAAAAGAAGATTCCATAGGGCAGGTCAAATTGGAGATAGCTGAAATAAAAACAAAGCAAAATTAAAAAATCATCATCATAAGAAAATAAAGCAAAAGAGAATGAAAACACAATCATAACTTTTCACATAAAGTCCATAAGTTAGTTTTCTATTAAACCAAATTAGTCTCTGCCCAGTGAGCCCAAACTAATGAGGGACTTTTTCAAATTAGTGTTTATCTTAGAAGCAATCAAACTCGACACACTCCAAACGAAACTAATTTCTTCCTTCTTTCCTCTCTTCCTGCTCTATTTCCTGTCTTATTAGTATGAGGCTACCCTTTGGTCCCTAATCCTGAAACCCACGCTCCTGGGGCTGTCTTGGTTCTTTTCCCATCCCCACCTGACTCCACGGGTCACCAAATGACATCACTTCTGTATTGTTAATCTTCCGAATCACCTCTCCTCTCTCCCATCACTGTCAGTCTGCGGGTGGGCCCCCCTATTTCTTATTTGGACCCTAACAGCCTCCACATGGCTCTAATGCCCTCTACTTTATCCTGTTGGGCAGGAAGAACCTTCTCCATCCTTCCTGATGCTCTGACTGGTCCAAGAATTAAATGGACAGGAGGCAGTTAAACAGGAGAAAGTCAAACAAAAGCTGCAGAACATGTATATGTGAGAGATCCAGGGAAAATGAGTAACTCACCAAAATGGCCCAAGCTCTCACCTTAAATACCATCTACAACCAAAGACAAAAGAGGCTGTTGGGGGTAGTGGTTTGGGACTTCAAAAGGGAGGAAGGTGATTCACACGGAGATGGAAAAGCTGATGTTTGGTAAATAAATGTTTGCTAGGCTTGTAGTGACAGTGGGACCCGGAGTGGACTCTGATCTCTAGGGGTTCCCCCCACCACACTTGGTCCATATTCTTTGCCGATGTCTCTGGTGATCACTTTAGTCCCGGAACAGGCCCTCTATTTAAATTCTTAAAGCAGCTAAGAGGGAAGGTCAAAGTTTATTCCTGAGTCATTTGGGCTGATGAAATAAAGTTCATATTTTCTGGCAAGGTAAGAAAAATTTAAACATAAAACTTTTCTCTGCTTGTTGGGGCCTCCTCCCTGCATTAATCAGACCTCGTTAGGAGATAACACCCTTCCTGAATCTTGTAAGGTGTTGTGATGACGCACTCTTGCTTCCTACCTGCAGCTATGGATTGTGTCAACTGTCATTGGTTCATTTGACGCAGAGCCCTTTGTCTCCAAAACTGTGCTTTGACCTCTGATGGATGAAACAGTCCTCAGAGCTTTCTGAAAGACTGTCTCCCTGGTTGTAATCCTCAGGTGGGTTTAATTAAAATTTCCCATTTCTTTCTTAGATCAACTGTTGATTAATTTTTTTTTTTTTTTGTCGAGGGCCTTGTTTCCAGCTTGAATTAATCTGCATGCTGAAGAGGCAAGTTGGAGTGGCAAATTTTCTTTCCCTATAACTTCAAATATATTTCTGCGTTGCTAATTGAGTAGCGCCCCCTTCCCCTTATTTTTTTTGGCTACACCATGCCATGTATAAGATCTTAGTTCCCTAATCAGGGATCGAACCTGTGCCGCCTGCAGTGGGAGTGTGGAGGCTTAACTACTGGACCGCCAGGGAAGCCCCAAGAGTGACTTTAAGTGTACATTTAATTTGTCTCCATTGCTTAAAGTGATTTCTTATTTCCCACTAGCTTTAGAGAAAAATCTAAAAACAAACAAATAAAAAACCAGCTCCTGTCTATTTTTATTTCCTGCTTTACACTCTGAATCCTATTGTATGCCAGTTCCAAGGAATCATGTGCAAGTTCCAAAATATCTCAGATCTCCGCCCCCGCCCCCCGCCACCGCCCCATCTTCATACTATTGAAGGAGGCTGGGATCTCTTAGCCTATTTTCCCTGCTTTTTTACTTGACAGTAGCTACTCATCATTGAAAACCTGACTCCAAGGTGAGCTCACCCAGTAAGTATTTTTCCCTGTCTTCTTACTATCCAATCTGGTGTAGTTATCTCTTTTATGTGCTTTTGTAGCCCCCAGAAGCACAGTTCTATCACGGTACCCATCACACTGCATTGTAATACCCGGTTACTTATTTCTCACTTACATTCAGCTCTGGGCCATCTGAGCCAGGAATGCTGTTTGCACTTCCCTCTAGATGAGAAAGGGCTCACACCGATCATAAACGTTGTTAAAGTCAAGCATAACTGATGTTGGGAACGTCTCAGGACCTAGGACTGCTCGGAACACTTCACTGAGAAAGGTAAGATCCTCACCAAGTGGAAGGAAGTGGTTTGTGTTTTTAAATTAATTCTTTCTTGAGTTGATCGGTTTGGTGGTACTAAAATATAGCCGTAATTTTTTTTAGCTATCCATAAAATTTTTTTTAATATTTTTCCTTTTGTTTTTTGTTTATTTTTTGATATTTATCCTCTCCTTGGATGTGGTCTATATTTACCAATTTTTCAGAAAAGAATGTGGTAAAAGTGATGGTGTATGACTTCTGAGGCTAGGTCATAAAGGGAACAGCAGCTTCTGCCTTATTCTGTCTCAGAAAACTTGCTTTAGGGAAACCAGTTGCCATCCCCAAATCTCTTCTTAATTTTGAATGCTAAATTGATCTAAGTTCACCCAATGATTATTTTAAAATGTTCTTTATTGTGGTAAATATATATATATATATAAACAATTTTACATGTAAAATTTTAACCATTTTACATGTAAAATTGAGTGCAATAATTACATTCAATGTTATGCAGCCATCACCAGTATCTATTTTCAAAACTTTTTTGTTACCCTCATATAGAAACTGTAATAATCAAGCAATAATTTCCCATTTCTCCTTCCTCAGCCTCTGGTAACCTCTAATCTACCTTCTGTCTCTAGGAACTTGCTTATTCTAGGCACCTCATCTAATGGAACCATACAATATTTGTCCTTTTGTGCTTGACTGGCTTGTTTCACTCAACATAATGTTTTCAAAGTTCACTTCTGTTATGACACAACCCAACTTCATTCCTTTTTAATGGCTGAATAATATTCCATTGTATGAATTTACCACATTTTGCTTATCCATTCACCTGTTGGTGGGCACTTGGGTTGCCTCCACCTTTTGGTTGTGAATAATGCTGGTGAACATTCATGTGCAAGTGTCTCATTGAATTCCTGCTTTCAATTCCTTTGAGGAGTAGAAATGACGGGATTAAATGATAATTCTGTGTCTTGCTTTCTGAGGAACTGCGAGTGTTTTCCACAACAGTCGCCCAATTCTACACTCCCACCAGCAATCCCCAAAGATTAGAATTTCTCTCCATCCTCACCAACATCTGTTATTTTTCTGTTTTATATATATATATGTATATATATTTAATAGCCATCCTAATAGGTGTCAATAGGTGTCAAGCAGTATCTTACTGTGATTTTGATTGGCTTCCCTTGTGGCTCAGCTGGTAAAGAATCCGCCTGCAATGCAGGAGGCCTGGGTTCTATCCCTGGCTTGGAAAGATCCCCTGGAGAAGGGAATGGCTATCCACTCCAGTATTCTGGCCTGGAGAATTCCATGGGCTGTATAGTCCATGGGGTCGCAAAGAGTCGGACACGACTGAGTGACTTTCACTTTCACTTTCAATAGGTGTCAAGCAGTATCTTACCGGATTCTGATTGGCATTTCCCTAATGACTAGTGAAGTTGAGCATCTTAGATCGTGGGGATTCACAAACATCTTCTCACCTGGTTTCCCAAACAAAAATGAGTTATCATCATTCCATTATATGAGTTGCCTAGAATAAGCAAATTCCTATTGAAACCTGAGGCTTTTATATCTTGTGACTTAACCAAAATTGCACAGTTTTGAGTCAGAACCTGGAAGGATATTCAGGACTTCTGACTCCAATGTGCCTTCTAGTTCTGTAAATTTTTAAACACCTTACAATGCAAGGCAACCTTAATGCTTTTTTGACACGGCAAGGTACAAGTCACTGTTCTGGCCAAAACTTTCTGTTTGAGGCATGAATATTCTGGGCACATGAAAAGCAGTACCCTTTCATCTCTTAAGAGTGGACAGTAGTTTCCACTACCTACACTCAAGGTCATGGAGAACACAGGTGACTTATCACTGAAAAATGAAATCGTTTATTGATCGGGAAGGATCAGGTATAACCACTGATTCCCATTCAGCACTGACAGTTCCAGAGAGCTAACAGAAGGCAGAAGTCTGGCCAAAAAAAAAAAAAAAAGCTTCCATAATCTTGGACTTGAATTCAAATTCCTTTCTTCTGGGCTTAGTCTCACATTCCTAGAAAGCAAAGTTCCTATTTGCACTTGGATGAAAATACATGCTGCTTATGCAAAATCGTTGATTTTTCTTTTTTTCAAAAGCTCGGCACACGCCACCTGGTGGCAAGATTCTGAAAACGCAAGACTGCGTTTTTCTTCCCTTAAGATGACTGATGATGCTTTTGGAACTGTGGTGTTGGAGAAGACTCTTGAGAGTCCCTTGGACTGCAAGGGGATCCAACCAGTCCATCCTAAAGGAGATCAGTCCTGGCTGTTCATTGGAAGGACTGATGCTGAAGCTGAAACTCCAATACTTTGGCCACCTGATGCGAAGAGCTGACTCTTTTGAAAAGACCCTGATGCTGAGAAAGATTGAGGGCAGGAGGAGAAGGGGACAACAGAGGATGAGATGACTGGATGGCATCACTGACTCAATGGACATGAGTTTGAGTAAACTCCAGGAGTTGGCGATGGATCAGGCCTGGCGTGCTGCAGTCCATGGAGTTGCAAAGAGTAGGACTAAGCAACTGAACTGAACTGAAGATAACCTTTGCTCCAAGTCCCTTCACTGCTGTCTTTCTGCACTTGAAGTAACACAAGGTGGCAAGAATCAGTGTTTTCTTTCTGACGACTGTGTATTTTTTTCTTTTCAATTTTGTGTTCATGACATTGGATTTGGGGAAAGGAAGGAGTCATAAGCATGTGGAATTGTGATATCTTTCCGTCTTTCAAATGAGATCCAGGTTCCAATTGTCTTCAAGTTCTAGATTTGGTTCTGAGGCATCTAAAGTCCACCCCTACTGCCGGAGGAGGCGGGGTGGGGATGGGTGTCAGGCGAAGTGCAGGAAATGGGCATGGACTGGATCACGGAGGCCTCCAGATTCAGAGCACCGGAGGCCGGTCCCTGATGTCCTCAGAATAGATACCATTCAGGAGAACAGAGTCATTGTGCAGCGCCGTTCTTCCCCAGACTTCAGAGACCAGGGTGACGCGAGAATCCAACCACAGCGACGTCTGTCAGAATAGGTGCTGCAGCCGCAGGGCACACCCTCCGCCATCCCACCCGCTTCCTGCTGGCTTCGGAGAACCCGGGTGATGGGACTGCTTCCAGATCCAGACTGCTTCCAGATCCAGATCCAGACTACATCCCAGCCTCGGAACACATTAGGACACACACCTTCTTGGGACTGGGTGCTTTCCACTTGGCAGTCAGGCTTGGATCTGCATGCCCTTCTTTCAGACTGCTTTCATCCAGTCCTGGGGGGATGGCTTTGTGCTGATGGAGCAGGTTTCTGATGAGAAAGATGGGCCTGGAGAGATTCTCCTGGCCTCTTTCCTTTGTGAGGTTCTCTCTCAGCTTCCTTTCTCTTCCGGTCCAACTCACCAGACTTGGCTCAGGCAGCTTCCAGCCATCAGAGGACTATTTTGCTTCTTTTCATTTCCCACGTGTAGGCTGCCTGTTTTTTATTTATTTTTTTTTTTTTTGCATTTTTTGGCTGGGCTGTGCAGCATGTGGGATCTTAGTTCCCTAACTAGGGATCAAGTCCTGCACCCCCTGCTTTGAAGAAGTCCAATCCTAACCACTGCACCGCCAGGGAAGTCCCTGGAATGAACTGAGCTGAGCATCCGGACATGTAGGACTGCTTTTCCCAGTTCTTTCCCTTCTGTTCCCTGCAGTTCCAAACCTCAGTGAACCATCATGGGCTGTTTAAAGGGCTCCCACTTGACTCAGTCATGCCCACCTGGCACCTTACCCCTTGTGATTAACCTGAGGATTTGGGGTCCTTTGTTTACATCTGCCAATCCCTTCACAGCTGCAGCTCAAGTAAGATTTGGCTGGCTAACTGGGAGACAAGATGCTATGGACCATCCAGAGAATAATAATCACAATCTAGCACAGATCATCACAAAGCTGCTGTTGAAACAGTTTGCAAATCCAGAGTATAAATGATACATTTATGAATTTAACTAAACGACAGACTGGAAATGTTTTCACAGGCTTGGCTCTTGCTGGTTCAGAGGCTCCTGCCTCTTTATATGGCAGGAATGATGCTCTATGTTCTATAGCATGGATAAAAAATTAATTCAGCATTTCCTCCAGCACAGGTGGTCCCAGTGAGTTGTCTTTGGCTGATCATTTAGAAAAGTTACTTTCAGCTTCTCAAGTCCTCCTTGACTGGGCCCCTTCTTGGGTTCCAGCAGGTGTGCAAGGCGCCAGGGAACCTCTGGGAACCCTCTCTTCCAGTTAAAGAGAAGAGCCTGTGTATGTGAGGGCCCTTGGGTAGGCTGAAAGTGGTCCTTCCCAAGAGCTATTCCACAAAAACTGTTCTCTTGTATGGAAAAAGGACTGTGAAATGGGGAGATTATTCTAGATTATCTGAGTGGGCCCTAAATGCAGTCACATATATTTTCATAAGAGGGAGGCAGGGACTTCTCTGATGGTCCAGTGGTTAAGATGCCGAGCTTCTAGGGCATGGGGCCCAGGTTTGATCCCTGGTCAGGGAACTTGATCCTGCATGTCACAGCTAAGACCTGGCACAGCCAAATGAAAACAAAAAAAAAATCTTCTTGATGAAGCAGTAAAAATTATTGTTTTCAAAAGAAGAGGGAGGCAAAGGGAAATTTGACACAAGATACGGCAATGTAACCATGGGGGCAGAGAATGGAGGGAAGTGGCCACAAGTCAAGGAGTGCTGGAAGCCACCAGAAACTGGGGCAGGAAGAGATGTCCTCCTGTCTTCCAGAGGAAGTGTGGTCCTGCAGACACTGTGATGTGAGCCCAGTGACTCTGATCTGAGACTTGTGGCCTCCAGGATGGGGAGAGAGCAAATCTGCGTTGGTTTAAGCTTCCAAGTTTGTGGTCCTTTGTCCAGACACATAGGAAAATAATACAACCCTGAAGCTTCAGTTTTGTTAGCTTCACACCAAACCCAACTGTTCTGATATTTTAGGGTTTGGGACAAAAGACTGAAGGTTGCAGGGGGCAGGGACTTCATCTTCAGAAAGGTATTTTGAAGATTCCACATATCTGCTAAGAAAGGCAGTCAGGTCACGACTGTGTTGACTCTGGGTGGTGGGGCTCTTTGAGATTGTTCAGCTCCCCACGGTTGGCCGTTTCTCTAACTGTCCTGCTCACTTTTATCTTTGGCAAGAATTGAAGGGCTGTAGGGACTGTATAGGAGGCGCTGGAACACTGAATTCTTTCATACGGCCAGTCCCGGGAGAAGTAGGAATACAATCCTATGAAATAAAATCAAGGTGGCAGTTTTGAAGAGGGACTGGAAAAAGGATGTAAGTCTCTGGGGCTCAACACAAGAAAATGGGAAATCTGGGACTGGGAGTATGGGCTTAGCAGAGGCAAACTATATGTATTATATATAGGGTGGATTAGCAACAGTAGCATCACCGACGCAATGGACCTGAGTTTGAGCAAACTCCAGGAGACAGTGGAGGACAGAGAAGCCTGGCGGGCTATAGTCCGTGGGATCGCAAGGAGCTGGACACTACTGAGCAACTGAATAACAACAAACAACAGGTCCTACTCTATGGCACAGGGAACTATATTCGATAGCCCATGACAAACCGTAATGGAAAAGCCTATGAAAAAGAACATATATGTGTATATAGAATATATATAAAATACTATATATATATGTATACATCTATGCATATGATTGGGTCACTTTGCTGTACAGAAATTAACAAAACATGATAAATCAACTCCACTTCAACAAAATTAAAAAAACACACCAGACAACTATGCACAGACTTAATTCCTACTGGTGAAGATGGAAGAAGGAAGCTATCGGTCTGTAGCATTATTGTTCCCAATTATTTTCTCTCCCCATTCCTGTAGGGAGAGTCGCCATCTCTGCTTGTTGTCATGGAGTTTACCATGCATGACTTTGGGAGGAGTCCTTTCTCACCTCACCTGTGTCGGGCTTAGCATATGATTTGATTCTGCCAATATGATTGGAAAGGGGAGTGTGCCAGTTACCTGGAAAAGCTTTGGGACCTATCAGAATGTTTCTCCTGCTTTCCCACTTTTCTTGTTATAACAAGGGATAAGTAGGTTCCTGGTGGGGACTATTCCTTTGACTTACACCCCCAGAGACAAGGACGGAAGCCACAACCAGCCCTCCTTCTAAAAGTAGTAAGAACAATCTCTGTGGTTCTCAGCCTTTGAGATTCTGGGGTTGGTTTTCCCACGGAAATCCACAACTAAATGGAGATGAGGGGAAAATGAGAACAGAGCCATCCCTTATCACATCATCTTACCTTAAGTGGGAAGTCAAGAATTATAGTGGTGTTGTGAATGCAGTTCCAGAAAAGGAAGTGTGTGTGGGTGGAGGAAGGCGCTATTGTGATCAGGGAGGTTCCTAGTAAGAGGGAACTTTGAACTTTCAGAAGGATATTAATGGTGTTAAAGATGAGAAAAAATAAGGGGAAACACAGAGAGTTGGGGGACACATCCCAGCAAAAGTAGAGAATTACATGTGAGAATGCTATCTGCAAAAAGCCTGGGTGGAATGATTGCGCTCGCCATTGTGTGGGGCGTTGTGAATTTCTTGCAAAGGGATTTGAATTTCATTTTCAAATCTCCGGAAAGATAACAAAAGGTGTCAAGCAAGACCCATAGTATCACATTTAGATCTTATAATGGATGGAATGGATGACCTCTTGGGTAACAGGATGCGCTCAAAACATTTATAGAAGGACTGGGAAGAGCCGGTGAGTTCTGCCACGTCCCGAGCGTTCCCGGTGCTGGGTTTCCAAAGGTATTCTCCAGTGACCTCCTCACTAAAGGCAGCAGTAGCAGATTTCAATTTCTATGAGCAAATACACGTAATAGTACTTGGACAGTCTTTGCCCTTTAAAAGGGGGACAATATGAGATCTTCTGAGTGTGTGTTAAACGAGTGCCTTGTGTTTTTCCCCACTTGGCCAACGGAAAACTCCTTAGGTGAATGCCCTTGGCTATTTCAGCCTCAATTAGCATTCACTTTATTCCTAGAATGTGCCATTACATGAAGAAAGGAAGCGAAAGGAACACAGAGTTTAAAACATTGCAAGTTAGGAGCAGAAATTGAAAATATTTCTGCAAATTCCTTTCCAGTAGATCTTAATCATCGGTTTGAGTTATCTTCCATTATTGATCACATGTTTTAGAGATACACTAAATGTCTCTGACTTAAAACATAGGTTAAACAGAGAAAATAATGGGGGACACATGTAAATCCATGGCTGATTCATGTCAATGTATGGCAAAAACCACTACAATATTGTAAAGTAATTAGCCCCCAACTAATAAAAATAAATGAAAGAAAAAAAAAAACAGAGAAAATAGACTGGTGGGTATATACCAATTTCCCTTTTCATTCAATGGGAGTAAATGCTATTCATACTCAAAATGTTATTTGCAGAAAAGTACAGTTGACCCTTCAGCAGCGTGGGTTTGAACTGTGTGGGCCCACGTGTACTTCGACTTTTTGAAATAGAAATACACCAGTACTGCAAGATCCTGGGTTGTTTAAATCCGAGGATGCAGAATGTCAGATAGTATGGAGAAAACACAGAGGGCCGACTATAAATTGTACACAGGTTTTTGACTTGAGTAGGGTTGGCACTTCTAACCCATGAGCTCTTCAAGGGCTAACAGTACTTGCAAATATCACGTTCTCTCATCTTGACAATTAGAAATAAAACATACAAATATTAGACTCTTCCAAATTTTAATGCAAAATAATGAATTCAGACGTTTAGGGAGTATAGGCAGTTTCTGCCTGTATTTAATAGCTTAACATAGGGCTGATCTGAATACATATTTGATATAAATTCAGTTTTCAGTGTGATATGTTGCCAGTTTAGCATTTTTGACAACAAAAATATTTTTCTTTTTTTAACTTAAAAAATTATTTATTTGTTTGATTGAAGTATAGTTGATTTACAATGTTGTATTAATTTCTGCTATACAACAAAATGAGTCCTATATATATGTGTATATATATATACACACACATACTTTCTTATATTCTGTTCATAATGGTTTATCACAGGATATTGAATATCGTCCCCTGTGCTATGCAGTGGGACCTTGTTGTTTATCTAGGACATACTTTTATTCTTTATTTTAATTTTATTGGAGTATAGTTGATTTACAACGTTGTATTAATTTCTTCTGTACAACAAAGTGATTCAAATACATATATATACACACACACTTTTTTATATTCTTTTCCATAATGGTTTATCACAGGATTTTGAATATAGTCCCCTGTGCTATGCAGCGGGGACTTGTAGTTTATTCAGGACATACTTTTATTTTTTATTTTAATTTGATCAGAGTACAGTTGATTTACAATGCTGAGTTAGTTTCAGTTGTGTAGCCCAGTGATTCAGTTATCCATCCACATGAATTTATTCTTTGTTAGATTCTTTTCTCATATAGGTTATCACAGAATATTGGCTATCGCTCCCTGTACTGTACAGTAGGTCCTTGCTGGTAACCTATCTTATATACAGCAGAGTGTGTATGTCCATCCCCCAAATATTTTTTCTGTATAAAAAATTTGAGGGATATTAAATGACAGATTTACTGAATGAGGATCAGTTAAAACGCATCTTTATGAGTTAGCACAGGATGTGGCTCACATCAGAACCTCAATCTATACTTACTGAATAAATGAATATATATTAAGGGTGTATTAAATAAATTTTATAACAATCTTTCAAAGCATATAGATCTAAAGTAATATTTTTTTCTATATGAAACTGCTTAGATATCATAGATTTTAAGTAAGAAGGTGAAATAATTTTAGAAAATCTTAAGAAAGCTTGAGGTTCCCTCTTGTTAAGGGGCACCCATCCCCTCTGGTAACCCCAAGCTCGTTCTCTAATGAGAATTATTGACTACGTCATCGTGCTATCTTTACGATGCGGGATTCTAGGCCAGGCCCTCAGCCTGGGCTGTGGGAGGCATTATCCAGACGCTGCTGTCTGTAGGCCCTGTGTGGTTCTAGGGCTGAGTACTGATGAGCGCGCGTCTCTGGGCCAGGAGCGTCCCTCTCCTGCGTGGAATCTAACCTGTGCGTGATGATCATCTCCCTGCCCCTCACCGCTCCCCGTCCCAGCCCCAGTTCCTTCCCTGCAGACCAGCCTGAGCCCCTGCCTGTCCTACCGCGTGTTGTGGGATCGTGATGCTGAGAAAAGCTGTAACAGGAGAAGGTGTGTGTACTCAGCCTCCGGGCGGGGCGTAGAATGTGACCCCCGTGTCTATTACAGTCAGTGTATGGCTTTCAGGGGACGCATAGCAGCTGCGGGCACTGCTTTCTGAGCTGCCCGGTTGAGTCTTTATATGAGGGTCGTAATATGCAAACGTGCCTGTGTCTGTGTGTGTAGGAAGGAGGCCGGTGGGCCCAGGAGAAGGGCACGAGTTCATAAAGCAGAAAGCATCACCAGGATGGGAGAGAGACAGAACTGGGGAAGCCGTGAATCTCACCTGAGCAAACAATGGTAATTTACTCTGGGAAAGGTCAGAAGGCGTCATCTGAGAGCTCCCATTGTCTACTGTGAAAGGAGTAACCTTTCTAGAGAGAGAGAGGCCCTCGGGGAAGGGGAAGGGGAGGTGTTGTTCTTGAGGGACTGTGGCTTTTATTAAAAGAAGAAAGGCTGGGGGAACACAGGTGTTGAGAGCGGGCGGAATTCTAGCAGAGAAGTTCCGGGGCCCCAAGCAGAGGTCTCACCTGTCAGCGGTGACTCCTGCGGCCACCACCGCTCGTGAGGACGGTGGGGAACCCGCCCCGCTTCCCACTCAGTCTCTTTGGGATGGATAACCAGCCGAGCGCATGTTTGGTCACAAATAGGCAGCCTGGATTCTCCCTGGTCTCTGGGAGAAGGAACTTAGGTAATTACAAGTATGCATCTCAGACAGTGGTTTCCGCTGGGCTGACGATCCTCATTGATACTGCGTGTCTCTGCAGAACCGGTTCGTTCAAAAGGTGTTGGGTGCCCTGTTTGCACCAGTGAACCGGGGATGGCAGTTCCCAGTTTAGGGTGCTAGGGGGACTCAGTTCACAATTCCCCTTTGTGAGCTGCTAAAATTCACTGCTTGGAGTTTGTTTCTCAGCCAGAAAAGTCTTGTTGAGTGAAAGAACTGCTGTCCAATTTCTTGTTGTTCCTGGAAAACATGCCAGGTCTTGTAAGGGTTTTATTGTTGCCTCTTATGGGTTGAATTATGTTTCTCCAAACTCATACATTGAAATCTAACCCCCAATATCCTAGGATAGGACTTAAATTTTTTTCATTGGCGTATAGCTGATTTATAATGTTATATTACTCTCTGCTATACAACAAAGTGAGTTAGTTACACATATACGTATAGCCCTTCTTTTTAAGATTCTTTTCCATGTAGGTTATTACAAAGTAGTGAGTAAAGTTCCCTGTGCTGTAAAGTAGATCTTCACTCAGTTATCTATTTTATAGGTAGTACTGCGTATATGTCAATCCCAGTCTCTCATTTATCCCTTCTTGCCTTCCCCACCTTGGTAACCATAAGATTTTTTCCAACATCTTTAATTCCATTTCTGTTTTGTAGAGAAGTTCATTTGTACTACTTGTTTAGATTTCACATATAAATGCTTGTGAATAGGACCTTTTATGGAGGTGGTGTCTTTGCAGATATAATTAATTATGACTTAGCCCTTCTGGAGTAGGGTGGTCCTTTAATAAAAGGAGATCTTTTATTAAGTCCTTAATAAAAAGGAAATTTGGATACAGACAGTCGCACAGGGAGATGCCGTGTGAACATGAAGGTGCCCATCTGTAAACCAGGGAGTGAGGCCTGGAACAGACCTTCCCTCAGTCCTCGGTAGAAACCAACCCCCCGACTCCTTGACCTTGCACATTGACCTTGGACTTCCAGCCTCCAGAATGGTGAGAGGCTATGGCAGCCCTAGCAAATGAATACACTGACCATCGGTGGTCCCCAATCAGAAAGAACCAACATGTAGGCATAGCAAAAGGAATTAAGTTTCTGGTGTCCTGGCAAACTTTTACCCGCTTGGTTGCCTTCTGGGTGTTCTCTGACTTTTGCTTTCAACTAGAGCCCCACAGATCCCATTTAAAATCCTCAGAGCCATTATAATAGGTAATAGAATGTATTCTTTGTTTGTGTTATTTATTCTTTCTCCATCCTTGCCACCTCTTCCTGAGAAGAACTCTCACGCCCATTTAACTGGCTTTGGTTTGGGCCTTATAACTTGAGTTAGCCAGTGGAGTGTGGGTGGATGTAACAGCTTCCACTCTCTGCCAAACAGAAACTTGCTTTGTTTTTTTTTATGGATGCACTGGGTCTGCATTGCTGCTCACGGGCTTTCTCTAGTTGCAGCGAGCAGGGGCTACCCTTTGTCGTGGTGCAGGCTTCTCGTTGCAGTGGCTTCTCTTGTTGCAGATCACAGGCTCTAGACACGCAGGCTCCGCGGATGTGGTGCGCGGGCTTAGCTGCTCCGAGGTATGATCTTCCCAGACCAGGGTTTGAACCCGTGTCCCCTCCATTGGCAGGTAGATTCTTAACCACTGGACTGCTAGGGAAGTCCTCAAATAGAAGCTTTCAATGGGGTCACCCTCTTTGTTCCACTCTCTACCAAGAGCCCATGGGGTATCCTGGGATCTCTCCACTGACCTGGGTCCCGAAATCAGAACCTAGGTAGAGTCCAGCTTAGCCCAGGAGAACCAAGAAAGTGACAAGATCAAGGAACAGACGTTACAGGGTTCACACATTAATATGACACCATCTGACACATCCACAAATGCATAACATTAGCTCTCTCATGTCAGGTTTTGAGCTCAGAATTTCCATGTGCCGTATTTAATGTAGGTGGAGCCTCCATGTCACTGTTGGATTTCCAGTCCCATGTTGAGGAAACAGGCTCGGAGGGATTAAGTAAATTTCTTGAACTCCCATGGCTGGCCATGGCAGAACTAGGAAATGAATCCAGGTTATGTGGACTCTGAAAGCAGTGTTCTGGACTTCCCCGGTGGTACAGTGGATAAGAATCTGCCTGCCAATGCAGGGGACACAGGTTGGATCTCTTGTCGGAAAGATCCCACAGGCTGCAGAGCAACTAAGCCCATTGGCCACAACTGTTGAACTCGTGTGCTGTAGCTATTGAAGGTCGCATACTAGAGCCGGTGCTCTGCAATAAGAGGAGACACCACAATCAGAGAGTGGCCCTGGCTGGCTACAACTAGAGAAAGCCCAAACACAGCAACGAAGACCCAGCACAGCCAAAAATAAAAGGAATAAAGGGCTTAAAAAATAAATAAAAGCAGTGTTCTCTCTCCCTTCAGGGATGCCTTCTTGTCATCAGTTATTCCTATGACCCTATACAGGCTGTCAAAGAGTTCCTATTGCAATTGCTTATATTACACTATTTTTTTTTTTGGTCAAAATCTTATTGGACCTCCCACTCCATCTTTACACCAAGTACTAGAATTCAACACCTGGAGTTCGGCAGGATGTATCTCAGGCTATCCTTTGGGAAGTTTTCAATCAATCTCTCTTTTTCTTCCCAGGAGTTCTTTCGAAGTTTCCCATTCTCTTGAAGTCTTTAACCTCACCACTTCCTTCTCAGTCTTAGCAAATGAGCTTGTCTCCTTAATTCTCAGACTTGAGCGTGCATCAAGATTGCCTGTGGAATTTATTAAACAGATTTCCAGGCCCCACCCCCAGAATTTCTGATGAAGTAAATCTTCTGGGGTAGCATGTTAGAGTTGACTTTTCCAGTAAGTTCTTTGGTGGGCTTCTCAGGTGGCGCTAGTGGTAAAGAACCTGCCTGCCAATGCAGGTAGACATAACAGACGCGGGTTTGATCCCTGGGCTGGGAAGATCCCCTGGAGGAGGAAATGACAACTCATTCCAGTATTTTTGCCTGGAGAATCCCATGGACAGAGAAGCCTGGAGGGGTACAGTCCATAGGATCATGGACATGACTGAAGTGCCTTAGCACACCCTGCTTTAGAAACTAATAGAAGACAAAGATTATTTTAGAGGTCTGTGGCTGCGGGCTCATCTCCATTGCCAACTTCAGTGACGCGAGCTGCTGTCCTCTCCCTTGTCTGGGAGAGCATCCACCTTCACCAGGGAAATTCACGCCCTGCTTTTAGGCAGATAAAGGGAGGATGGAGAATTTCTCTTTCATCTGTTGATTATCAATTGCCTCCACTCAAAATAATCCTTATGCCAATGTGACCCATTTTGGGATGACATATTCTGATCCCCCTTCAAAAATCTTTATCTATAGCTCCATTGCCATTATTACTTACTGAAGATTCATCCTCTCCTTGGTCTCACGGACACCTTAAGAAGAACTTGTCTTACATTGAAGCCATCTTTTCTCTCTCCTTTACTAGGCTGAAGTCTCCTCTTAAGGGTGTCTAATTGAGAATGGCATCAGCATTCCTCTGAATTAGTTAGGGTTAGGATTACATAAACCCCAAATAACAGTGCATTAAAAAAAGATGTTGGGCTTTCCCACAAGAGAAAATTTATAACCAGGCTAATTCAGGCTGGTATGATGCCTTCTGGAGAAGAAAATGGCAACCCACTCCAGTGTTCTTGCCTGGAGAATCCCAGGGACGGGGGAGCCTGGTGGGCTGCCATCTATAGGGTCGCACAGAGTCGGACACGACTGAAGTGACTTAGCAGCATGATGCCTTCTTATTTCCACATACCTGGATTATATTTATCTTTCTGACCTAATGTTACAGAACATGGTTTCTGTCATCAGGGTCACCTCATGGTCCAAGAACACTGCAGAGATCCTGCCATTGTGTGAGATTCCGGGCATCAGAAAGGAGGAAATGAAGAAGGTCAGCTAAGGCTATAGGGGAGTCTGATTATGAAATGCATTGCTACCCTGGATTCATACAAATTGCCTCCATTCATGCATCACTTCTTGCCAGAAATACTTCCTGACTGCCGGGGTCCAGCCCCGGCGAAGTCCAGGGGTTTTCTTTGGATGAACGGCTTTGGCGAAGAAAAGAAAGCGAGTCGAGGCTTGGTTGAGTGCAGAATCAAGACTACTTTATTTTTTTACATCAGTGCTTATATACCCTAAAACCAATAATCCTTTAAAGAGGTTTAGGGAGGGGGAATGATAAGATTGTACCAGGTGCATAATCATGGGTTACATCATAAATAACTTTCTAGAACAGTCAATACCTACACATAGCTTTTAAACAATTCAATGGCAGCAGCTAGTCAACTGTGAAAAGCCATCTACAAACCTTATCTTGGGAAGCTCAGTCCCAGGGGGACTTAGCTCTGGTATGCAATCCTAAGGGTCAGAGGTCTCATGAATTCCCTCCTGATCACACCCTAAGGAATCTTCTCATTCTTGTAATGGACTCTATCTATTTTTGCTTATGGGATAGATAGGCCTGTTTATTGGGACCCATGTGCCCCCAGGAACTGTATTGCTGTCATGCAAAGGTGTCAAGGAGGGATGTTAGGTAAGAGTCAGACTAGTTTTTAGGGAGCATAGAACGCCAAGCATCAGAAGGTGAAAGGACGAAGGCCTGGGAGTGGATGGTGGAGCCGTCCCGAGAAACCCCTGGAGGTCCAGACGCCTTTGCGTGTGGAGTGGTCCCAGAGGTCCGGACGCCTTTGTGTGCCAGCTCCTTGAACCCAGACCTTGTCACGGGTGGGGTTTCTCTCTCCGGCTCCCGACACCTGACTTTCCTCATCACCCAATTCAGGCTAATTTCCCTCCCTCTGGGCTGCCCTGACAGCCTGTATAGACTTGAAAACTAAAGGGCAGTAGGCATGCTATTTTGTAATTGTCTATTTCTCTGTCCATTTTGTGGCTCAGCTGGTAAAGAATCTGCCTGCAGTATGGGAGACCTGGGTTCTATCCCTGGATTGGGAAGATCTCCTGGAGAAGGGAAATGCTATCCACTTCAGTATTCTAGCCTAGAGAATTCCATGGACTCTATAGTCCATGGGGTCACAAAGAATCGGACACAACTGAGTGACTTTCACTCACTCACTCACTCAGATTGTTGTAACCAGTAAGGTGAAATATAACATGAAAGGTCTTGTTGAATGCTTGCCATGTGGAAGAAAACCAACAAACAATGCTATGGTTAATTTTTTCTCCCCAAACTCTCAATCTCTTTGCTTGATTCCTCCCTTCTTGGCCCCTTTTCTTCCCAGACAGATATCAAGGTTTTAAAAATTAATTTATTTATTTGGTCGCACCACACCGGGATGAGAGATCTTCCAGGACCAGGGATGCGAGATCTTCTAGGACCAGGGATGAAACCCCTGGGCCTTGCACTGGGAACTTGGAGTCTTAACCACTGGACCCGGAAAGTCCCCAGGAAGATAGCATGTTGATGGAATACATAACTCTGGATATAAAGATGGGAGTCTGAATCTCAGGTCTGCCACTGTATTTGTTATGTTTTTGTACCATGTAAGCTGTTTTTATTTTATTCCTCATGTTACATTTCTTTGTTTCACGCCCAGCCCCTCCCATAGCGCTATGCGCAGTTTATCAGTCACATAGATTCATTCAGGAAATATCCATTGGGCCACTGTGGTTTCTAGTTAAAGAGCCACTCTTGGAGGGAGGATTTTCAAGGCAGGGGAGGGTGGACCAGTTCCCCGATGAGGCGGCAGCTGCGGACCTGGCGGGTCAGCACCAGCCGGCAGCCATCCGCTTGGCCAGCACTTGATTGGTGGCAAATAGAAAGGAATGAACACCAATCAAGAAAGATGACCTCTCATGGAATTCAGCAATTTGCAAGCAGCTGCAAAGATCCTGGGTCCCTCCCCACCCCCCGCCCTCCCAGTAAGAGCAAGCAGCTTTGCCTGGCTTTTTTGTTGGACTCGCATCAAACTCGTTAATGTCAATAAGCAAGAAATTGAGCTTGTCTTTGTGGTGAGCCTAATGAAGCCTTTGTGGGTGCTCAGAATTTCTCCCTTTGATTTCCCTCTCTTTGCCTTTTTCTGTTTCTCTTGATTTAATGTCCTTCTTGGCAGCGGCTCTTTCAGTTTTATTTCAAACAAGGGAAGGGAGATGCAGAAGAGAGAGAGAAGTTTAAAACCTAAGGAAAACTTTGAAGTGAATGTTTACACTTTTTCCAACTCTGATGTGCTTAGATCCTGCCCAGTTCAAGTCTGGGGACACTTTGCCCTGGGTGGTGAGGGATAGGTGGTGAGGCAAAGGTAGGGTCTGGTTATGTGGTGGGTTAGAATTCACTCCAAGGGAGAGTTGAGTCCCTCCCTCTCTGCTGAATCACTTCTCACTGTGCTGTTTCTCAGCTGGCAAGATCGGTAAATTATGCCCCTATCTGACTTCTTAATGGTAAGTTATGTTTGGATAACATGATATCCATTGCCAACTGACTTAAGCCAAAGGTAGACTTTTAGCTCATCTTGCTGAAAACTCCCATAGAAAAGCTGGTGTTACGTAATGTCATCAGAAATTGGTTTCTCTCCATCTCCTGGCTTTATAGTCAGATTTACTGGCAGGCTTCCTATGGTAGTCTCTAGCAACTGCAGGATAATATCTACCCAAGGTTAAGCTGGGCTTTCCTTGTGGCTCAGCTGGTAAAGAATCTGCCCTCAATGCGGTAGACCTGGGTTTGATCCCAGGATTGGGAAGATCCCCTGGAGAAGGAAAAGCTACTCACTCCAGTACTGTGGCCTGGAGAATTCCATGGACTGTATAGTCCATGGGGTCCCAAAGAGTCAGACACGACTGAGTGACTTTCACTTTCACTTCAAGGTGAAGTTTAACAGAAGAAAAGAAAGAGAGTGAGAAGGAGGAGGAGAAGGAGAGAATGGATCTCTTTCCTCCGGTTCCTGCTTATGCCCTGGGATTAACTGTGATTGGACCAATCTGAGATGACTGAACCAATCGCTGTGGCAAGGGAACGAAGAGAAATCATAGAGTAATTTGAGCAGGAAAATGGAATATAAAGGATTGGTTTTGATAGGGTATTGGAGTAATGTGATGTTCGTTAGTGAGAAGTAAAGAGAACACTAAGGCACACAGGAGTGGCTGTAAGGAGTAGCCACACCCGGCTCCCTGGGATCAGGAGCCCAGTGGAGCGGCCTGCCTCTTCCAGGATTGGGGTCTAGACCTCGTTGCAAAGGGCATGTCTGTGGCTCACGGATGGCAGAGAAGTCACTGTGGGGCCTGGACAGTGTAACTTGTTGGAAATCTGTCTTCTAGAATTTTCCAGAAATCCACCCTCTAGGGTGCTGGGCAAAACAGTTGGTGGAAGGCGTCTTACTGCCAACTCTCTACTGCAAAACTACTTGGAATAAGGCCCAGTAATCCCACTACTGGGCGTCTACCCTGAGAAAACCTCAATTCTAACAAAGACGCGTGTATCCCAGCGTTGATTATAGCAATATTTACAATAGCCAGAAATGGAAGCAACCTAGATGTTCATTGACAGATGAATGGATAAAGAAGGTGTGGTATATATATACATACACACACACACACACACACACAAGGGAATATTACTTAGCCATACAAAGGAATGAATTTGAGTTAGTTCTCATGAGGTGGATGAACCTAGAACCTCTTATACAGAGTGAAGTAAGTCAGAAAGAGAAAAAAAAGCATTGCATATTAATAAGTATCATGCATATATATACATATGGAATCTAGAAAAACAGTACTGATGAACCTAGTAGAGAACAGACTTGGGGACACAGTGGGGGAAGGTGAGGGTGGGACAGCTTGTCAAAGTAGCATTGACACATATATGCTACTGTGTATAAGACAGATCGTTAGCGGGAAGCTGTTGTATAACACAGGGATCCCAGCCCAGCGCTCGGTGGTGACCTAGAGAGGTGGGAAGGCAGGAGGGGAGGGATGCTCAGGAGGGAGCGGAAATATATATAATTATGACTGATTCGCATTGATGTATAGCAGGAAACCAACACAGCATTGTAAAGCAATTTCCCACCAATTAAAAAATAAATTAAATTAAAAAAAACACTTAAAAAAACCCCGTAACTGCATGGAGGAGGGTGATAGCGAAGTCTGCTGGGTGCCGGAGGCCTGCTGCTGCAGAACTGCCTGACTGTCCCCAGGGACGGTTCTGGGGAAGACTGTTGGTCTCAGGGTGTTGTTGACTGGTGTGCACTGCGGGAGCCCGGTGCCCGGCTCCTGCCTGTGCTCAGACCCCCGATGAGAGAGCAGAGCCGGGAAAGAAAGCCCTTCCTCCAGAACTGCTTCTCCATCTTCCTCTCTTTACTGGTGAGGCTTAATATTGTGTCAGCTGACAAGAAAAACACTAAAAAGGGCCCATATTCCCTTTTGCCAAGCAGGCAATCCATTGGTAAGAGGCACAGATCGGGAGTTGAAGGCAATCTGAGTCTCTCCGGGGAAGCAGGTTAAAAACCACCACTATAAAGCCAAGGTCTTCGCTGGAATCTCAGCCTGGGTCAGGAAGATCCCCTGGAGAAGGAAATGGCAAATCACTCCAGTATTCTTCCCTGGAAAATCCCATGGGTAGAGGAGCCTGGCAGGCTATAGTCCATGGGTGGCAAGAGTCAGACACGGCTGAATGACTAAACCACCACCATAAAGCCAAGAGGTGGAGAGGGACTAATTTGTTTGCTATGTGGAAGATGGAAATAAAAGTAAATATAAACTAAACAAGGAAGCTTTTACAGATAATTATGACAATGTACCATGAAGAATACAGTTAAATTAACTCTTGGCACATGAGTCTAAAATTTAAAAAAAACTTGTTTTTAACATAACAAATACTCATACAGTGTATTTTAGTCCAGTCCAGTTCAGTTCAGTTCAGTTGCTCAGTCGTGTCCGACTCTCTGCGACCCCATGGACTGCAGCACGCCAGGCCTCTCTGTCCATCACCAACTCTTGGAATTTACTCAAAATTAATGTCCATTGAGTGGGTGATGCCATCCAACCATCTCATCCTCTGTCATCCTCTTCTCCTCCCGCCTTCAATCTTTCCCAGCATCAGGGTCTTTTCAAATGAGTCAGCTCTTCACATCAGGTGGCCAAAGTATTTGGAGTTTCAGCTTCAGCATCTGTCCTTCCAATGAATATTCAAGACTGATCTCTTTTAGGATGGACTGGTTGGATCTCCTTGCAGTCCAAGGGACTCTCAAGAGTCTTCTCCAACACCACAGTTCAAAAGTATCAATTCTTCGGCGCTCAGCTTTCTTTGTAGGTCAACTCTCACATCCATACATGACCACTGGGAAAATCATAGCCTTGACTAGATGGAACTTTGTTGGCAAAGTAATGTCTCTGCTTTTTAATTTGCTGTCTAGGTTGGTCATAACTTTTCTTCCAAGGAGTAAGCGTCTTTTAATTTCATGGCTGCAATCACCATTTGCAGTGATTTTGGAGCCCCCCAAAATCACTGCCACTGTTTCCACTGTTTCCCCATCTATTTCCCATGAAGTGATGGGACCAGATGCCATGATCTTAGTTTTCTGAATGTTGAGCTTTAAGCCAACTTTTTCACTCTCCTCTTTTACTTTCATCAAGAGGCTCTTTAGTTCTTCTTCACTTTCTGCCATAAGGGTGGTGTCATCTGCATATCTGAGGTTATTGATATTTCTCCCGGCAATCTTGATTCCAGCTTGTGCTTCATCCAGCCCAGCGTTTCTCATGATGTCCTCTGTATATAAGTTAAATAAGCAGGGTGACAATATACAGCCTTGACGTACTCCTTTTCCTATTTGGAACCAGTCTGTTGTTCCATGTCCAGTTCTAACTGTTGCTTCCTGACCTGCATATAGATTTCTCAAGAGACAGGTCAGGTGGTCTGGTATTCCCATCTCTTTCAGAATTTTCCACAGTTTATTGTGATCCACACAGTCAAAGGCTTTGGCATAGTCAATAAAGCAGAAATAGATGTTTTTCTGGAACTCTCTTGCTTTTTTGATGATCCAATGGATGTTGTCAATTTGATCTCTGGTTCCTCTGCCTTTTCTAAATCCAGCTTGAACATCTGGAAGTTCACAGTTCATGTACTGTTGAAGCCTGGCTTGGAGAATTTTGAGCATTACTTTGCTAGCATGTGAGATGAGTGCAAGTGTGTGGTCGTTTGAACATTCTTTGGCATTGCCTTTCTTTGGGATTGGAATGAAAATTGACCTTTTCCAGTCCCGTGGCCACTGCTGAGTTTTCCAAATTTGCTGGCATATTGAGTGCAGCACTTTCATAGCAGCATCTTTTAGGATTTGAAATAGCTCAACTGGAATTCCATCACCTCCACTAGCTTTGTTTGTAATGATGCTTCCTAAGGCCCACTTGACTTTGCATTCCAGAATGTCTGGCTCTAGGTGAGTGATCACACAATTGTGATTATCTGGGTCATGAAGATCTTTTTTGTATAGTTCTTCTGTGTATTCTTGCCACCTCTTCTTAATATCTTCTGCTTCTGTTAGGTCCATACCATTTCTGTCCTTTATTGTGCCCATCTTTGCATGAAATGTTCCCTTGGTATCTCTCATTTTCTTGAAGAGATCTCTATTGTTTTCCACTATTTCTTTGCATTGATTGCTGAGGAAGTCTTTGTCATCTCTCCTTGCTATTCTTTGGAACTGCATTCAAATGGATATATCTTTGCTTTTCTCCTTTGCTTTTTGCTTCTTTTCTTTTCATAGCTATTTGTAAGGCTTCCTCAGACAGCAATTTTGCTTTATAGCATTTCTTTTTCATGGGGATGGTCTTGATTCCTGTCTCCTATCATGTCACAAACCTCCATCCATGGTTCTTCAGGCACTCTGTCAATCAGATCTAATCCCTTGAATCTATTTCTCACTTCTACTATATAATCAAAAGGGATTTGATTTATTATTGACAATATATTTAGTGTCCAACAAATACTTGAGTTACCTAGTCTTTTGGGATGAGGTATGTCTCTTCATTAGTTTGAGGACTAAAGGAAATATTACCAAAGCTGTGATAAGAAGAAAACAAAAAAATAATAGAAAATTTAAAATACATTTTAGAGAGATAAAACTTTTAGAATATAGAAGATTTATTTAAAAAGGGAAAAAGTCTGAAAAGAGATGATTTTCTTGAAGTCACAAGACTTGCTGATTCAATTTTATATAAATGAAGTAACAAAACAGTGAGATCATAGAAAGTAGATTGTCACAAGGTAGATGGTTAAAATAAACCTTCTGTGAGAAAAATAGTTTGCAATCTAGTGTTCTAATAGTTTTCTGTAGGAAATACTATAACAAATATTTATTTCCCAGGACTATGAAAACAAATCTCTCAATATCACAGGAATGTTCTTTGATATTCTTAGTAAACCTTCTCAGAGAGAAACTCAACTTTATGCTGACAGGTCACAGCAAAAGTCTACATTTAACTTAGAGTTTTATCATGGGTTGCCTGTAAATATTCACCAAGCTTTTCCTGGAACCTAAACAAGATGGAGTATCCAATAGAATACTTTGTCTTTTCAAAGTTCCCATTCAACTGTCTTCCATTTCTTTTCAAGGGTGCTCATTATCCTGCTAATTAGGTTTTGTAGCCTTTGGCTTCAGTTACATTTTTTAGTCAAGGCTGAATTTTAAAATCTGGGGCACCCCTGAAGGAGAAATGCTATCAGCAGGCTGTGATGTCTCTAGTGGGTGCTAGGAGCCCACATTTACTGTGACTGTAAGGTATGATTCTGGACTTTTACATTTTAGCCTGATGGGAACTGGAGAAATAAGTTACCATACCAAGGCTAAGTGTTTTAAAGTCAAGCATTCTGTTCCTTTTTCCTTTGTGTTCCCCAAATGAAATGCAGATGTATAACAAATGCCATGTATGTACCAAAATGGATTCTCCTGCTCTTTTGAATTCAGCAGCCAAACCAAAGAAAATGTAAATAGCAGGTATATAAAGTAACAGATGATGGCCCAGACCCCCACCTTGGAGTTTATGCTTTTGGGGTTCATGCTGCTGTCGTCCGAAATATTTCTGTGTGCAGTGATATTTTCTTGTGGGGCCCCAGAGATACCTTGTTTAAAGCTCAGAGCACACAATTTTAAGTGCATAACCGACATTATAGGATTTCTATCTCATATATTCCAAGATAGTGAGCAAATGGTTATTTACCAGGGCCAAATAGTGAGTGGTAATATGCAAATAATATCCATCTCTGAGCTTAGGAAAACAAATTCAGAAATTACTCAGCACCATATGAATCTGATAAGAGATGCCATTTAATCTGGGCTTTGCTGGAGCTGTAAGGAAAACTCATCTGGCAAAAGGTCCTACATAGTTATCCATTAAAGTTTGGGTTTCTTTCTTTTAAAAAAATTTTTTTTTTTAATTTATGTCACAGTGCTGGATCTTAGTTGTGGCATGCAGGATATTCGATCTTTGTTGGGGCACTAGATCCCTAGTTATTTCATGCAGAGATGGGCATAATAAAGAACAGAAATGGTATGGGCCTAACAGAAGCAGGGATTGACCAGGGATTGAACCCAGGTCCTCTGCAGTGGGAGCGTGGAGTCTTAGCCACTGGACCACCAGGGTTTAGGGGGGTTGTTTCAACTAAGTCTTTTCAAAGAAGCATGTTGACATATAGGGACAACCTCCTGCTTTCAGTGTGGAGCCTCAGAGCGAAAGCTATGGAACATTAACCCAACATGATGAAGGCACTTGCCTGACGGTTCATGCCAAAAATGATGTATGTTTCACTTTGTTACCAGGGCCATCCATTGTGGGTGGAGGGCAGCTATCGTGTTTTTGAAAGAGCGTGTGAACTCAACCAGGGACTGCTTCTCATCTCTTGCGTGATTGGTGTCTATAGACACTAAAGGATGCTTGTGTTTACAGGCGGATGGTGTGTTCTTGCCTTTGGAGAGTCTCTGTGTGTTTAGAGGTGTGGGTGTGTATGTGTATATAGGTATACAGCATAAACAGGTGTGTGTGTTTAAAACCCCCTAGACATAGGTAAAACAGTTGGCCATTGTCTATATTCTATGACTTAAGGGCTGTCACTGAAAGCTTTTCCTCATCTGATCCATCTCCTGTATTTTCCCTCCTGGCTTTGTCAGTATTCATGGCGCCTAAAATCCTGCCAGTTATTCATGCCTTTAATTAAGTGATGGGACTGACAGAGGCCTTTGTCAACATACAAATATTTGAGGGTAGCTAATGTATCCAGTAATTAGCTACAGTAACTTGGCTTTTGGTTTATGTGATTTGCCAGAAACAATTAAACAGATCATTCAGCAATTAAAAACTGGGGATTTTTTTTTTAAACAAAGGTCTAGTGTGTATGTGTGAGGTTTTCTTTCTTTCTTTTTTTAATATTTATTTATTTGGTTGCTCAGGCAGGTCTTAGTTGGGCTTCCCAGGTTGTGCTGGTGGTAAAGAACCTGCCTGCCAATGTAGGGGTTATAAGAGATGCGAGTTTGATCCCTGGGTCAGGAAGACCCCTGGGGTCCATAGGGTTGCACAGAGTCGCGACCGAAGTGACTTAGCATGCACGCAGGCAGGTTTTAGTTGCGGCATGCAAACTCTTAGCTGAGACACATGGGATCTAATTCCCTGACCAGGGATGGAACTATATGGAGCCATAGCAAATCCTGAAAGATGATGCTGTGAAAGTGCTGCACTCAATATGCCAGCAAATTTGGAAAACTCAGCAGTGGCCACGGGACTGGAAAAGGTCAGTTTTCATTCCAATCCCAAAGAAAGGCAATGCCAAAGAATGTTCAAATGACCACACACTTGCATTCATCTCACATGCTAATAAGGTAATGCCCCAAATTTTCCAAGCCAGCCTTCAACAGTACATGAACCGTGAACTTCCAGATGTTCAAGTTGGATTTAGAAAAGGCAGAGGAACCAGAGATCAAATTGACAACATCCATTGGATCATCAAAAAAGCAAGAGAGTTCCAGAAAAACATCTATTTCTGCTTTATTGACTATGCCAAAGCCTTTGACTGTGTGGATCACAATAAACTGTGGAAAATTCTGAAAGAGATGGGAATACCAGACCACCTGACCTGTCTCTTGAGAAATCTGTATGCAGGTCAGGAAGCAACAGTTAGAATTGAACATGGAACAACAGACCGGTTCCAAATAGGAAAAGGAGTACGTCAAGGCTGTATATTGTCACCCTGCTTATTTAACTTATATGCAGAGCACATCATGAGAAACTGGGCTGGAAAAAGCACAAGCTGGAATCAAGATTGTTGGGAGAAATATCAATAACCTCAGATATGCAGATGACACCACCCTTATGGCAGAAAGTGAAGAAGAACTAAAGAGCCTCTTAATGAAAGTAAAAGAGGAGAGTGAAAAAGTTGACTTAAAACTCAACATTCAGAAAACTAAGATCATGGCATCTGGTCCCATCACTTTATGGCAAATAGATGGGGAAACAGTGGAAACAGTGGCAGACTTTATTTTGGGGGGCTCCCAAATCACTGCAGATGGTGACTGCAGCCATGAAATTAAAAGACGCTTACTCCTTGGAAGAAAAGTTATGACCAACCTAGACAGCAAATTTAAAAGCAGAGACATTATTTGTCAACAAAGTTCCATCTAGTCAAGGCTATGATTTTCCCCGTGGTCAGGTATGGATGTGAGAGTTGGACTATAAAGAAAGCTGAGCACTGAAGAATTGATGCTTTTGAACTGTGGTGTTGGAGAAGACTCCTGAGAGTCCCTTGGACTGCAAGGAGATCCAACCAGTCCATCCTAAAGGAGATCAGTCTTGAATATTCATTGGAAGGACTGATGCTGAAGCTGAAACTCCAATACTTTGGCCACCTGATGCGAAGAGCTGACTCATTTGAAAAGACCCTGATGCTGGGAAAGATTGAAGGTGAGAAGAGAAGGGGACGACAGAAGATGAGATGAAAGGTCTGACTGAGTTTGAGAGGTCCCAGATTTTATCATATGCTTTGTTGAGTGTCTCAGAAAGACAACTTGGATGACGAAGGCTCATCAGAAGGTCGTGGGCATGGAAAGCAGGAAAGAAGGAACAATACATCTCCAAAAGGTGACCAGAGTGCTGAAGATCAACTTGGCTTATGTCATGAGTTTTCTGAAATGGCTCTATCTCTGTTTTGCATCATTGTCCTTAAGGGTCAGTGTGTGTACATTTCAGATGCAATAAGAGGATCTGACCATTCTATATTTAACAAATTATTAAAAATGTTTGTTTACTTATTTGGTGGCTTCAGGTCTTAGTGGCAGCACGTGAGGTCTTTGTTGCATCATGTGGGGTCCTTCGTGGTGACACGCCAACTCTCTAGATTGCAGAGTGGCCTCTCCTGTTGTGGTTTGCAGGCTTAGTTGCTCCCTGGCATGTAGGATCTTAGTTCCCCGACTTAGGATCGAATCCTTATCCCCTGCATTGCAAGGCAGTTCTGAATCACTGGACCACTAGGGAAGTCCCCTAACTAATTTTTTGCTGCCTACATATTAAACAAATAGTCTCTCACTCAATATGCCTAGGTATATACATATATAAAACTTAAAAGGAGATATATGATAAATGCGTATTTGTATTCCCAGAGGAAGAAGTTTGTTATGCACTTATAATCTTCCTCCCGTGTACACAGGCTGTTTTTTTTTTTAAATCTTTTGGTTGCATTGCATAGCATGTGGGCTGTTAGTTCCCTGACCAGAGATCAAACTGGCGCCCTTTGCATTGGAAGCATAGAGTCTTAACCTCTGGATCACCAGGGAAGTCTCTGCTTTTTTTTTTTTTTTTTTAATTGAAGTATAGTTGATTTTGAGGAGGGCATGGCAACCCACTCCAATATTGTTGCCTGGAGAATCTCCATGGCCAGAAGAGCCTGACGGGCTATATAGTCCATGGGGTGGCGAAGAGTCGGACACGGCTGAACGACTAAGCATAGCGTATAGTTGATTAACAAATGCTGTGTTCATTTTAGGTATACAGAAAAGTGACTCAGTTATACATATATGTTTGTATATCTAATCTTTTCAAATTCTTTTCCTATTTAGGTTATTATAGAATAATGAGCAGAGTCCCTGTGCTATATATAGTAAGTCCTTGTTGGTTATCTATTTTATGTATAGTAGTGGGAGGAGAAGGGGACGACAGAGGATGAGAGGGTTGGATGGCATCTCCGACTCGATGGACATGAGTTTGAGTAAACTCTGGGAGTTGGTGATGGACAGGGAGGCCTGGCGTGCTGCAGTCCATGGGGTCGCAAAGAGTCAGACACGACTGAACTGAACGGTACCCAGGCTGTACCTGAGACAGGAGGAGATGTGGCTCATCATTGTAAATTCTGACACTACAGTGTTTCAACGTTAAATAACCCATCTTGAGTCAATGAAATGAAAGAAAAACAGAAAGTTGAATTGTTGTATCAGGGGCAAAGTTAGTAAAACATGAAAGTTGGGGTAAGTTTGCCAAACCACCAGGTGAGTTTAGGTAGGTAGAAGGATAAACTGCTTCAATAATGTGCTGTCTACTGGGATCACAGAGCTATTTACCAAAATCAAGGGACAAGCGTTTGCCAGGGCATCCACAATCTTTTTATTCTTTTCGTCCACGGAAAGCGATTTCACTTCCGTACAGCAGGTGGCAGCATTGCTGGCCGCATGGCGTCTCAGCCATGGTTGGCTGACTTTGTGTGAATCTGCCAAGGCAGAAATGCTTGTTTGCATTACAACAGACTGTAGCTTTTTAGAATTTCATTAGGAAGAGAAGGAGTAGACTACTCTTATTGCTTCTACAATCATTTAACATTTTCAGTATGTCTCTAGAGCAGGCAAATAAGGTAGTTGTGTTACAAGCTCCTGTGCGGCTATTTCAAAATCAGAGATAAGAATTTGTTAATTTCTTGCCCTCAGGGAAAATAGATCTGCTTTTAATTGTATCTACAAAATAATATTAGTGCCTACATCTTGGCCAGGCTGCAGTCTGAAAATAATCATTGTGTTACTAAAGACCAACTCAGTTTTCAGCTGGAGAAATGATTCTTTTGCATATTTTGTTTTCCTGATTCTGTTCATATTTTGAAGAATGCCTTCTTGAACAATAGTAATTGGCAAATTCCTCCCATTTTTCTGACTTTTATGCAGAACATTTAAATTCTTAGATTATCAGCTTCTTGAGAGTAGATATCATGGCTTAATTATGGTGTATTATCAATACTGATAGAATATATGTAAAAATCATGATATTTCATATTAATTGAGTGCCTACTCTGCACTAGCTTCTGTTCCAGACACTTTATGTGTATTAACACATTTAATTCTCATTACAGTGCTCTGAGGGTCCCTCAGAGGTATCCCCCATAATATCCAATATTATTGTCTCTATTTTATAGATGAGGAAATACAGGCACAGAGAGGGCCTCTAGAAAATTTCCAGAATATGATAAACTTTGTTATTTTCTTGTTTCTGAAAAAAAATTTTTTTTTGGTTTGGTTTCCCTCAGAATGCTAAATGTGTGAGTTCCTTAAAAGTTGAGGCAAGGCAACATTTCACATATTTAAAAAATTGTATTTTGCCATTTATGCAAATATTGTGTGATTCCACTTGTAGGCGGTACCTAGAGTAGTCAAATTCATAGACAGAAGAGGCAGAATGGTGATTGCCGGTGTCTGGAGCAAAGGAGAAATGGGAAATTTTAAAATGGGTATAGAATCGTAGCTTTGCAAGACGAAAAAATATTTCTGGAGATCTGTCAGCAAATCAATGGGAATATACTTAATGCTACTGAACTGTACACTCAAAAATTGTTAAGATGGTAAATTTTGTGTTATATTTTTAGCACAGTTAAGAATTTTTTAAAAAAGTAACTTGTCCAAGAGGGACAAATAAAACATCATATTTTGTCATTTTGTAGTAGATTCAGCTTGTAGTTAATTACAATTTCAACTGCTACTTTTAACCCATTAAAATCATATTCGTTGGCCCAGGAAGCAAAATAGCTTGTTCGCTTCTGTTCTTTTAATATTTCTAACAATGAACGCGTAAAGAAAACCCACTGAAATACCAAAAGCCCTTGATAAGGAGTGTTAATGGTGAGCAAACTTTTTTGTGTGTGTGTGGTAAAAAACACAGCACTAAATTTACCATTTAAACCATTTTTAAGTGAATATTCTGTTAAGTGTATTTATATTATAGTGCAATAGATTTCTACAACTTTTTCATCTTGCAACACTGAAACTCTATACCCACTAAACGCTAATTTACTATGCATATACCACAGTTTCTTTATCGATTCATCTGTTGATTTGACCTCTTGTCTATTTGGGCTACTTCCACTTCCTGGCTGTTGTGAACGATGCTGAGATAAACATGTGTGTGTGTATATCTCTTCAAGATCCTGCTTTGAATTCTTTTGGATGTATACCCCCAAAATGGAATTGTTGGATCATGTGGTAATTTTATTTTTAAGTTTTTGAGGGCCATCCATTCTGTTTTCCATAATGGTTGCACCATTTTACATTCCCATCAACAAGATTTCCATTTTTTCCACATCTCGGCCAACATTTGTTATTTTCTGTTCTTTTAATAGTGACCATCCTGATGGGTATGATGTGATATCTCATTGTGGTTTTTATTTTCATTTTAGAGGCATTTTATTTATTTATTGTGCCAGGTCTTTGTTGTAGCCTGTGGAATCTAGTTTCCTGACCAGGGATCAAACCTGGGCTCCCTGCATTAGAAGAGTGGAGTCTTAACCACTGAACCACCAGGGAAGCCCCTGTGGTTTTGATTTGTATTTCTCTTATAATTAGAGATGCTGAATGTCTTTTATATGGCTATTCATGTATCTGCTTTGAAAAACTGCCTACTCAAATCCTTTGCCCATTAAAAAAATTTTTTTATTGTTGAATTGTTGAAGTTCCTTATATCTTTGGGATACTAACTCCATCAGATATATGATTTGCAAACACTTTCTTTCATTCCTTAGGTTGCCTTTTTTTTGTTGTTGATTTTTTCCTTTCATGTGCAGAAGTTTTTATTTAATTTGTCTTTTTTTAGCTTTTATTACTGTGCTTTTGGTATCATATCCAAGAAACCATCACACATCCAGTGTCCCAACGTTTCCCCACAATGTTTTCTTCTAGTTTTATAGTTTTGGGTCTTACATTTAAGTCTTTAATTAATATTGAATTAATTTTTGTATAACATATAAGGTAACGGTCCAACTTCATTCATTTGCATGTGGATATCTAGTTTTCTGAGCACCATTTGTTGAAGGGACTGTCCTTTTCCCATTGTGGTCTTGGCACCTTTGTTGAAAATCATTTGCTATATATGCAAGCATTTATTTCTGGGCTCTGTCTTCTATTCCATTGGTCTCTATGTCTGTCTTTACCACACTGTCTTAATTGTTGTCCTTTGTAGTAGGGTTTGTGACACCTCCAACTTTGTCCTCCTTTTTCAAAATTGTTTCAGTTATTCAGGGTTTCTTGAGATTTCTTATGAGTTTTAGGATGGTTCTACTTCTGAAAAAGTGCCGTTGGGATTTTGACAGGGATTGCATTGAATCCATAGACTGCTCTGGGTAGTATAGGTATTGGGTAAACAGTTTTTAAAATTAATTTGTTTTTATTTTTGGCTGCACTGGGCCTTTGTTGTTGCACTTGGACTTTCTCTAGTTGCTTGGGCTTCTCTTCTTGCAGGGCGTGGACTCTAGAGTATGGGCTCAGTAGTTCTAGCGCATGGGTTTAGTTGCTCTGTGGGCATAAGGAATCTTCCTGGACCAGGGATCAAAAGATGCTTAACCACTAGCCCACCCAGAAAGTCCTCGGTAAAAAGTTTTTAAATAGAGACAGAAAGTGTCGATCCAAGCACAATGTGTTAATTTACTAAGTACTCCTAGTTAGTAAAGCTTACCATGAATATGGTAAAGTAGGAAGAATCCTAGTCTTTGAAATGGGAGATTCAGATTTAAATAATTACTTTGCTCTGTGACCTCACTGAGCCATAGTTTTTTCATCTTTAATGAGGATAATAATCCTTTGTGTCTCCTAGAATTATTGAGTGGATTGGATGAGTTAATGACAAAAGAGTACTTAGGAATATTAATGATTATAATTATGAAATTATGATCATACTGGTAATGCCTTACATTTATATGTCAAATTATATAGAAGTCTATGCTTTATGTCAGAGTAGATCCAGGTGGCGCTAGTGGTGAAGAACATGCCTGCTGATGCAAGAGACATATGAGATGGGGGTTCGATCCCAGGGTTGGGAAGATCTCCTGGAGGAGGACCTGGCAACCCACTCCAGTATTCTTGCCTGGAGAATTCCATGGACAGAGGAGCCTGGCGGGCTACAGTCAGTAGAGTCGCCAGAAGCCGGACAAGCACGCATGCAGATTCTCTTAGCTTGTGAAATGATAGAAGGTGAAGAGTCGTGCTTATTTGGTTTTTGTATGTGTCATAGAAACACAGCAAATTTATGAGTGAGCTCTTTGGTGGTGCTGACAATGCTGGTTAAGATGGCCTTGGATGATAGTCCCAACAGCAAGAGAGAGTTTTACTTAGGGAAGAAATAAGTCTGTAATTTGACTCTCTTCAGTAAGCCCCCTTACTTAAGATAACCCATTATAAGTGTGGACTTTTTAAAAAGTAGAATTTCTTCTTTTCCTTATTGTTTTGCTCCTCTCACCACCTCAAGATCTAGCACCCATCACTGTTCACATTCTGGGGCAAACTTCCTTCCTGTTCTTTTTTATGCAGATTTTTACATGGCTGAGCTCACTCTGTGGGTGTAATTTTGCATTCTACTTTTTGTATTGTATTGTATGTATACATATTGTAGGGACTTCCCTTGCTGGTGGTTCCTTGGTTAGGGCTCCATGCTTTCAGGGCAGAGAGCTCAGGTTCAATCCCTGGTCACGAAACTAAGATCCCACATGCTGCATGGTGTGGTAAAATGAAAAACCTACTGCAGTCATTTTCCTACGTCTTTAACTCTCCATAAAATCACATCGAGGGCTGCATAATATGATGCCATTTGGATTTATACTAATTCATTTAACCAATTGTCTAACATTGGACTATTAGTATTATTTGATTTTAAACAAAAGAATCTGCCTGCAATACAGGAGACCCAGGTTCAATCCCTGGGTTAGGAAGATCCGCTGGAGAAGGAAATGGCAACTCACTCCAGTATTCTTGCCTGGAGAATCTCATGGACCGAGGAGCCTGGTGGGCTGTAGTCCATGGGGTCACAAAGAGTCAGGCACGACTGAATGCTAACACTTCGTTACCTCCGTTATGGAAGTAGTGATGCAGCCCCGACTTTGTTTCTTTCTTAAGAGGACGAGCCAGATTCTCTGGGTCTAAGAACTATGGTTTCTATGAGAATTTTCCATTTAGGAGGATGTGGAAGACTCTCTGATATTCAGTGGGGTCTTCAAGGACTCTCTAAAATCTATACCTGTGTTGGGTCCCCAGTGTTTTCTTTTGTGACAATGGGAATAGCACGTGGTATTCCCATTTCCTCTTCTTAAACCATCACCAGGCTGTCATTTCAGCAACATCTTAACAAATGAAAATCCTCCTCTAAGTCAATAGTAATTATAGAAATTTATCACAATTGCCAATCAAGGTGTTCTGAAGAGACTCATCTTTCTTGTTAAATTAGCTTTCACTGCACGCAAACAGTGAGTTATCTTTAGGAAATCAATTGCTGGGAAATCACAGTTTTCATGGAGTGATATAACCTTGCCAACTGTCTTGTTATACATAATTCCTCTCCCAAGAAATCCAGCTGGGCTCATGTGACTTACTTTTTGGATTCATATTTCAACGCAGTAAATATGGGCAAGTCAACTTCTAAAAGCCCAGGAAGGAGGTGTGGGCATGGACCAAGATACTTGCAACTACTAAACCATCACCCCCGTAAAAGTTAGTAGGGTAGAGCATGTCATCATAAAGGACTTAAAGCCAGTGGATTTGGGGGAGAACAGTTGGTTACAGGTGGTGGATATTATTGGCCACTCTTTACATAATTACACTAGAAGAAACTCTAGTTGAAAGGTATATGTGTGTGCCCTCAGTAGCTCAGTTGTGTCCAGCTTTTTGCAACCCCATGGATCAGGCTTCTCTGTCCATGGAATTTTCTAGGGAAGAATATTTTTCTGAAAAACATTGACTATATGGAGTGATCAGGGATCATTTCCTGCAGCAGTTGGAGAAGGTTCGTTTTAGTGTTTAATCACTGCTGCAGGTTCCCACATCAAATGTATGGCTCATTGATGCTGTAACAAGATGGTAATTAATATGCAATTAACCCAGAATTACTAGGGAATTACCGTGTGATTTTTATATGAACTTGACTTAGCAATTTTTATACTTACTGGCTGTGCCCAGGGCATGTTCTCTTCCTGGAACATTTGTGAATATACTGAGTGATGCCTGTGGTCATGAAAACCAGATAGAATCTTAGACTTTCACATTAGCATGACTAGCCTTGGCTTGGCATGTGTATAAAGTAGATATGCTATAATACACTTTGGGATTGAGAGGTTATTAGCAGAAGGCAGAAGGACTTCTTTTAAGTTACGTGTCAATATCATGTTAGACACTTCTTCCTTGAGTTATCTCATTTAATCCTTACCTTAACACTCTGGGATCAGATTATTACTGTTCCCATTTTTACAGATCAGGAAACTAAAGCACTTTCCCAAGCTCACAAAGCTAGGAAATGGCAGAGGAGGGGTTTGAACCCAGCTAGCGGACTCTGAAGTCCACATTCAATGGCTCTTTCCTTCCTGTGTTCTCTAGCAAGGGCCCCTAGGGGCAGTGTGCTAACAGTCTTTCATAAAAGCACAATACCTTCATCATCTCAGTCTGTTGGGTATCACCTTTCTTGAGACTATCAGAGGCACTTTCTCTGTATAGAGGCTTGGTCTCGCTCTGGTAGATGGGTAAATGCAGGCTCTGGGAGGGACAGATTGCAAGGACTACTCTCCCTAGTTTTGCACAAACATTTGTCTGATTTGGGGTAGGTCACTTAATATCTCTAGCCTCAGTTACTTCATTTCCTTTTTTAAAATACGCAATTTAAAAGCTTACTTTTCATTTGCGGTTACTACAAAATATTGGCTCTATTCCCAGTGTTGTTTAATACATCCTTGAGCCTGTCTTACACCCAATAGTCTGTCTCTCCCACTCCCCCAGCCCTATGTTGACCCTCCCTGCTTCCCTCTCCCCACTGGTAACCACTGGTTTCTTCTCTGTGGTTATGAGTCTGCTTCTTTTTTGTTATATTCACAAGTTCCAAGTCCATCCATGTTGCTGCAAATGGCAAAATTTCATTCTTATGGCTGAGTAATATTGCACTGTATATATATATATATATATATATATATAAACACCACATCTTTATCCGTTCATCTGTCGATGGACACTTATGTTGCTTCCATATCTGACTATTATAAATAATGCTGCTATGAGTATTAGGATGCATGTATCTTTTTAAAGGGCTTCCCAGGTGGTAAGGAACCTGCCTGCCAGTGCAGGAGATATGCAGGAAATGTGGATTTGACCCCTGGGTATGGAGGATCCCCTGGAGGAAGGCACCAACAACCCGTTCCAGTCTTCTTGCCTGGAGAATCCCGTGGATAGAGGAGCCTGGCGGGCTATAGTCCATAAGACTGCTAAGAGTCGAACACAGCTGAAACGACTTAGCATAGCACAGCACAGCCCATCTTTTTAAATTAGTGTTTCTGGGTTTTTTGGATATAAACCCAGGAGTGGAATTGCTGAGTCATGCTTCATTTTCTTTTTTTGAAGATAAAATTGCATGAGATGAATTGCATGAGATGAAGACTCCTTCCAGAAACTGGATTTTTAATTCTATGGAATGAATCATTTTAGACACCTTCTTAAGTTCTCATACAGTTTCAGGGGCTCCATAACATAGTTCTAAAATTGTGAATTTCAGACAGAGGGCCTGGTTAGGAACATCATGACATTATTCTTAGAGTCACCAGGGTTGGAGGAAAAAAGGTGTGAGGCAAGGAAGCCGAGACTCTGAGAAATGGTGGCCAGTACAGCAGGATCTGATGGGAGGAGTCAAGGAGAAAGGCTGGCATTCATCAGGGGTCAGACACAGCAAAACTCAGAAGGGAAGACGACTGAACGTGAGAACTGTGGACGGTGGGACCTGAAAGGAAAATCTGATCTGAAAGTTAAATGACGTCTAGGGCGGTTTGTTGGTGTCTAAAGAGTTTTTGGAATAGGATAGAATGGAATAGAATAGAACAAAATAAAAGGATATAATAGAGTCAAATAAAATAAAATGCTAGGCTTCTCTGCCTGGACAGTTGATGCTGTTTTTAGGCAGATGTCTGTGCTGTTGAGATACAGGACACAGCTATGTGCTGGATGGCTCTCTCATTTTGCACAAGTAGGATTGTCGCATTCGGGGAGCTTTGTACAAGTTTGTGCACTTGGGAAAGGGCCCCCAGGGGCAGGCACAGCTCCTTAGGAATGTGGCTTGGGAGCAGCTCTTGTGTTTGAGAGAGAGATGATCCTTCCCACCAGCAATGGTCCACAGGACAGGGATAAGACCGGGTGTGTGGGTCTGGTCCCCTGTTTCCTGCTTAGTTGGACACCCTCACGTGTGTATTCAACCTGCACACCCACCCACAATGCCCCCACCTTGGGAACAGGGGTCCTGATGTCGGAAGAATCAAAGGCGTAGCCCCTGTTGCTACAGGATTAAGGGTCCTTTGTCTATGCAGATGGCCTTCTGTCTGCAGAGCGGCATTGAGTCATCTCTCTGATTCTGATCCTCCTGTTATAGGCTGTGGCTTCTGATGTATGTTGGGGATGCTAATACTCTTTGGTTCTCCAGGTTGATAGACTGGGGAGACAGCACAAGGGCATCAAATCAACCTGCTAGTCCTCATTTCTCCTCTTGATCTTGTCGTGAGCTTAGGGTCCAAGGTAGTTTACGGCCCGCTCCTGTTTGGAGAGGTTGTTGGGGGAGCCCCGCTCTGAGAAGTAATGTCCTTGCACTAACTCAGCCAGCATCTGAGCAAATCAAAAGAGAGGGTCAGAAGCATCTGGAGTCAGGACCTTTACTTTCAGAATGGGAAGGGCGAGGGCCTTGGAAACCTCAGCCTTTGAATCAGAGCCCAGAGCCAAACACAGTATGATGGCCTTGCCTGTGCCCTCAGCATCCCCTGGAGCCCTGACTCACAAATCTATAGAAGGCGGCAGCTCTTTACCCTGAAGGGGCCTTGGAGCATCCTCCAGTTCTGTGGAAGCTTCTGTCATTGCTAGAAGCAAATGCTACCCTCTGGGCCCCCGGGGCTTAGCGGTACAGGGCCTCTGAGCATCTTGGAAGCTGGTGAAGCAGGGATGGTGGGTAAGTTGTCAGCAGAGAAACTAGCTGATAAATGTTTACAAAGGAATGTATGACTTTTTCTCTTGTCCTCATTTGTTATGGCAAAAGCAATCAAACAATGTAAAATGAAAAAAAATTTTTCATTTATTTTTATTAGTTGGAGGCTAATTACTTTACAATATTGTAGTGGTTTTTGCCATACACTGACATGAATCAGCCATGGATTTACATGTGTTCCCATCCCGATCCCCCCTCCCACCTCCCTCCCCATCCCATCCCTCTGGGTCTTCCCGGTGCACCAGCCCTGAGCACTTGTCTCATGCATCCAACCTGGGCTGGAGATCTGTTTCACCCTTGACAGTATACTTGTTTCAATGCTATTCTGTCAGAACATCCCACCCTCGCCTTCTCCCATAGAGTCCAAAAGTCTAAAATGAAATTAAAAAATAGAAAAACGTGACCCCTAGCCCTACATCTCTCTACAAATATTTTCACTTTTGCACATTGACTCTGGTTCTTGTGTATAGTTACACGGTTCTACATCAGTGATGTAATTTGTATTATATTATGTGTAGGTAGCTGAATACTAAATCCCTTCTCCTATTTCTTCTTCCTATCTTCCTGTTTCTCAGTTTTAATGGTTAGATACTATTCACCTGTTAAAGTAAGAGCATACTTTCAAAACCTTGCTCTTTAACCATTATTTCTTCTCTGCCCTAATATCTTTCTTGACTTCATCCCACATGGATAGGAAGAAGTGTATATCATGTTTAAACTGTAGACAATATCCTGGGCTGGCCAAAACTGAGAAAATGGAAACACGAAGATCTTGCCTTCCATCATTATACTTTCTATCACTGTCATCAGTAAATTTATATTGGAAAATCAGCCTGTAGTTTATAAAACTAATTCAGGCATGTTTTGAGATCCTCACAAGTGTATGGTAGAACTTTTCTTACGTTTACAGATGAAGAAAAAGAGCCACATCAAAGGAAGTTGTAGCTCTAGGCCATAAAGTCAGACTTCTGACACATTGTCCAGTGAACTCCTATTCACCCTTCAAAGCCCAAATCACACATAATGATTTCTCAGTAACTTTTGTTACCAGTGCTCTCCTAAATTTCATTCTTGTAGAATGAAAATTTCCCTTTCTTGCTTTAAAAAATTGTGGTAAAGTTTATTTTACAACATAAAATTGATCATGTTAACCATTATTAAGTATTATTAAATTCAGTGGCATTAAGTACTTACACACTATTGTGCAACCATCTGTCTCCAGAATGTTTTCATTATCTCAAACAGAATCTCTGTATCCATTAAATACTGAACTACTTATTTCCTTTACCCTCTGGTAACCTCGCTTATTTCTTCTGTTTTTATGAATTTGCCTTGAGTAGGTACATCATCTAAGTGGAAGCACATAATATTTGTTCTTCTGTGCCTGATTTATTTTACTTAGCATTATATCCTCAAGGGTCTTTCATGTTATAGTATGTATCAGAATTTCCTTTCTTTTGAAGGCTATAAAATATTCATGTGTGTGTGTGTGCATGTGCGTGTATGTGTGTATCACATTTTGTTTATATCTGTTGATGACGACTTGGGTTGTTTCTATCTTTTGCCTATTCTATATAATGCTGCTGTGAACGTGGGTGTCTAAGTGTTTTAGTCCCAACTTTTTTTTTTTGTTTGAGTCCCAACTTTTAATTTTTTGAGAGTGGAATTGTTAAGGTCTATGTTTACCTCTTTGAGGAGCCACTGACCAGTTTTTCACATTGGCTGTGCCATTTTATGTTCCCACTCACTATGCCCAAGAGTTCCAGTTTCCCCTCACTAGAAGTTACTTTTGATAATAATCATTCTAATGGGTGTGAACTGGTAGCTTCACTGCTTTTTAAGCATCTATTAAACATATCTCTATTGATCACTCCATGCCTTGCGCCATCTTGCATGGTTTATATGCCTGAATCCTTCTGTATAATCTACAATATAATAGCAGTGGCTCCACAAAGATGCCCTTATCCCTGGCAGTTTTGAGTGTGTTACTATATACAGCGCGAGGGAATCTGCAGAAGGACTTAAAGGGAGAGTGACTCTGGATTAAGTGGGTTAATAATTCTGGATTATTATTTGAGTGGGCCAGTCAAATCACATGAATCCTTCAAAGTGAAAGAGGGAAGCGGAAGGTGGGTCAGATGTGAGTGAGGACTTGACTTCATATTGCTGGCTTTCAAGAAATATGGCAGCCTCTAAAAGCCTCTAGAAGCTGTGAGCTGTTCTTAGCTACAGACAACAAGGAAGCCAGTTCTATGGTCACATGGAACTGAGCTCTGCCAATAACTGGATGAACAAGGAAATGTACCCTCCCCTAGAACTTCTGGAAAGAAACACAGCCTTGCCAACACCTTGATTTTAACTCAGTGAGTCTGTAGGTATTACTTACAGAACTGTAAGATAATGCATTTGTGTGTATATGTGTGTGTATTTGGCTGCTAGGCATGGGGGATCTTAGTTCCTCAACCAGGGATCAAAACCCATGTCCCCCACAATGGAAGTGTAAGTCTTAACTACTGGACCATGAGGGAAGTCCCCAAATTTGTGTTGTTCAAACTGCTAAGTTTGTGATGATTTGTTATGGCAACAGGAAAGTTAATATAGTCACAAAGCTAGTAAAAGGCAAGGTTGCACCCGAGGTCATATTGCAAAGCCCATGTTCTCGCCATTATATAATGTTTCATATTTAAAAATGTTCCAGGTCCAGGATTATCCTACACTATGTTAAATTATAAAATAGAAGATGTGGGTTTTTTTTTTCCTTTGGAAATAACCTTATTGTTGAAAAAAACAATAGATCTTCTTCAAAGAGAGTCAAACAGTACGTAAAAATGCCCAAAATAAAGGCTCCCAGAGACAGCATAACCTAAAAATCAGCAAGCACTAACACCATTTTCACAAACGTCTTTCTAGAAAATCTGTTTTGCATGTGTGTATGACAAATATTTATATTTTATATACATTTCTGTAATTGCTTTCTTGACTGGACACTTTTTCATAGATATCTTTGTGTCAGTAAATATAGATCAACCCCATTATTTTAGGTGACTGAGTACTGTTCAATTGTATGGATGTTTCATAATTTATTGAAGCAATTCTTATAAATGGACATTTATGTTGTTTACACTATTTAGCTCTTAAAAACAATACTGTGATTAATGCCTTTTTATCTTATCTTACTCATTTAAATATCCCATAAAGGTAATTCCTGGGAGTGGAGATGTTCAAGGAGTATGCATAAATTACATTTTTATATATTTTGAAAAAAATACCTTCCAGGATGGTTTTATAACTTACATTCTCAACAACACTGCATAAAGGAGTCAGTGTTTCTGTAAAGTCATTATCACTAGGCTTTGTTAATCTTAGTCTTTGTCTACCTGATAAGTAAAAAAAAAAAAAAATAGATAAATGCATCATTATTCTTTTGGTTTTGACTTTTTGGTTACTATCACAATGAAATTTTTAAAAAATGCGTTTAGGTCACTCGTATTTCTTTCTTCATGGGCTGCCTGTGAAAAATTGATATGACATAGTATTGAAGTATGGACTTTCAACAGACAAACCTGGTCTGAATCACTGCTTTATCGTCTATTAGTTGTGAGAGCTTTCAGCAACTTACTCAAATCATCTAAGCCTCAATTTTTCCACCTGTCAAATGAGTGTAACATTATTTACCTCCTAAGGTATCTGAGAGATTTATGGGCGGTAACTGAACAGTGGGAGAAATATCAACAACCAAGATATGTGGATGGTACCATTCTAATGGCAGAAAGTGAAGAGGAACTAAAAGGCCTCTTGATCAGGGTGAAAGAAGAGAGTGAAAAAGCTGGCTTGAAACTCAACATTCAAAAAACAAAGAACATGGCATCAGGTCCCATCACTTCATGGCAAATAAAAGAGAAAAAGTGGAAGCAACAACAGATTTTCTTTTCTTGGACTCCAAATCACTGTGGCTGGTGATTGCTGCCATGAAATTAAAAGATGATTGCTCCTTGGAAGAAAAGCTATGACAAACCTAGACAGCATATTAAAAAGCAAAGACATCACTTTGCCAACAAAGGTCCACATAGACAAAGCTATATAGTTTTTCCAGTAGTCATGTATGGATGTGAGATTCAGACCATAAAGGTTGAGAGCCAAAGAACTGATGCTTTCGAATTGTGGTTCTTGTAGACTCTTGAGAGTCTCTTGGACAGCAAGGAGATCCAATCAGTTAATCCTAAAGGAAATCAACCCTGAATATTCACTGGAAGGACTGATACTGAACATTCAATACTTTGGCCACTTGATGTGAAGAACCGACTCATTAGAAAAGACCATGATGCTGGGAAAGATTGAAGGCAGAGGGAGAAGGGGGCTGCAGAGGATGAGTTGGTTAGATAGCATCACCTACTCAATGGACATGACTCTGAGCAAACTCGGGACCTACTGGAGGACAAGGGAGCCTGGCATGCTGCAGTCCACGGGGTCGCAAAGAGTCAAACATGACTTAGCGACTGAACAACAATAACAACAACTGAAAGCTCCTAAGCTATGCCTGGCATCTAGTAAGGTTTTCATAAATATCAGTAATTATTATTAATGAGATCTTCTGTTTATTTGTGATTTGCAGGAGCTTGGAAGCTCTTTATCTTTTGACTATTTATCCTTTGATATGTCTTCCCAGGTGGTGCTGGTGGTAAAGAATCTGCCTGCAATGCAGGAAACTCAGGTTTGATCCCTGGGTTGGGAAGATCCCCTGGAGAGGAAAACAGCAACCCACTCCAAAATTCTTGCCTGGGAAATCCCATGGACAGAGGAACCTGGCAGGCTCCAGTACCTGGGGTCACAAAGAGTTGGACAGGACTTAGCGACTAAACAACAGCATCCTTTGAGGCGGATGTTGCAAAATGCTTTGTGTGAGTATATTTTAAACCTGTAGAAGTGGAGAGGAAAAACACATCTGTACAGTCACATACCTGTAGAGGACCACACCATCAAAACTTAAGTCGTAAAAAAAAAAACAAAAAACGTAAGCTGTACCCTAAACAAAACCTGGCAGTCTTCCTAATTGGTTAGATCTGGCTTATAAACCCTTTCATTAGCGTGATATTAGCCGATGGAAACTCTGTCTTCAGGGGCTGGGAGCCCTACCCTTTGCAGCTTCTGTCTTGGCTACGAGCCCCGTTCCGGGCTTCTGGTTGACCTTTCTGTCGCTGACTGGCCCACGTTTCCCTCGGCCTTGTTGCTAGGCTCAATCCTCTCCTCTGAGGCGCTAGCTGGCTCTGGAACAGGGGCCAACGCCCTGCCCCCTTTCACTTTCCCTGAATCATCAGCTTCTTTCTCTTTACTGATTGACTCGGAGGCCCAGCCCGACAGCCGCTGACAGAGGAGTGATCCGTTGATTCATGTTAACGGCTATTAATAGGGCTCATTATTTCCCGGGAAACCGGCAGGATGACGCTCCTCCTTGTCTTCTGTTTTCAGGGCACAATTGATTCCTCTTCACCGCATTAAGTGGCAGCCGTTTAAATCATATTGATGCCTCCAGTTCACAGTGATGCCTCTGATGTCTCTCGTGTTAACAAATTAAATATGGATGCTGGAATCCTGAGCACACCATTTCCCTGTTTTTGCACAGGGGATGGAGTTCACTGCGTGGATTGAGGTCCTGGGTTTTTTTAAATTTTGAGGCACAAGGATGCCTATATAGCCTATTTGTGTGGAGTTTCCATACACGTGTCTTTGTATCTGACATCTGTCTCTGTATGCTTTGCCCCGCCCTGTCATTTCCCTCTTTCTTTTTTTTTTTTAAAGTTTTGGCCAAGTGGCATTTGGGATCCTAGTTCTCCAACCGGGGGTCAAGCCTGCACCCCCTGCAGTGGAAGCACAGAGCGTTAACAACTGGGCCATCAGGGAAATAACTTTTATTTATTTATCTTTTGGCAGTGGTGTTCAGGATCTTCCCCAACCAGGGATCAGACTGGTGCTGCCTTTACTGGGAGCATAGAATCTCAACCAGTGGACCTCCAAGGAAGTCCTGAATTTCCCTCTTTTTATTTATCGCGGTTTTAACACCCCCAGTGCCTCAGTGGACTTACTCAAGAGAATTTTTTTTTTTTTTTTAAAGAAGATTTGGCCTCTCTGGTCTCTTCTAGAAGGATATTGAACTTGTTTTAAGTGCATATGTTTTGGGCATGAGTGGACGCAAAACATATGCAAAACATATGAGTGGACAGACAGGTGAGTGTGAGTAAGAAATTAAAATGGGCTTGGGAGGAGAAAGCATAAGATTCAAGCTCAGTTACCTCTAAAAAGGTGTTAAAAAAAAAAGACATTAATGCATATATATGGAATGTAGAAAAATGGTAGAGATGAACCTATTTGCAGGGCAGGAATAGAGACACAGACATAGAGAACAGACTTGTGGACGCAGCAGGGGAAGGAAGTGGAATGAATTGAGAGAACAGCATTGACTTATATACACTACCGTGTGTAAAATAGAGAGCTAGTGGGAAGCTCTGTATGGTGCAGGGAGCTCAGCCACGTGCTCTGTGATGACCTGGAGGGGTGGGGTGGGGGGTGAGAGGGAGCCTTAAGAGGGAGGGGATGTATGCATACTGATGGCCGATTCATGTTGTCATAAGGCAGAAACCAACTCAACACTGTAAAGCAATTATCCTCCAATTAAAAAAAAAACTAAAAAAACAAAAGGATGAGGCTTAAAGAAAGTCACCCAATATGGATAGCAGCGCAGCCTGAAAAAGTCCAAGACACTGGACTACTGTGGCTTATTTTATTAAAAACAAAATGCAAATAAACGGAACCATTGTCCTTTCAACTACCGTGGCCTGCCTGCTTGCAAGAGGGGACACTGCGGATGGATCGTCTCTTTTCTGCTGACGTGTCATTTCCTCAGGGTGGGGTCTGCACGATGTGACCTGGTCAGCGAGGCTGCAGTCCCCCCAGTGATCCTGTACCTCGGGGGAAAGTTGTGCATCTTCTTGAGTGTCTTCAGGAGGATGCTCCCCCCGCCCCAGGCAGCCTGGTTCTGTGTGGGTGCCTTTCTGAATATATGTGACTTGTCTGGGAGTTACTGATGAGCCAAGTGCAGCGCAAAGCCATGGAGGGAGGAAAGACCTCGGAAGGATTGATGTGTAACGGGCTTCATGCAGTGGACTGGGCTCAAATGAAACTGCCTGGAGAAGAAGCTGTGGTGGCAATTGCCTCCCTCAAACCCCTTAAGTGAGTCGGCGGCCCCAGCTTCTGTGGGTGGCATGCATGATGGATTGAAATTACAGCCTGGGAAAAACATGAGGAGGCGTGGCTGCAGTTGGCGGTGGCTGTCAGCCTAGTAAGTGGTGCCCGAGAGAGTCTGGGGAGGGCATGGGGGTCCTGTGAGCTCAGAGCCAGGGTCTCCCTTCCTTCCTGCTTCACCGGCCCCTGGGCATCCAGAGAGTTGAAGAATGCCGAAGATCCTTGTGCAGACAACACACGCGTGTGCATAGGTGCACACATATTGTACCTTCTGCAGTCTCACAGCCAAGGGGCAAACAGGAGAACGTCATTAGCTAGTTATTGATTGGAACAGTCACAGAGGAGTCCCTGCACCCAGGCCGAGCATTCGGGGGGACAGGGACTCCCCAGAAAAGGAATAAAGTGGAGGCAAGCAGGAAACGCCTGTGTCTGTTTCCCCAGGGGACCCCATTTCCTCCTTCTGGGACAAGTCAAGGAAACCACTTTGGGTTGGATTGGCAGCCCTCCTGTTTTCTGAGGAGGGGGCTACAGAGGAATACGGCCAGGCCACAGACCCTTACATTCCCTTAGTCTGCTGATGGGTCGGTCATTACTTTGTCTCTTGGTTTAGGGCAGCGGTCCCCAATCTTTTTGACCCCAGGGATTGATTCTGTGGAAGGAAATTTTTTTCATGGACCTAGCTAGGGGGATGGTTTTGGGATGACTCAAGCACATTACATTTATTGTGCACGTTATTTCTACTGTTACATTGTGAGATATAATAACTTACAACTCACCATAATGCAGAATCAGTGGGAGCCCTGAGCTTGCTTTCCTGCTGCTAGACGGTCCTATTTGCGGTGATAAGAGAGCGACAGGGAGTGGCTGTGAAGTGAAAGCTGCTCAGTTGTGTCCGACTCTTGGCGACCTCGTGGGCAATACAGTCCATGGAATTCCCCAGGCCAGAATACTGGAGTGGGTAGACTTTCCCTTCTCCTGGGGATTCTTCCCAACCCAGGGATCGAACCCAGGTCTCCCACATTGCAGGCAGATTCTTTACCAGCTTAGCTACCAGGGAAGCCCATGAATACTGGAGTGGGTAGCCCATCCCTTCTCCAGGGGATCTTCCCAACCCAGGAATTGAACCGGGATCTTCTGCATTGCAGGTGGATTCTTTACCAGCTGAGCTACCAGCCCAGGCCTGGGAAGGCAGGGAGTGACTGAGACCTTCCCTGAGTTCCAAGTGGCAGATTCAGTCACTAATTAGGGAAGTGAGGGAAGGCAGAAAGTAACAACAGTGTAGCAATCGGCAGGGTCCTGCTCCCTCCTCCAGGGGTGTGCATAACAATTTCACACATGTCTCCGAGTTCCTCTACATTTTTAAAAGATGGTGTCATTGAGACCCAGACAAGTCTGGTATAACTTGCCCAAATTGGCACAGCCAGCCTGTGACCAATACCATGATAAAATTAGAGTCCATATCTTTTGAGTCCAAGTTTAATACTTCTTTGTTTTAAGAATAGATTTTATTTGTTTTAAAAAATTAAAGAAGAATTCTTTTAGGTCGTGCTGTGTGGCTTATTTCCCTGACCAGGGATCAAACCTGTGCCCTCTTCATTGAGAGTGTGGAGTCTTAACCACTGGACTGCCAGGGAAGTCCCTAAACTTTATCTTTTTAAGAGCAGTTTTAGGTTCACAGCAAAATCGAGCAGAAAGCACAGAAGTTCCCATACACATGGTCCCATTCTCATAACATACAATAGCCCCTGACCACAGTGGTGCATCTGGTACCATCAAGGAATGTACCTCATCATCACTCAAAGTCCTTGTTGACAGACTCTAGCGTTCGGTCTGGTGTTGTCCATTTCACGGGTTTGGGCAAATGTATGAATGACATATATCCGTCACTATAATAATATACAAAATAGTTTCTTAAAAATCCTCTGTGCTCTATCTGTCCATCCCTTTCTGCCTCCTCCCTCTTAAAACTGCAGACCTTTTTACTGTCTCCGTAGTTTTACCTTTTTCAGAATGTTGTAGAGTTGGAATCATCAGGCATGAAGGCTTTTCAGATGACTTCTTTTACTTAGCAATATGCACTTAATCAATCCTAAAGGAAATCAATCCTGAATATTCTTGGAAGGACTGATGCTGAAGCTCCAATACTTTGGCCACCTGATGCAAAGAACTGACTCACTGGGAAAGACCCTGATGCTGGGAAAGATTGAAGGCGGGAGAAGGGGACAACAGAGGATGAGATGGTTGGATGGCATCACCGACTCGATGGACATGAGTTTGAGTAAGCTCTGGGAGTTGGTGATGGACAGGGAGGCCTCGCGTGCTGCAGTCCATGGGGTCAAAAAGAGTCCCACACAACAAGAATGCGCTTTATGCCCTTTTCAATGTAGCTGATGCCTCTTGGGTCCAAAAAATTATCCACTGTTGCCCAGAGCGTAAAGGCACTCAAGCCTGCTGGATTTTGTCATTGTAATGCATTTGTATAATAGCTACTTATAAGATGCTTTAATAACATCCTATTGTGAACATGTGGTATGATTTCATTTATTCCGACTTCCCACCTCCTGATCCTCAACCTTTCCTGAAGACACGACGCCCCTCCCCACCCTCCCCATCCCCTCTACCCCACCCGCCCGCCTCAAGCCGATAGCCACAGGACTCTGAATTGGTGGCTTCCTTATATCTGATGAGGTATAAATGGTAAGACAAAACGGGCAGAGAGAAATCAGGAGCGGGGGGACAAGGACACAGACATAGACGCGGTGACCTCTGATCATCCAAAGCTGTTTATTGAACACATTTTTGTGCTAAGACTGCCTGCTGTCCCCAGCCCGCATGCAGCCTTCACTCCTAATTAAAGCCAGTGGGCTAGGATGGAAAAAAAAACAATTTCAAGGCGAGGAGGTGGGGTAGGAAGCCAACAATCACTTCCTTTTCTCTCATTTTAGGGAGACTCTGAGCTTTTACCAGGGGAGGCTGGCCTGAAGGACATGTCCAGGAAATGAAAATCCAGGGTAATAGGCATCCTTTGAATTTACTGTGTTCCATTTCACCCCGGCTTCTGGGACTTCCCTGCTCGGTCCAGCGGTTAAGAGTCCGAGCTCCTGATGCAGGGGGTAGGGGTTTAATCTCTGGTCAGGGAACTAAAGATCCTACATGCTTGTGGCCAAAAACTCCCCACAAACAAGCAAAAAAAAAAAAACAAACCCAAAAAACAAAACAACCTCAAAACTTGTCACCCAAGCCTCAGGGCTAGGGCACCTCATGGCAAAGGGAGCCATAAATGAGGGCAAGTTAGCCTTTGTCATCAGATGCTCCCAATATGCATGACTGTCCTTGCCTGAATTAGTGCTGGAGCCTCAATCAGAGGCAACTGCTGTTCAAAAATGACTGCGTTTAACCCTCCATCTTTCTCCTTGCTTCAGTCCACTGCACAAGTGGTCCTCAAAGTTTGGTGGACATCAGAGGCTTTTAAAAATACAGACAACTGCATTTTCTGTAATATCTGTCTAGATCTATTTATTTGTATCTATTACATATGTATATGTATATATGGTAGCTATATATAAACATATAAAAATGAATAAATATAAATAGATAGATAGTTCCTCTGTCCATGGGGATTCTCCAGGCAAGAATACTGGAGTTGGTTGCCATGCCCTCCTCCATGGGATTTTCTCAACCCAGGGATCGAACCCAGGTCTCCCACATTGTAGGCAGATTCTGCCAGATATTTACATATGTGTATATAAATAGCTATGTTTGTGTGTGTACTCAGTTGCTGAGTCGCTTCCGACTCTTTGTGACCCTCGTGGCCTGTAGGCTTTGGGGGCTTCTCTGTCCATGGGATTCTCCAGGCAAGAATACTGGAATGGGTTGCCATGTCCTTCTCCAGGGGATCTTCCTGACCCAGGGATTGAAGCCACATCTTTTATGTCTCCTGCATTGGCAGGTGGATTCTTTACCACTACACCACCTGGGAAATCCATAAAATAGCTATGTGTATATATATATGTGTGTGTGTGTGTGTGTAAGTCACTCAGTTGTATCTGGCTATTTGTGACCCCATGGATCGTAGCCTGCCAGGATCCTCTGTCCTGGAGTGGGTAGCCATTCCATTCTTTAGGGGATCTTCCTGATCTAGGGATTGAATCCGGGTTTCCTGCATTGCAGGCTGATTCTGTACTGTCTGAACCACCAGGAAGCCCATATATATATATGTATAATTTCTTGTTGTTATTTGTTTCCGAGATACACTATGACAGATGATCCGCTAGTGGTAGCAGTGAGGGTGAGCAGGTCAGCAATGGGAAGAAGGAAAGACTATACCTGAAGGAAGAGGTGTCCAACAGGAACAGCGTCTCGGGGTGAGACAGGGGCCAGGCAGAGGCCCCTGATCCCGATGGTGCGTGTCCCGGGTAAGGGGATGGAAGAGCCCAGGTAGCCTGTGGCCTCTTGCCCTGGCGTCCTGTCCCATCCCTGTTACCGCAGGGCCTTCTAAACCACTGAGCCGACAGCAATTCGCCTGGAAGGACAGACTCCACAACCTTCCTGTATCCTCACGCTGCGTTCTTCGGGCGTCGAGTCCCAGCCAGCCCAGGACTGGTGAAGCTCTGTCCATGCGCGGCTTTTTGAGAGGCAGATGGAAACTTTTGGGTCCCGAGTAGCTCACCTCTGTGGTTGTTTTGCCCATTTGCTATAAATGACTATCTCCAGCACTTGGTTAATTATGTGATTACAGCATCCAGTGACAAGGAGAAAATTAAAAATCCATGCTGCATTTTCTAGAACACTTTATTGCTCTATGCAAAAGAGGGCACAGGCAATTTAGCTGAGCTGCTGTGAACAAGAGCTGTTTCCTTCCCCTCGCCTCCACCCCTCCCTCACTTCGCCCTGGGGAGAAGCTGAGTTCGCAGCTGACTAAAGCAGGAAAGAGAGCAGGTGTGGAAGAAAACATAAATTACCATTATCCGTGACAATTCTGGGCAGGGCCCCCCACAGAGAAGGCGCTCAGCCAGACAGTGTCCCCTCCTAATTTCAATAAAGCCCGGGAAGTTGTGGACTTTGGGCCAGAACATTAGTGTCCAACACAGACTCAGCCTGGGCTCCGCGTGTGATCTTTATTTCTTTACGTCAACCTGTTGTGATTGCACTTCCTTAGAAAACCCCAGGAAGGACTTCCCTGGTGGTACAGTGGATAAGACTCTGCCTGCCAATGCTGGAGACACGAGTTCGATCCCTGGTCGGGGAAGATGCCTTATGCCTCTGAGCGACTCAGCCAATGAGCCACAACTACTGAAGCCCGTGTGCCTAGAGTCCGACTCTGCAACAAGAGAAGTCACTGCAAAGAGATGACCGTGCTCTGCAACTAGAGAGTAGCCCCTGCTCGCCATAACTAGAAAAAGCCCTCTCGCAGCAAGAAAGACCTAGCCCAACCAAAAATATAATAAATAAACAAAAATGAAAAAGAAATACCAGGAGACACCAACCAGGAAGCCCTGCTAATATGCCAAGACTACATCTTGGAGCTGGGAAACCCTAGTTGGCCTCTGAACCCCGCCCCACCGCCTGGTGTCTGCTGTTGGGCCAGTGCTCACGATCTCTAAGTTTTGATTTCCTCGCTTATAAAATGGAGTTTGAAGATGCACTTTTTTTTTTTCTCTCTCACATTTTATTACCATCTCTGAAATCAGGATGCCCTTGTAACAGATGGTGTTTGGGCAGGTGTCAAAGTTTCGAGGACCTCACTTTTGCTTTTTTAGTATTCCATAAAATAATATTGGGTCTCAGAATTGGCATTTTAGGCTTGATGAAACAAGGTACTGTGTGGGCTCGTTGTAGGATCCAAAGTGGAAATGGATACAATCCACGTGACTCTGTAATATTGTAAGACTCCAAGGATGTGAATGCTAATTCTGAAAGCTTGGTGTCTCTTAGACAATTTATTCAAACTTCACTTCTCTCATGGGGAAAACAGAATAATCCCCAGATCTCCTTAAGAGCTGTCATAAGGCAGTCTAGGACTGAGAAACTAAACAAGGATTAGATGGCAATATTATCTGTACCATCTCTACCTTCAACAAATGTTTGTGGATGAAAAGATTCATGGTGGATACAAAGATGAAGAGAAGCTAGTCGCAGATGGGGCTTATAGTTTATGGGTAGAGGTGGCACACGTGGACACAACAGTATCAATATAATATGCAATATTAATACACTAGGGGATGAGGTGGTTGAATGGCATCACCGGCTCAATGGACATCAGTTTGAGCAAGCTCTGGGAGATGGTGAAGGACAGGGAAGCCTGGTGTGCTTCATCAAAGCAAAGAGTCGGACATGACTGAGCAACAATATTAATAACTCTAGTACAAGGTGGGATGGAATACGTGTGGTAACTGAAGTACAGAAAGCATTGTGGGAGGACTTCCCTGATGGTCTAGTGGCTGACTATACACTTTAGTGTAGTGGACCCAGGTTTCATCTCTAGTCAGGGAACTAGATCCCACATGCTGCAGTTAAGACCTGGCACAGCCAAATAAACATTTGATAAATAAATTTTATAAATAGATATTTTTGGAAAAGCATTGTGAATATAAGAGAATTTTAGCACATGAATTCAGGAGAGAGAACAGTGGCTTTGAATCTTGAACTATGTCTAGGGTTTGAAAATTCAGAAATGAAGGAAAAGGACCATGAAACATACTAGAAAAGATTAGGGTGTGCCCAAGAGGTGACATGTGGTCTAGGCTGACTCTAGCGTGCTTGGGGGCTTGAGGGGCACACAAAGACATGATAGAACTCTATAAATGGCACCATGTCAGCCTGCTTGCTCTAGCCAAGCACTTGGAAGTCATCTCTGATGTCTTTCACTCCTTTTTCCTCTGCCTCCCACGTGTGATCCAAGAGTACATTTTGGCACTCTACATCTCCCACATACCAAGAATCAGTTCATCTCCCTGCCTCTATTTCTCCCATTCTGGGCCAAGTCACCATCATCTCTCACTTGAACTTGACCTCAGCTTCTAGCTGGGCTCTTGGCTTCCTCCCTTGCCTTGGTTCCATCTCTTGTCTTCAGAGTAGTCAAACTGCCCCTGTTAAGTTGAATATCACAGTGTTTTGCTTCCTTGATTAAAATCTACCAATGTCTTCTCATCAGACATGGAAGAAATAGCTAAATTTCTCACCTTTCCTACAAAAAAAAGTGGTCCAGGTGTGTCCCCTCCTCATAGTCCTCTCACACTGCTCCTCATGGATGAGTTAATCTGCCCTCCGTGGTCTTCTTCTTGGTTCTACCAGGTCTTTATCTTGGCTGGTTCCTTTATTTGACACCCTCACCCCCTAGAGAGTCACGTGACTTGCCCTTTGTTATTCACATTTCAGCCTAAATGTCACCTGCTCTGATGCTTTCCCTAATCACCCCTGCTAACCAGCTCCCCTGCCATCTTGTCACTCAATTTCTTTTTCCTGCACAGCATTTATCACCACTGGAAATTTTTGCTTGCTTGCTTAATTTATCTATTCTACTAGGAATCTTTTTAGAAAATTTCTCATTGACATTAAAACATTGAAGTTTAGTTGATATATGATATTATATAAGTTACAGGTATGCAATATAGTGACTCCATCTTTAAAGATTATTCTTCATGAGTAGTTATTATAAAACATTTGCTGTATTCCTCATGTTGTACAATGTATCTTTGTAGCTTATTTATTTGTTTTTTGGCTGTGTCACGGGGCTTGTGGGATCTTAGTTCCTTGAACAGGGATCTAACCTGTGCCCCCTGCAGTGGAAGATTGGAGTCTTAACCATTGAACTACCAGGGAAGTTCCAACATATTCTTGTAGCTTATTTATATCTCATGCAGCTAGGAATGTTGATGGTCTTGCATTCTCCAGTATCTCTCATGTCCAGAACAGTGCCTGACACTCTATATTTACTGAATAGATAACCAAGGCTGCAATAGCACCTGGAAGTTGGGTTTGGGAGTGCTCAGGTGCCATGCTAAGGAGTCTGGACTCTGCTTAATAATCAAGAGAAGAATCGTGAGTCTTTGAGTGGGGATTAACACAATAACAATTAAACTTCAGGAGAATTAACTAGTGGCCGGATGAGAGGTGAATTAGAAAGGACACTAGAAGTTATACAGGAAACCAAACTCCAAGCACTAGAGTAATTGACTGTTTCTAAAATACTGTTGGTTTTCTGGCCTCTTCCTTTATCCTTGTGTGTAAGAAGTAGTATTTGGATGCTCATATAATCCATCAGTCCTGAGTATTCATAAGGACTGATGCTGAAGTTCCAATACTTTGGACACCTGATGTGAAGAATTGACTCACTGGAAAAGACACTGATGCTGGGAAAGACTGAAGGCAGGAGGAGTAGGGGAGGACAGAGGATGAGCTGGCTGGATGGCATTACAGACTTGATGGACATGAGTTTGAGCAAGCTCTGGGAGTTGGTGATGAACAGGGAAGCCTGTAGTCCGTGGGGTTACAAAGAGTCAGACATGACTAAATGACTGAACTTACTGAATTTAATAATCCCCTGGGACTTCCCAGGTGGTGCTAGTGATAAAGAACCTGCCTGCCAAATACAGGAAACACAGGAGCCATGGGTTCATTCTGGGTTGGGAAGATCTTCTGGAGGAGGGCATGGTAACTCATTCCAGTATTCTTGCCTGGAGAATCCCCCCCCACCAGAGGAGCCTGGTGGGCTACGGTCCATAGGGTTGCAAAGAACTAGGCACAACTGAAGCGACTTGGCATGCATGCACACATAATCCCCTGGGCCTGAAAATATTAGAGCATTCATCGCTTTCAAATATTGCTTGTTTCTTCCTTCCTTCCCCCCATCACTAGACTCTGGGCTCATTGAGACTGTGGATCATGTCTTATTTTTCTCTTGGTCTCAGAATCTGACACAGTGTAAGGCACGTGGCAAGGGCTTAATAACCTGTTTGAGGATGTGAGAAGTAAACCCCTTCAAGTGTTTGTGGAAGGCTATTATCTTGATTCATCTTGGGTTGGTCCATAAGCAAAAGCCTTTCTTGTTGCAGAAATCTAGAAATGAAGGGCTTCAGTGACCTGGGAGGCTGAGGTACAGAGATAAAAGAATGACAAGTGAAAAGATGCTGAGCTTTTATTTCAGTCTCTCCTCTAGACTTTGACCTATGATTACAGAGTTTTTCAGGTCATAAATGAAGAAGAGATGTTTAGATCATTTCTAGGAGTGCTGAGAAGGTAACTGTGGTCATAATTCAGTATGTTTTATTTTGGGGAATGAGAAATCCTGTTTTCATTTCATTCGTTGTTTCTAAGCGCTGAAGATTGCCAATTAGCCCTTGCCCTCACTGGATGCCTCAGTAAATTTTCAAAATTCATGGTCCTTGAGGAAACAAAGCAAACAACCCTATTATTTTTCTGCACTTTTGTATCTTTATTATAGTACTTATTATAGCCTGCCTTATATTATGGTTATTCGTTGTTGAGTCTTCTCTGCTCGACTGGGAAATTTTTAAGGCAGACACAGTGCTCATTCATCTCTTAGCATGGAGCCAGGTACATGGAAACAGCTTAATTGATGCAGGTTATATTGAATTTATTATAATTGTGCATTAAGACCCAGAGAAGGGACAGTTTAGCTTTTTGTTAGTCCCTATAGAGACGAGGAGTTCATGCCATGTTTTTTCATCTTTCTGTTGAGCTGAAAACATTTGTACTTTGCCTTCAGATAATTCAGAGAATTTGTGTATATCTTTGTGTTGGTCTATCAGTTATGTATGGAAGTATGTATGTATATATGTATCAGTCCATTTTCTATTTATCTATTCATTATTTAGGGCTTCCCAAGTGGCGCTAGTGGTAAAGAAACTGCCTGCCAATGCAGGAGACATAAGAGATCCAGGTTTGATTCCTGGGTTGGGAAGATCCCCTGGAGAAGGGAATGGCAACCCATTCCAGTATTCTCGCCTGGATAATCCCATGGACAGAGGAGCCTGGCAGGCTACAGTCTATGGGGTCACAAAGAGGTGGACATGACTGAAGCAACTTAGCACACACACTCATCATCTCTGTATGTATGTATTTATTATGCATATATATATGGATCTATTTATTATCTATTTATCTATCATCTGTGTATGTAAGTATGTATGTATACATATATTTATCATCTATCATGTACATAATGTATTTATTATCTATGAATTAAATATATATGTGTATAGATATGTAAGTATGTATGTGTCTGTTATCTATCATCTGTGCATGCATATATGCATGTAATATGTACCTATTATCTACCTATTATCTATCTATTTGTCAGTGAGTCTAATAATATGGATGTCTCTCCCACATTAAATAGCTTTCCAGAAATCTGGTAGTGTTCGTGGGTTAAAGATTGCCCTTGAAAGACCTCTACTGGAATCTTTCTGAGATTTTTGCATTATTTTTCAGCTTCCAAAGTGTGTGCAGGAGGACTTTCCTGAATCCTTATCAAGGGTGACTTCTGTGGAGTTTTCCTAAGAGGAGGACTCTCTTTGAAGTGCTGAACAGAATCCGAGGTTAAAGCGATTCTTCCTTGAAGAGTAGGTAGCTGCAAAGACTCTCTGTGGTCTTGGGCTGAACTTGGGCTATATAGATATATTTAGTCCTGGTGGAGGCCCTCAGAATTGCAGGAGATGTTGCTTCTGAATCTGGAGAGGGCCTTGGAGATCCCTAATGGGCTTGCTGGAGCTGCCATGACTGGTGCATTTATTCCTGAAGGTCTGATCCTCTAGATTCAGGGCTTGGTCAGGTAGCCCCCTTCTTGTTCACCTAAACTCAAGAGGAGATCAATAAACTGGGAATGGGAAAGCCAATTTCCATACAGCATCCTGGTAGGACCTGGGAAACATAGGCAGATGCTGGTGGTAAATGGTCTTCTTGGCTACTAGACTATGGTCATGCTGGAAATCAGGATTCAATCCATACGGCCAGGTAGAGATCCAAATTACTTCACTCCATGAGTTCCAGTTTCTTTGGGGTTTTGATTTTAAATCTATGTCTCACGGAGCTGATTAAAAAAATCATTGTGCTGATGCACGGATGGAGCGCTGAGGAGAGAAAGTTGGGGCCTCGGGGACATGCATCAGAGTGATTCTGGGAGAAAGTTGGTGCCCTTAAAAGATTCACAAAGGTGGCCCAGCAGTTAAAAAAAAGGAACCCCTGTGAGCCAGCCCCGAGTCAGGCATTGTCAACTGATAGCTTGGGGGGGGGGCGGTGGGGAGATTTTCTAGCAGATGTCCATTGGGTGGCTGATGGTTACTGATTTCCAGAGGAAGCCATGGCACCAGGTATAATTGGCCACAGAGAAGAATATTATGGGTTTCCCAGGTGGCACTAATGGTAAAAGAACCTGCCTGCCAGTGCAGGATACCTGAGATGTGGTTTGGATCCCTGGGTTGGGAAGGTCCCCTGAAGGAAGTCATGGGAACCCATTCCAGTATTCAGGCCTGGAGAATCCCCATGGACAGAGTAGCCTGGCAGGCTACAGTCCAAAGGATTGCAGAGAGTTGGACACGACTGAAGCAACCTATCAGGTATATAATACTTCCCTGGTGGTTCAGACCGTAAAGTGTTTGCCTGCAATGTGGGAGACCCGGGTTCAATCCCTGTTTCGGGAAGATCCCCTGGAGAAGGAAATGGCAACCCACTCCAGTACTCTTGCCTGGAAAATTCCATGGATGGAGGAGCCCGGTGGGCTATAATCCATGGGGTTGCAAAGAGTCAGACGTAACTGAGCGACTTCACTCCCACAGGGAAAAGCCATCAAATTACTCCCCTTGTCAGTGGACCCACCCGTAGCGAGGACCTAGTGGGCAGGATGCATAGCTCTTCCTTGTCTGGTGGGGGGTAGGTTAGAGACAGTTCAGCACAGAGACAGCAGAATGGCCAGACCCCCTTGTGACTGCAGCTCCCTCTAAAGGGACAGAGCCCTCAGGGTGGATGAACACACATCCGTGAGGCAGTGCCCAGGGAGATGGTCGTGAGACTGTGGCTATGGGTCTGGGTGGTGGATTCCTCCGTGTGCACCCAGCACAGGCACTCACTATCTTTAGGGACCTGGGTTAGTATTTCACATTTTTGTGCCTTGGATTCCTTACCTGTCTAGTGGGCATAATAAAGGTGCCTCCTGCATAGGTTTTTTTTTCTGGGGGGAAAAAAACCATTAAATATTATTATAGAGCGGGTGTCCACAAGCTATAGCCAGAGGGCTAAATCCAGGGGCCACCTGTTTTTGTAAATAAAGTTTGATTGGAACTCAGCCACACCCACTCATTTCCCATTGTCTGTGGCCACTTTCAGGCTGAAATGGCAGAGCTAAGTAATTGTGACACACAGCATATAACCTACAAAGCCTAACATTCTTTGGCCCTTTACAGAAAAAGTTTCCTGGCCTCTGTTACAGAGATATAAAAATCGGGAGGAGCAAGGCCACTCAACAAACATGAAAGAGAATTTGCAAATTGCCTTAGGATTGGCAGCTGAGAAGACTGGGGGCAGGGTACACATGTGGAGGTGGGGTCTGACTCACAACCTTCATTTTTCCAAAATTCGCGTGCGTCAGTCATGTTTAGAATGCAGCCCTCTGGGATTTTCCACTGCATCTCATGCACAGAGTTATGCTGCCTGGCTTGCCAGCACACAAGGCTTTATCCCCTGCCAGGCAGGTGTGCTTGTTGACTGCTCTTGCCTGGCTTCTCTTTTGACCTTTGGCCTTTCTACTGGTCCTTCCCTGTGAGTGTGGAACACAGTCGTGTGCTGCGATCTTCCCAACCAGGATGGTAGGAAGGAGATTGCCAGAGCGGGAGACTCAGGGCTGCATTTTTGTTTATTGTGTTTGACTTAACATGTTTCCCCGAACTCCCTTCAGGCAGAAGGCAGTCTGCTGTCTCATAAAAAATCAGGGTCCTTTCAGAGTGATCAGAGATTTGGGCTCACTCATGGGAATGTTCAGAAAAGACTTTGAATCTGAGGCCTCAGGGGGCAAGACCAGGCTTTGTGGCATAATTGGAAGAATTCACATAACCCAGCTTTAACTCAAACATCCCTGTGGCCTCTTGGGGGCTGAAGCCTGAGGGTTGATACCTAACAGGCTTCAGGAATCATCCTGAAGGGTCCTTAGGAAGGAGACTTGCATTTTGATAGTATTTATAATAGCGGTTACCTGGGGGAGCTGTCTCCTAGACTAGTCAATGCATTTGAAGGATTAGGGTCTTAGAATCACAAAATGACAGGATTGTAGAGACCATCCAACTGTGTTCTCTTCATGAGGCAGCAAAAAAGCCCTAGAAATGAGATGAGACCAATCCAAGGCCATACCATCAGTCACAAACCAGTGCTCAGACATTATGAAATTAAAGAAGGTGACATGAGGACCTTCCCTGATGGTCCAGTGGTTAAGACTCTACCCTGCAATGCAGGGGACACAGGTTTGATCCCTGGTCGGGGAACTAAGACCCTCACATGCCTCGGAGCAGCTAAGCCTGCTCACAAAGGCTAGAGAAAGAATCTGTGCACTGCAGTGAAACATCTCATGTGTTGTAACTAAGACTTAATGCAGCCAAATAAATATTTTTGAAAAAAGAAAGTGATGTGAAGCGTCTGACTCAGTGGGACTCCTAGACCTCTAAGCTGTTTTGAAGTTTTTATTAGATTTGTGAGTGGCTTTCTGTAGCTATATTTATCCATGTTTAGGTCAAATAGGTTAACCTGAATGTTTGGTTTTATTATTTTGGTCAGAAATGTATTAACCTAGTGTGTTAACACTGGTTCTTGCCCGCAACTAGAAAACTCTGGTTGGCATTATAATATGTTTATATATATATATATATACACATAGAAATCAGAGCTTATTTTTGTACAAATATAAAATAGTTATCATACAGTATGAAAGTGAAAGTGCTGTTCCCTCAGTTGTGTCCGACTCTTTGCAACCCCATGGACTGTACCTGGCCAGGCTCCTCTGTTCATGGAGTTCTCCAGGCAAGAATGCTAGAGTGGGTTGCCATTCCCTTCTCTGGGGATCTTCCCAACCCAGGGTTTGAACTCGGGTCTCCTGCATTGCAGGCAGATTCTTCACCATTTGAGCCACCAGGGAAGCCCATCATATAGTACACTTATAGTTAAGTTGGAGAACTAATTCTATCCAGACTCAATGCAGTGGATTTGATAGATACAATAATTCTAAGTATGGCATCCATAAGGTGACAGCTAATAAAAGGAATTCCCAGTGGGGAGATAATTTTGACCTGTTGATCTAGACCAGGGTCAACACACTGTAGCTGTTAGGCCAAACTGGTTTTTAAAGTAAAAATTGATTAGAACCCAGACATGCCCTTGTCTTGTGATTGCTTTCCTAATGGCAGCGGAGATGAGAAGTTACAGCAGAGACCACCTAGCCTCCAAAGCCTAAAATGTTTACCTTCTGGCCTGTTACAAAAAAAGCTTGCAGATGTCTGATCTGGTCTGCCCTCTCATCTCTCATTTCCTGCGAGGACGCGGGCCTGGGAGGTAGAGTGACCTGCCCCGGGTCCTATGTCTGCACCGGGAAGAGTCTGAATGGAGAGCATCCTTTCTGTTTCTCTCTTTGTGCTTCGGGTCCTACATCACAGCGTATCACCCACAGCTGCTCAAGGTTCTGCTTCGCCAATTGCCACCATTTACATCGGGAGGAAATGGATCCTACAAGGAGTACGTTTTTGAAAAGGGAAAGAGAGGGAAAGGTCTGGAACACAGTGACTGTTTGAGTCCAGGGAGGTCGTAGTGGGAGATTTGGGGCAGGGTCCACAGTAAGAGGGAATTCATAGGCGTGGCCAACTTCTTCAACTTGAAGTGTTTAGTTTTCTTTTTCTTTTTTGGTAGGAGGCTTCGACTGCAGTATTTACAGGGCATTTACTGTGTGCCAAGCCCTGGCATTGTTTTTAATGAGTATGTCATCAATTCTTATGACAAACATATGGAGTAGGGGGTATTTTTATTCCTATTTCAAAGAGGATGAGACAGAAGCACAGTGATGTAGTCACATGACCACTATCACAAAGCTGGAATGCTGTATGTAGGGCTGGGGTTTGGACCTGTGAAGATAAACTCTAGGGCCAGCCTCATCTTTTTTACTTTATTTTTGGTCATACCACACAGCATGTGGGATCTTATAGTTCTCAGATCAGGGATTGAACCTGTGCCCTCTGCATTAGAACTGTGGAGTCTTAACCACTGAACCACCAGGGAAGTCCCAGCCTCATCTTCATAGCCCATTTAATGCAATATTCTTGCTTCTTTTCTGATGCTGGCCCTGTCATGATGGGGAGAAGCACATATTCTTCTTTGAAAAAGAAAGCAGAATTTACATTTATATTAACTTTAATTTCCTTCTCTGTAACTCAGCACAGAAAATCTTTCTTCCAGGGTCTGTTTTCTTCCAGGATGAAGCTGCTCATCCTTCATAAGCATACAGAAGAAGTAACTAGTATAATAATATTATTAATGATTACCTCCTGGTTTCGCAAGACCCTTTCCCATATAACTTATCTCAAGAGACTTAGATGCTCCAAGACAGAGAAAGAATAAGATTAGTTTCTAGGGAAGGAAGTTCTGTAACTGAATCCAGATTATAATTTAAAAATAATAAATCCAAATGGAATTATCTCTGAAGCTGACTTTAGTGTGATTAGAAAGAAAATTATCTTTAGAAAAATAACGTTTCTTAAAGAACTTTTTTTGGTAGATCACTGGAAATTCATAGAAAGTTACAAGGAAAAAAAAGAAAATATATAGGAAAGACTCTCTTTTTTTTTTTTGCAACAGCAATATCTTGCATAGCTAGAGTATAATATCAAGACCAGGAAATTGACATTGGTACAAATGTCAACCCACAAAATTTATTCAGATTTCAATAGTTTTAGATATACTTATTTGTGTGCATATACATATATAGAGGGCTTCCCAGGTGGCTCAGTGGTAAAGAATCTGCCTGCCAATGCAGGAGACACAGGTTTGATCTCTGGGTCTGGAAGATCCTCTGGGAAAAGAAATGGCAACTTACTCCTGAATTCTTGCCTGGGAAACTCCGTGGACAGAGGAGCCTGGTGGGCTATGGTCCATGGAGTCCCAAGATCCAGATACAACTTAGCAACTAAACAATGAGAACATGTATGTACAGTTCTTTGCAATTTTATCACATGTGTACATTTATGTAACCATGGTTGTAATCAAGATACGAGCTCTGTCATCACCACTAGACTCTCTTGTGTTCTTGCTTTATAGCCTTACCCATGGCCCCACTCAGACCTAGCCCCTGGAGATCATGCCTCTATTATATCTCTTTTGGTAATACCGTCACTTCAAGACTGTCATGTAAATGCAGTCAAGCCGTGTTTAGGCTTTGGAGACTGATTTTTTTTTTTTTTAAACTTAGCAGAATGCCCTTGAGACCCATCTGTTACATGTATCAATGGTTTGCTCCTTTTGTTTATTTATTTGGCTGCCTGGGGTCTTAGTTGTGGCATGCGGGCTCCTTCTTGGGGCACATGGACTCTCTAGCTGAGGCACAATCAGCTGCTGAGGCATGCAGGCCTACTTGCTATGCTGCATGTAGGATCTTAGTTCCCTCACCAGGGATCAAACTCATGTCCCCTGCATTGCAGGGTGGATTCTTAGCCACTGAATCACCAGGAAAGTCCCAGTCCATTCCTTGTTTATTGCTGTGTAGTATTCCATGGTGAGGATGTACCACTGTTTAACCAGTCACCTGTTGAAGAATATTTTAGTTGCTTCCATTTGTTGACTGTTACAAATAAAGCTTCTGTGGACGTTCACGTATAGGATTTTTTTGGACTTAATTTTTTATTTCTCTGGCATAGATGCACATGTGTACAACATCAGGTCATACAGTAAGGACTTACTAGTTTCTAAGAAACTGCCAAGCTGCCTTCCAGAGGAGCTCAACCATTTATAGCCCTACCAGTGGTGTGAGAGGTCCTGTTTCTCTGCATCTTCACCAGCATAAGATATTACCACTATTTTTCATTTTAACCATTCCAATAGGTGTGTCATGATATATTATTATGGTTTTAATTTGCATTTCTCTAATGGCTAATAATGTTGATTATGTTTAAATGCGCTTGTTTGCCATATGTATATTCTTTTCAGAGACGTGTTTATTCATGTGCAATGCCTATTTTCTAATTGAATTGTTTATTTTTTATGGCTGAGTTTTGAGAGTCCTTTATATATTTCAGATCTGAGTCCATTGTTGAATGTGTAGTGTAATGTTTATTTTCTCTAACTCTGTGGATTGTTTTGTCATTTTCTTCACAGGTGTTTTTTTTTCTTTTTCAGAGTAAAAGTTTCTTATTTTCATGAGGTTCGATTTATCAGTTTTTTTCTTTTATGGTTTGCACTTTTGATGTTACATGAAACGATCTTTCATAGGAAGGTGGGAGTTAGCTGGGAGTAGTGAGACGGCAAGAACATGGGGGTTAATAAAAGAGCACTAAAAGGCTAAATGATATTTGTATTCTTCCTGGATGAAGGGTGGTCTCATGCTTTGCTGTGGCATCAAGCCATCAGGGGAGTGCAAGTTGAGCCCTCAGCATGCCATTAGGGTTCAGGAAAGGAGACGGAGGTGGGGTGTCGGCGGTGTGGGCTCAGAATAAAATCCTCAGGTGCCAAGAGCTATCTCTCAGAATTAATGGACTGTGTTCCTCCAGCCTAGTCAAATAATCCAGCTCATTTCATGTGAGATAAATTATAGGACCTTGTCACCCTGGCTCCCAGGGGAGGACACTTCTGTGATTCATGACACTCGCCCCCTGGGAGCCTGAGGCAGGCGAGGACCTGCCTTGCTGAATGATGGCTTGTGGCCCTGTGACCTCACCACAAGGCCGCTGCTCAAGCAGCAGAGGTCTGGGGTGGGGACCATGTGGAGGGGAGGATTTCAAATGAAGCCACTCAAGGCAGTAGACTGGGAGCTGGCCACCCAAGAGGGACAGTCTTTAGGACCACTGTCAGTTAAACCCACCGTCACTAGTGTACTGAGGGGCCTGGCACGACTCATGCAAATGCCCCCAAGAGTCAGCATTTAGCATTGTGGTGCTTCACACTTGTGGGTGGTTGTGTTGGTTGGTGCTGTTGCATATGTATTGAGCCTGTGGGGGTGTTTTGCAAGGGAGCACAGAATGCTGGGTGTATGCTAGAACTAATGGGGTGGGCAGAAATGGAATGGATCTTGATCTTGTGGGAACGAGGGATTCTACCAAGGGGCATGGGTATCTGGTCCTTTGAACAATGGAGATGAATAGAAATTAACCAGAGAGCTAATACTGTTCCGTACCCCCAACCCCCACCCCACCATTGCCCCTTTAAACCTATTCAAAGCAGCTGGTTTTGATGCCATTGGATAAAACCTCAGGCATCTGCTAACTTTTCTGGTCACTCGTAGGTCTTATAGAATCCAACAATTCTTTTCAGTAACAAACAGCCTATTAATAGTTTCAGAAAGCAGGAAGCCTACTGCCTGATAGTCACAGTGAGTCAATTCTAACTCACAGCTAAGACGTCTCCCCTGCGTCCAGCCCTAGCCAAGTCCAAGAGGGAAGGCTCCAGCAGATGAAGAAGGGTGTGGTCAGCTCCTCCTACATCTTCTACTTCTTTCTGTCTCCCTGTTATTTCTGACCCTTCCAGGTTATAGACAAGAGGGCAGGAGGGACCAGAGGGGCAGAATATTATTTAATGGACACAGTTGGGAGCTGGCTTCCAGCTAAGCTTGGGAGATATTTAACCTAGAATCTTTCTGTATTATGCTACTCTGGTTGGCTCTTTGGACATTCTTTACCTCCCAGCTGCTGGAGATCTCTCATCAGCAGCTGGAGATACCTGCCTTCTGCCTGGTCACTTACTCCTTCCACGACCTTGGGAATTTGGCAATACCTTCAGGCTTCCTGGCTTCCTTCTTAGCTCAGTTGGTAAAGAATCTGCCTGCAATATGGGAGATCTGGGTTTAATTCCTAGGTTGGGAAGATCCCTTGGAGAAGGGAAAGGCTACCTACTCCAGTATTCTGGCCTGAAGAATTTAATGGACTGTATAGTCTATGTGGTCACAAAGAGTTGGGCATGACTGAGCGACTTCCACTTTCACTTTCAGGCTTCCTAGGTGGTGCTAGTGGTAAAGAACCTGCCTGCAATGCTGGAGATGTAAGAGATACAGATTCGATCCCTGGGTCAGGAAGATCCCCTGGAGGAGGGCATGGCAACCCATTCTAGTATTCTTGCCTGGAGAATCCCATGGACAGCACTTTTGAAGCCTCTGTTTGTATCTGGTGGGCTACAGTCCATGGGGTCTTAAAGAATTGGACACGAGTAAAGCGACTTAGCACATCAGCTAGCATCTCACTAGTACAGTTTCTGAATGGCGGTGATTTTTTTCTCCCAAGGCACATTTGATAACACTGGAAACAGTTTTGGCTGTCACAACTATCAGTATCCAATAGATGGTGACCACAGATGCTATTAAGCATCGTACAGGGCAAAGGACAGCCCCACACAATAAAGAATGATCTATCCCTGAATGTCAGTAGTACCCAAGTTGAAACTCTCATACATCCTTTATGTTAACAAATTCCGGGGTTGCAGGTGGCCATCTTTGGATTCTGTCTCCATCAGCTGGCCTGTCAATAGTCAGCCAGCACATGCCCTGCCCAGATCCATCAGACTGCAGTTTTCTGAATGGTCCCACTGAAATCCTGCTTCCTTCATTTGGGAATGGGGCATATAGTACAACTTTTTAAAAGAAAATTTCCTTCTAAATCTTTCCTCTTCTTCCACTTCTATGCCTTTGGTGTGGGTGAAGTTCATAGGAGTTATCTGAGTATAATAAAATATAAAAAAATTTAAATTTTATATTAGAGTACAGTCTATTAACCATTACTAACCATTCAAGAGTCCCTTGGGCTGCAAGGAGATCCTAAAGGAAATCAGTCCTGAATATTCATTGGAAGGACTGATGCTGAAGCTGAAACTCCAATACTTTGAACACCCGATGTGAAGAACTGACTCACTGGAAAAGACCCTGATGCTGGGAAAGATTGGAGGCAGGAGGAGAAGGGGATGAAAGAGAATGAGATGGTTGGATAGCATCACCAACTCGATGGACACGAGTTTGAGTAAGCTCTGGGAATTGGTGATGGACAGGGAGGCCTGGCGTGCTGCAGTTCATGGGGTTGCAAAGAAGGGGACACGACTGAGCGACTGAACTGAACTGAATCATAGTTTCTGGTGAACAGCGAAGAGACTCAGCCATGCATATACATGTATCCATTCTCCTCCAAACTCCCCTCTCATCCAGGCTGCCACATAACATTGAGCAGAGTTCACTGTATTTTACAGTAGGACCTTGTTGGCTACCCGTTTTAAATATAGCAGTGTATACATGTCGATCCTAACCCCCCTAACTATGCCTTCCCTCTATTCATCCCCAAGGTAACCACAAGTTCATTCTAATTGAGTATTATAAAATGTATCAGCTATTTATTGTCACAAGAATTCTGTGTAACAACCCCAAGACCTTCATGGTATATAACGGTGTGCGTATTTATTGTCGGTGTCCATCGTGTGGTTGACTAGGTTTCCGTTCATCTGAGCTTGCTCGCATATCTGGAGGTCAACTGGCCATTTCTGGATCTGGGCTGGGCTTGGCTGGGGTGATCATGCTATGTGTCTTTCATCCACCAGAAGGCGTGCCTGGTCATGTAGTTATGGCAATGGCAGAAGAGCAAGGGTGTGAGCAAGGTCAATTATACAGCGCTTTTGAAGCCTCTGCTTGTATCATATTTGCTGATATTCCAATCACCAAAGTTAGTCACATAGCCAGATCCAGAAGTCCTGAGTCAGCGTGGCAGAGCACTGGACGCCAAGTGGATGGATACAAGACGTGGTGAAAGAAAGTCATGATTCAAGAAATGGATCCCTCTTGGAATCCTGGCGTGCTGCCGTCCATGGGGTCACAAAGAGCTGTACACGACTGAATCACTGAGAAACAACAACATTCCTCTTCCTTTTGAATGTCTACAATGTAGTCACTTAAGAATGTGACATCTCTTACTTTCAAGACTCAGCTGAAATATACACAGAAAGATTCTCATGTTGACACAATAGTGAGTAGATGATGAGTAGATGGATGAGATGGGGGCAGCTTGGCAGCCAGCATCTGAGGAAGCAAAACCCAGCATCTCTATCTGATCTGGCCTCTCTCAGCCACTTGTCACCACGTTCCCAAGAAACACAACTTATAAACCCCCATCCCATCTCACACCTTAAAATCAGTTGACTTCAGGGAAATCAAAAATAGAAGCTTTTCAGGAAAAAAACAACAAACTCTGGAGGTATAGGAAAGAAATATTAGGATTCTTTTGAATTCAGACAGGGACCAAAGCAGAAAAACTCAGCAAGACATTGTTGGACTTTTCTCACATCTGTCTTTTCTTCTGTTTTCTCTGTTATGTAACAATTGCAGACATTTATTGAGAGCTTACTATGGGTAAGGTACTGACATGTGAGTTTTACAAGCTTTATTTCCTTATAATGACTTGGAGAGGCATGCATGATGAATATTTTATTATGGAGGAAACTGAGGCTTGAAGAGAGGTTACTGAACTTGTTGAATCTCAGAGAGCTGGTCATGAGTAAAAATTTTAAAAGCTGAACTCAAGTCTGTCTGACTTTCAATTACTATATTGTTCTGCCTCATATCTTAAGTTTGGGTTTGTTTTGTTTGGAAAAAAAAAAACAACTCAAGCCATATTTTGTTCTTACCTACCTTCCTATATTTTGGTGGAAGAAATTGGTTGATACATTTCAGACACTGAGAAAGCTTTGCCCCTTCAAACATCAGCCCTTCACCCCACACCTCTATCACCCAGAGATGTGTTTTCGTCGCCTCCTTTGGGCCACTTAATTATATTCTCTCTTCTTTAGGAGGAAAGCTGACATGTAATTATTTCCATGATTAGCACACTTGTGCAGCTAATTGTAATTATGCCTTATAATCACAGTTATGATCGTCAATTACTCATTCCTGCCTCATTTGAATGTTTTTCTTTATCCCAGCTTCACGGAGTTGATGGAGGTAATGGGCCTGCTTCCACAGACACAGACACACACACACACACACACACACACACACACATCATGCAGGGTCATCATTTGGTCTTCTCTGTTCTCATCTTCTACCAAATTTTATTACAGTATTCCACTGGCCACTGCCCAGTTGGTATTGCCTCTCATTTCTGGCTTGGCTTGCTTTAAATGTATTCTATTGACCCTACAAATGAGAGAGGATTCTTGCCCTAGAATTTCCGGGATGGCCAAACACATGGCACCAGATACTGGGAAAGCATATAACATTGACCTTATTTCAGGCCTTAGATCACAGCACTCCCAACTGTAAGTGGCAACAGGGCAACTGTAGAAGGAGAGGGAATAAGCCCAGGCCCCGGTGGTGGATGTGCAAATTTGAGCTTCAAATACTTAGCTCTTGGATAATGGGAAAGTTCCTTAACATTCCTGGGTCTTGATTTCCCCACTTGCAAATGGGGATAATTCTGTTTGTACTTCCTCAGGTTGTTGCAAATATTATGCCTGTTCCATCTTGTCTGTAAGGTGTTTAGCTGCATGCCTACCCTACTGTATTGCTCCAGACATGAATCTAGTCTTTAGCACAAGACGTCTTGAGTTTTGATCTTTGAGTGAATTCTCTAGAATCTAGAGGACTATGACACTTTCTCTATTTCTTTTCTTTCTAAGATGCTTGAAGAAAATGATGTAACTAATAGAGTTCTAAGGTTGCAGACTCAAATTCCGCTGCCAGGCTGCACAGTCCCTGTGAAGAACCGTGGGTGGTCTAGGGACCTCATGCATCTCTCCTTCTAACCATTCTCCCCTCTGGGGCCATCAGCTTATTTAAATCGTAAGCATCACACACCACTCATGATTCCTTGAATATGCTTTGTCCTGGGCTGCATCCTGAACAACTGTGGGGGCCTAAGTCCTCTTTTGCTTTTCAAGAGCTTCAAGATACATGGAGATGATGGACCACCAGGGGGCCTGAATATTGTCCTGTTTTGCAGGAGACACTGGGCTGGATGAAGCACAAGCTGGAATCAAGATTGCCGGGAGAAATATCAATAACCTCAGATATGCAGATGACACCACCCTTATGGCAGAAATTGAAGAAGAACTAAAGAAGGTTCTTGATGAACTTGATGAAGGTGAGAGAGGAGAGTGAAAAAGTTGGCTTAAAGCTCAACATTCAGAAAACTAAGATCATGGCATCCGGTCCCATCACTTCACGGCAAATAGATGGGGAAGCAGTGGAAACAGTAGCTGACTTTATTTTGGGGGGCTTCAAAATCACTGCAGATGATAACTGCAGCCATGAAATTAAAAGATGCTTACTCCTTGGAAGGAAGGTTATGACCAACCTAGACAGCATATTAAAAAGAAGAGACATTACTTTCCCAACAAAGGTCTGTCTAGTCAAGGCTATGGTTTTTCTAGTAGTCATGTATGGATGTGAAAGTTGGACTATAAAGAAAGCTAAGCACCAAAAAATTTATGCTTTTGAACTGTGGTGTTGGAGAAGACTCTTGAGAGTCTCTTGGACTGCAAGGAGATCCAACCAGTCCATCCTAAAGGAGATCAGTCCTGGGTGTTCATTGGTAGGACTGATGTTGAAGCTGAAACTCCAATACTTTGGCCACCTGATGGGAAGAGCTGACTCATTGGAAAAGACCCTGATGCTGGGAAAGATTGAGGGCAGGAGGAGGAGGGGACGACAGAGGATGAGTTGGTTGGATGGCATCACTGACTCAATGAACGTGAGTTTAGGTGGGCTCCAGGAGTTGGTGATGGACCGGGAGGCCTGACATGCTGTGGTTCATGGGGTCTCAAAGAATCGGACACAAGTGAGGGACTAAACTGAACTGAACTTCCTGCTTCAGGGATCAGCCTCACTACCTTCCTTGGCTATCCAAAGCTCTAAATCCATTAATCCATTCTATTCTTCAAGTCCTCGATGGTATCTTCCCATGAAAATTTCCCTTATCTCCTAAGACATGATATTGTCCTTTTCTAAATGCCTCTATTCTTGATCTGCTCCAGTCTTGGGCACATCCATCATTGTAGTGTCTTGTGTTGCTGATTATACTTTTATAAATGCAAACCTCGTCTGTCCATCTAAGACATAAGTCTGGTACAGAGTGGGTGCTGAATGCACGGTTGGTGCTTAACCTTCCAGAAACAGTGTGTGTGATGATCTCTGCCTTCCAAAGTCCAGGTGAGATCGTGCAGATGGTCCTGAAGAAGGACTAGGACTCCAGGTTGTGGACAGGCAAAATCTCCTGGTTCTTATTTTTGGTCCTGCTGCTGATGCTCTGCGTGGCTCTTGCCAACTGATAGAGGGAAGCTGATTCTGGGGGTGGTCACCATTTCTGGCCTCAAATCAGAGTCACACAGAAAAGAGCCAGGATCCTGCAGAGTTTAGTAGCAGGTTTGCTGTGAAACTGACCTTTGGGAAAGCCGATAGGAGTGGGAGAAACTAATATTGAGTGCTCTCTATGGGAATCACGTGACAGTCATTACTTAAAAGTGGCATCTCTGTGTTACAAAAGTAGTGCATACACATGGCAGGTTGGATTCTCCAAGAAGCAGGCTCTCAGGTGGAGACTGGCATGTGGGAAATTTACTAGGAAAATTTATTAGGGTTTAATGCCTGAGTGGGGGTGGGGATGGGAGGAAGGAAGCAGGCACTGGGTCAAGGGAAAATCAGGGATGTAGTGTAGTCACTACAGAGGCCCCAGCAAGCCCACGGGGAGTTCTGGAGCTGGGATGGCCTTTCTGAGTCCCACACTGGGAGAGGGGCCCAGACCTCTAGATGTGTGTTGTCTCTGGGAAGGGGTGCAATTGGGGCAAAGCAAGATGGCTCCCCTTGTTCAAGAACAAATCCCAAAGAGAGCTGAGAGCTGTTGGCAGCACCCACAGACACGGAGGGAGCCAGCCATTCAGTTCTGAAGGGGGGATTTCTTGGCACAGCATGGCACCCACATGCTTCTGATCTCTGTGGAGATCATGTCCTTCATCTCCGAAAATTCTTCTCTCTCTTGACAGGTCCCAGTGGCCATGTTTTCTTTTGACACCATTCTCCTGATGTTTGATGGGTGGACCAGGCATAGATCCTGGATCAGGTTAGGTCAGTCAATCAACTGTTCTGCCCCAGGGATGGATACCAGTTGATTGGAGAGGTGACCATCGTTTTATGCCTAATGCCTGGACATTCTGAGAAAGTCAGTCTGGAAAGAAACACAGATGTGATGACTCATGAGGTCAAAAAGAAGTGAAGGGACAGACTGGATTCCTGAGGACTTTGTGTCTCGTGGCCTTCTTTGCCCATGAAGCCTGGGTGGACTTCCTGTCCTTGGGTTCTGTATAAAAGACTGGTGTTCTCTTCTCATCTCCTTTCCCTCAAGTCAAAGGAGGCTTCTGTTACGTGCAAAAACAGTTTTAAAAGAGCATTGATTAAGACCACAGACGATGAAATTAAAGTTCAGAGAGGTCAAGGAACTTACCCCAAATCATGGCAAATTAATGACAGAATAGTAATTCAGCTTTTTGTTTTTTTCCAACAGAAAAGTTTTTATTTTTCTTTTTTAAAGAATATTATACAGTGTAACAGATTTAAAATAGACCAAAATGAAATTCAAGGTTTTGGCTTATTATGTTCAATTCCATTTGTTTTGTCTTTTAAGGGTTTTTTCTGCTGTTTTTATTTTATTTATTAAAAAATTCTTTTTTGGCAACACCAAGAGGCATGTGAAATCTTAGTTTCCCTGACCAGGGATCGAACCTGCATCTCCTGTCCTGGAAGAACAGTCTTAACCACTGGGCTGCCAGGGAAGCTCCTCTTACAAGGTATTAAACTGCATTCACATTCAGCACTTTGTTAGATTTGCTCAACACGTGAACCTGGGTGTTGACAGGGCAGACATTACAATCTTCATTTGCAGATAAGGACCCTGCAGCTAGGGAGAAAGTCTGAGAGAGAGAGAGAGTGAGACAGACAGACAGACAGACTGAATTGGAGTTGGGTCCAACTGAGCCTAAGAGGAAATATCTCTCTTCAATGCCAGCACATTCTATTTTGGCCTCAGTACTGTTCTCTGGGTGAGCGGAGTTGACTCAAAAGGGACTGAAGTCAAAAGGCCATGTTAGGTGTTGGGTTCTGTGGAGTCAGAGTTGGGGGGAGCTTTCTGGCTGAAGGCTCATAAGATGCTGAAAACTGGAAGGAATAAGAAAAGTTAAGATCCAAATCCTGTGGGGATCAGGAACAAATACCTCATCCTGGGATTGGAGGGAGTCTCTTGGAACTTGTAGATCCAAGAATCTGAAGAGGAGATGGGGGCAAAGCCCCAGAAGACTCCTGGGTCTGTGTGGCTTCCTGTCTGCCGTGGGGTCGGCAGTGATGGGGAAGATGAGCTTGAAGAACCAGAGGCTGGGAGATCGTTTCCCCAAGACCACGGTTGGTCCTGTGAACATTTTCTCAGTCAATAACAAATTCTTTTACAGAATGAGGCCACGTATAAATAAATAACAAACCAATAAAGGAAGAAAGAGTGCCTCTGGCTGATGTGAAATTTAATATAACCAGCCCTGTTTCTTAGACCATGAGCTATTTTATCTTTTGAGTCTTGAAAACAGACCTAATATAAACCATGAATACTTCGAACTCTGCAAGTTGTAAGATAGGCATAGAACTGCTGGTTTCTTTCTGAAAAGTTTCCACTAGTTATCTCATTCTCTACCTATTCAGGATGTACCTTTGGGAATTGAGTGCCAACTGTCTTCTGGTATATGACAACTGGTACTTTGTCATTGGCTTACAAGTTCTGACCCTCATCATCCTGTTGGAGATTCTGGTGAGCCGAGTAATCATCGCAGTTAACTGGCTAGGGTGGGTCATCTTATTCTAATATTTCCACATCCAGTCCTTATTCTTAAAGTTGATGCATTGACAATAGTATTTGAGGGAGCAGTGGTCATCTGAAAGTTAAATGAATTTTTTTCAGGGGTCTATGGTGGAATCTGATGCACAAGTCTTTGAAATGGTAAATAAGCATCTTTAAGAGGTACAAGAGAGAGGTCTGTGTGGCTGTGGGTGTATGATGGTTTGAGATGACGAATATATGGGTATGATGGATACAGAGTGGCAAAATGCCTTTGTTAATAAGTGATTTCATTCTTTTTGTTTTCCTCCTTATTTTTTCTCCTGATTGGACTCTAGAGAGATTTTTGTATAAATATGCCAAGTTAATTATTTCATTCTTTTCAACTAAACAAGGACAATTACAAAAATTACTAGTAGTCCTAGATTTCTCTGAAACTTGGATTCAGACCATGTTTCTCCCCTCATCTCTAACAGAGAGCACTGCGGGGAGGGGTGAGATTACAGCTGTAAAAAATTCTTATTCTGAAGAAGCCAGAATCCTTTTCAGATGAATAAATAAAGAACAACCCTCTGTCTCTGAGGGGACTGTTTTCTTCATATAGGAATCTGTATACTTCTTATAGGAATATGTTTACTTCTTATTTTTGATAATTTTAAAAATAAAATTAGAAGGTCATAGAAAAAAGAACAAAAGTTCTTATACCCCAATTCCACCTCCCTGGTTTTTTCCTCAGTCACATTAAATGTTCACCTTTCTATTCATAGGCACTGTACATTTTGATAGAAAGGAATAATTCCATAAAATAGAATCCGTTGCTTTTTGTGCAACATATTAGCTTTAGTTTTATATGATGTCAACAGAAGCAGAAGAAACAAGTGAATTTTTAGGCGTTGCTGAACTTACATAAATGTTTCTTCACCTCAAGAGTTTTTAGGTTTTGAAAAGACCTTGTTAAGGTTATGAGCAAAGACAAGTGAAAAAAATTAGAAAATGGAAATTCTTGTGTGTGCGCTTTATAACTCAAAACTTTCTTTCTTTTTTCCTTTATTTTTATTAGTTGGAGGCTAATTACTTTACAATATTGTTGTGGTTTTTGCCATACATTGACATGAATCAGCCATGGATTTATAACTCAATACTTTCATCTTTGATGGTGCTGAATGGCTCCTTACTATGAAGATGAAGAAATTAGCACTCTGAACGGCTTTCTGCTCCTCCCCTCTCTTCCCAACCTCCCAACTACTATTTTTACTGTGTAAGTGTTTATAACATTTAATTCTATTCTGTAACCATAATTTTCACACTTATTGAGTTTAAGTTCTATTTTGAAGAATTTTCAGATTCCAAAGATGGAACATATATCTCCCTGACATTCCTTCTTCCATCCCGCATCAAACGCAGGATGCAAAAGCCTCCCTGGAGCCATATCCTGTCCAGATCCATCCAGTCTTTTTCTTTTCTTTTCAAATCCATCTAGTCTTTTTGTGGCTTTTCATTTCTCTCTTGGGTGGGATTCAAGGTTGTGTGGACCAAAAGACATCTTCTTTCTTGGTTCATTCCATGTATTTGAGAGAACATTTACTCAACTAACTTCATGAGGATACCTTATTTTATGAGACTAGACTCCTTAAATATTCTTGTGGGTTGCTGCATTTGGTAAAATCTAAAGGTTGACAACAAGCATAGGTTTGGATTTTAAAACCCCTGGCATGATTGTTCGAGGAGATGAGAAATTCTTCTGCTTAAAAATCATTTATTCTTTAAAATAAAGCATGTTCTTTATAGTTTAGGAAATACAAACAAGAAGCAAGCAATGCATCTCTCCCACAGTTCGACCACCCAGAGATAAGAATTGCTAAAATTCTTAGTAATTAGGTTATTTTGTATTCTTACAACCTCCTTCTGTATTCACAGGAAAATATCTATTTATCTTTAAAAATAGAGATGTGATTACACTATAATATTGTTTGTAGCCTGATTTTTAAAAACTCAGTGTTATTGGGAAATATCTTAATTGCGTTTTCATTTATTGTTTTAAATAAGTGTAGCCTTTTAAAACCAATTCAGAAAATGTCAGAAGCAGAATGGCCTGAAATAACATTACCATTAAGTAATACTTTTATTTTAAATAGGTTTAAGGATTTTGCCTATATAATTATGCTTATTAAACACACACATAGACACACACATTCAAAAGCATGGAATATGGAGGAGACATTTGTAAGTTGTTCACATTTTTTCTTTTCTTCTTTTTTGGTCATGTTTTGTGTCAGGAATTGAAACTGTGGCCCCTCCAATGGAAACTCAGTCTTAACCAGGAAGTCCATCAATTTTTTTTTTCTCCTTCTGAACAAAAGAATTGGTACAGATAATGATTTGTATAGCGATGGTGACTGTGATGGTTAATTTTATATGTCAACTTGACGGGGATGTACGGAGCACATATTAAGTATTATTTCTGACTGTATCTGTGAGGGTATTTCAGATAAGATTAGAGTCTGAATCAGTAGGCAGGATGACCTTCCCTGATATGGGAGGATATCATCCACTCAATTAAAGCCCTGAATAGAACAAAAAGGCTAGGCAGGGAGACTTCTCTGCAGGGAAGATATTTTCTTCTCTTTCCTAGAAGCTACATATCTCAAAGGTACAGTGATAACTAGGAAATCTTTTTATATTCCATCTGCCTCTGTTTCATCATTGTCTAGTGAAAGTCTTGATCAGTGGTATGAGGTCATGGTTTCATGTAAAGTCATTTCAATGACAAGTCCTACCCCCCACAATAACAGTTATTATTTTTCTTTAGTTGCTCTACTTTTGGTAGCAGACCCCTTGGAGTAACTCTTAGGTCCAAAGGTAGAGGGGCCTCAGCTGAGATGGCTGAAGCCACATTAAGAGTCTAGGGGTCTTTCTCCACTTAGGGTCAACTACGCAGGTCAAAGGAAGCATCTAGAAGGAAATGAGAGAAGGGCTGTATTCGTTTCCTAGGGCTGCCAAGACCAAGAACAGCAAACAAGGTGGCTAAAAGCAACCGGAGCCTGGGGTGAGCACACACACAGGCATTTCCTCAGGCCACATCAACCCAGGAGAGTGGTGGGGAAGAAGAGAACAATAAAGGCTTCCCAGGTAGCACTAGTGGTAAAGAGTCTGCCTGTTAATGCAGGAGATGCAAGAGACCTGGGTTCGATCCTTGGGTCAGGAAGATTCCCCTGGAGGAGGGAGGACATGGCAATCCACTCCAATATTCTTGCCTGGAGAATTCCATGGACAGAGGAACCTGGTGGGCTACAGTCCATGGGGTCACAGAGAATCAGACACCACTGACCAATTAACACACACTCACAGCAGAATAATACACCATTGATCCTTGGGAACGGCTTAGAAACATTCTCTCCAGCTTTTTCAAGTGCTTAGGGACTTCTGGATGGCTTTGAGACTTTTTATTCCTTCAGCAGATTTAATAGAAAGTCTTTGCTTTCCTTCAAGTCTTTCTCTCCATCTGTGAGCATATATACACATGGTAATCTATACAGGCAAAAAGAGAATCTTATGAAGAGAGGGTGATTTTATTTATTTATTTAAAACATTTTATTGGATTATAGTTGATTGTGTTGTGTGAGTTTCAGGTAAACAGCAAAGTGATTCAGTTATACATATATTCACTCTTTTCAGATTCTTTTCTCATCTAGGTTGTCCAAGACTATTAAGCAGGGTTCCCTCGGCTATACAGTAGGTCCTTTTTGGTAATCTATTTTAAATATAGTCCAGTGTATTTATGTTCATTCCAAGCTCCCAATTTATCCCCCCCACCCCACATTTCCCTTTTGGTAATCATAAGTTCATTTTCCATACCTCTGAGTCTGTTTCTGTTTTGTAAATAAGTTCACTTGCATCATTTGAAAAATTAGATTCCACGTATGAATGACATCATATGGTATTTGTCTTTATCTGACTTACTTCACTTAGTATGATCATCTCTAGATCTATTCATGTTGCTGCAAATGATATTATTTCATTCTTTTTGATGGCTGAGTAATATTCCATTGTGTATATGTACCATATTGTCTTTATTTACTCCTCTGTTGCTGGACATTTAGACTGCTTCCATGTCTTACCTATTGTAAGTAGTGCTGCTATGAACATTGGGGTACATAAACCTTTCTGAATTACAGTTTTCTCCAGATATATGCTCAGGAGTGGGATTACAGGATCATATGGTAGCTCTATTTTTAGCTTTTTAAGGAAGCTCCAAACTATTCTCCAACGTGGTTGTACCAATTTACATTCCCACCAACAGTGTAGGAGGGTTTTCCACACAGAGGGTGCTTTTAAAGGGAAGGGAGATATAGGCTTTTTCTTACCTGGAGAAGGTTTATGATATTCACAGTTGCTTACTTAAAAAGTTTAACAGTAATACATATAGATGGAGCATACATCAAAGCAACATAAAATGTACATGCTAACCATCTTGATTCTATTCATGTCTCCATTGCCCGTTTCCATCCTCTGCAAACAGGAACATGTATTTTTATTTCCCCAACACCCAACATTTTACACAAAAGCAAATACACCCTATACAGTCCTCTGAATCTTTTTTTTTTCATTCAACAATGCATTTTGGAAGTCTTTCCATAACAGCTGTATATATATAGCATCTTCATTCTATGTTACACTGTGTAAGATTCTATTACATGAATGTACCATAAGTAACTTAAATGGTCCCCCACTGAAGGACCCTTGCACTGTTCAAACACATTGTTATTATAGACAATGCTGGAAAAAAGTGTTTATACACACCAGTTAGTACATATGCAAATATATCTAGGACCTGTTCCCAGAAATGAGGTCGCTAGGTCGAAGGATAAATGGACAAACTTTGAAAATGCTCTATTAAATGAAAGCAGTCTGGCACAAAAGGCCACATGTCTGATTCCATTTAAATGAAATGTTCAGAATAGGTAGTTTCAGAGAGATGGACAGTAGTTCAGGGGTTGCCAGGGACTGGAGGGAGGGAGGAAAGAAGAGTAACTGCTATGAATGTGGGCTTTCTTTTACGGGTGATGAAAATGTTCTACAATTACATGGTGATGATGGTTGCCTGACTTTGTGAATATACTAAAGCCTACTGAATTGTATACTTTTACAAGATGAACTTTATGGTATGTGAATTATAGCTCAGTAAAACTGTGACCAAAAAAATAGTTAAGATATTATAAGAAAGCTCCTAGAGCAGAAGAATGCCCAAAACAAAAACAAAAACAAAAAAAGATATTAGGGTGCCAGCCCGGGGCTCTGTGACAACCTGGCGGTGTAGTCCCAAAGTCCTGTCCGACTCTTGCGACCCTGTGGACTGTAGCCCACCAGGCTCCTCAGTCCGTGGGATTCTCCAGGCAAGAATGCTGGAGAGGGTTGCCATTTCCTTCTCCAGGGGATCTTCCCAACCCAGGGATTGAACCCAGGTCTCTGGCTTTGCAGACAGATTCTTTTCCAGTTGAGCTATCAGTGGAGTCCTTGTGATGACCTAGAGGGGTGGAATGGGGGAAGGGGAGGGAGGCCCGTGAGGGAGGGGATATATATATGTGTGTGTGTGTGTTTGTGTGTGTGTATAAAATATATATATTATATGTGTATATGTATATGTATGACTGATTCATATCATTGTATAGCAGAAACCAATGCAATGCTGTAAAGAAATTTTTCTCCAATTAAAATTAAAGATCTTAAGGTGTCAGAGGGCAGGAATAGTTCCTTTATCAGGCTGTGCTCACCTTCTCCAGAGAAATCTTGTCAAGGGGGGCAACTTGGAAACACTGAGCTGTGTCACTAAATTCCACCGTGTTGCCTGGAGACCTCTGCCCTAAATTATCCTGAAGACTCTGCCGTACCAATTCAGAGAATTAATTCAAAACCGGAATTGGGAGAGATTGTCAGGAGGCTAGGTATGTCTGTCACTGAGCCCCTTCTAACTTGCTAGAGAGAGAGAATGAAGAATTGAGCAGATGGAATGATTAGGAAGAGATGCCATCTCCCCAAAGATTCCAATTTCGTTATTGCGGGCATCTTTGCTCATTATTCTGATGAAAGGTGTGAGCCTCTGCCTTTCGGGGCGGTTGAAGATGGACGTGAGGTGTCTGCTGGAGGTGACAGTATGCCAGCTGGCTGGGGGGTAGCTTATGGTACCTGCAGTTAGACTTAATCAGCGGCAAACACGGTCCTCCACACTCCCTCTTCCTTGCTCTGGGTCATCCTGAAGAGGCCACCAGCTGGTGTTTTGGGGGATTGAGCCGATGAGATATTATTATCTGCCAGTCTTCATTTTCAAAAATAATAAGAGATTCAGATGGATGCGGGGGACCCTTGTTAGCTTTCAGCCAAAGTGTGCACGCGGTTCGGGCAACTGTTTATAGGGTTTAAAGGGTGGAGGAACGGAGAATGGAAGCGTTCATGGGCAATCTGCTTGTCCTCCGAGGAGGAGGCAAGATGTCCATTATACGCCCCCTTTTCTCTTTTTTCCATCCCCAACATCCTATTCTGTCTTTGAAACATTCTTTGCCAAGTTTCTCTCACTTCACTTTTTGTTACTCTCCTTGAACCACTCCTGCCAATTTTTTTTTTCTCTCAAATACATATTGGATGCTGTGACTCCCTTGCTGAAAAATCCCCAATAACTGTTTTGGAACATAGAATAAAGTCCAGAGTCTTTACCTAGGATTCAAGTTCTTCATCGGATCAGGATATATTCATCCACTTTGGCTTTTCAGCCATACATCCTAAGTCCCTGATACCTTTAAAGTGTTTAGGGAGCATCTGTAACTTCTGTCATTTATGATGGATATTCTTATTCATCCTTGAAGGCTCAGCTCAAATACACTTTCTCTAAGAAGCCTTTTGCTGATTCCTCCAAGCAGGATTATATTCACTCACCATGGCTACACGTCATCCACCAGGCAGATTGTTTATGGGGGTTCGGTCAGTTTTCTACACGAGGCGAAATGCCTAAGAACAGGCTCTTACTGGGCTCTGTATTTTTAGATCCTAGCAGGGTATCTGGAGAAGGCAGTGGCAACCCACTCCAGTACTCTTGCCTGGACAACCCCATGGACGGAGGAGCCTGGTGGGCTGCAGTCCATGGTGGGCTGCCGTCTATGGGGTCACACAGAGTCGGACACGACTGAAATGACTTAGCAGCAGCAGCAGCAGGGTATCTTGCTCATTGCAGGTTCTCTGTCTCTGCCTGTCTGTTTCTCTCTCTTTCTATAATATATGAATGAAAAAGTGGACAGTGGGACCAGATACATGAATAAAATATAGGCTAAGATGAAATTTAAATTGGGGAAAGATTATGCTAAAATTGGAACTAGCATCTTCTATTTTTCCGTTGCAAATGAAGGGCGCCAAAAAAGGAAGACTGTATGAAGGCAGCAAGAAATGCCAGAATTGTCAGGGGCCCTTGTGATTTGAAAATGGTGTCCTTACCAGGAAATTAAACTGAGCTCATTATCTCATTAACTTGTGACTGGAGAGGGAATATGCAGCTGAAATTGTATTATCTTTCCAATATGACAAGTTGGTAACAACCTGGGATTTTGAAAGACATTTTGTTTTCTTAGCAAGAATTTCCACCCATACAAATGAGGATCCATGGAGAGGAATCCCATTTGAGAAAGATTCTAAAAGGCAAGAACCATGTGTGTCTAAATTGCTTTGTGTGCATGATAAATCCCAGTGGTTGCTAAAGGTATCCTTACCCTAAGATTAAATCTCACCACCAACATATTGGAGTAGTTAAAATTTTAACTGCTATACAAGATAATTGTGCTTGACCAACCTTTTTCCTTCTCTCAAGAGATCCTTTAAAATGCAGATAGCGATGCCAGCATGCTTATTAGTGACCACCATTTTTAATGTCCTTCAGTGTCTACCGGGATATTATGAATTCTGTTTAATCAGATTGCTTACACAATGGCCTTGTTTTTTAAAGGTGGGAGGAGACATGTGGAGATTCTTAAACTGCACGCTGGTCAGACACTTATTGTACAAACTGGAAGGGATCTGTGTTCCTGGAATAAATTATTTTATTTCTAAAAGTAGGAGGAATGGGATAGAGTGGGAAGAACTATGGACTTAAAGTCATGGACGTGGGTTTTAATCTCAATTCTTCCCCAAGTTTAAATTTAGTCTCAATTCTTTTAACTATAAAATAGGTAGAAAATATATGTGATAAGGTTTTTTTTTTTTTTTTTGGGGGGGGCTACTAAATAGGATCAAAATGGTAGATTACTTGGATGTCTTCTCTGGCTCAGAAAGACCCTCACATGTTATCTTGGCTGGAGAAGGTCCTAGAATATGCTAAGCAACTAGTCTGAGGAGTGATTTTAATTAGTGTCCTTCAAACAAACCACCTTGTATATTGTACCTCTTAAAACTTGCAGTTAATACTGGGAGTTAATATACAGACAGATAGACACACACACGTTTGCTTGTTTGTTTTTTGGCTGAGTGACATGGGGGATCTTAGATCTCTGACCAGGGATGGAACTCATGTCCCTTGCAGTGGAAGCATGGGTCTCTAACGGCTGGATTGCCAGGGAAGTTTCAGGAGTTTAGTATTAATATTTTTAAGCTCCGTAATGACTGTCCTTGATGTTTTCAGGGTGAGTGCCTATAAACACTGCACTTGGACATGACAGCAAAAATCTAAGGAGACACCAGCAAGGTGACTTTCTTTCTTTCTTGTTCATTTATTTTAAAAAATCAATTTTTTTTTTTTTTTGCCTATGCTACAACGCATGTGGTATCTTAGTTCCCTGACTCAGAATCCAACCTATGTCTCTGCCTTGGCAGCATGGAGTCTTAATCACTGTACCACCAGAGAAATCCCAAGGTTACTTTCTTGAAAAGCAGGTTTCTCCATCCGCGTGAAGGCAAATTAAGGGAGTGCCATCAGGTCGGCCCCACATTTCCTTTGTGAAATTATTTTGAATCTGCCCTCTCTCACAAAGTAACAAGCACTTGTGTTTGAGAAACTGAAATCATACCCTCTTCACCTAATACAGGTTTTTCTTTCTGTTTTCCATAGTAAGACGGGCATGCAGCCTGCATAGTAAAGAGGTCATAAATAAACAAGTTTAGAGAGTGTAGAGAACTATTCCTTCTCCAGGATTCCTACCCAAGGTCCAAGACCTGCACTTGGAAATGAAGGAGCCAGGGGTGAAAGAGGTTGCCGATGAAGGCAAAGACACAGCTTTTCAGAGCTGGGGAAGTTCAGGGTGGGGAAAGCCCTTTCAACATCTGCTGATAAGTTTGCACTGAGATGAGAAGGTAACATCTGAATGAGTGTTACAGGTGGCTGAATTAATTAACTCCAACTCCCAACACCCCTGAACATCCGGTGCTGGGATTAGGGAGTCAGAGCTAGTTTACTAGAGAATCCCAAATCTCAGACATTATTTGGATTCAAATTGGAACTGTTGCTGAAAAATCCAGGTGGGAAAAGGACTAGGGAAATGGGGTGGGCGGGCATTTTCTTTCTCCTCTGGGACAAAATGATTCTCTCCTTTCTTCCCTCTGTCCTCTCATCCTCTCTTCTGTCTTTTTTATGCACCGATTCTTCCTCTTTTCTTTCTTCCCTCCATCTATCTGTCTGTCTCTTTTCACTTCTGTCACCATTGTTCTATCTCCACTCTTTTTCTTTGTCCCTTCATTTGTGATTTATTTGTGCTTAAAGGCACATGCGTACTGCTTGAGGGGTTTCCCTTATTTCCAGAAAATCCAATTTAACTACAGAAGTGAAAAAAAATACTGCCTCTTCCAAAGTGGGAGTTTTAAGGATAGGAATAAATAGCTATCAAGAGTGGCAAGAACGTACTAAGGCCATTTTAAGGTAGCATGGGTTTACCTGCCACTGACTGAGCACATCGGTGGCTGGTGGGATTTTATTTTCATAAGGACTTATCATCCCATCATCAAATGAAGGAATACTGGGTATTCTCTGTTATGCCCGATGTCCGAATCCCCGAGCGGGAAGAGAGAAGGCTACCAAGACAATGCAACTCGCAAAAAGGGAAGTTTATTACTGTCTCGAGCCAGGGCTTTCTGCCACAAACATCACAGTGGTGCAGGGTCAGAAAAGCCCTGGCTCAAGCTTGGTACACAAATTTATAAGATATGCAAAAGCGGTTAGTAGCTGGCTTAAGCGGATTGGTTACATGTTTGCAAAGTAATTCTATCGGTACAGACTTTCGCGGGCTTTTCAGCTCTCCCTTTGTTCTTACTAGGCGCATATTGATTGGCTGGCTCCAGGTTACCTGATGGGGGTAGGGAATCTTACCATTTCGGGGGAAGCTAAAACTTAGGTCCAGGCCGCCCGTCACGGTATTAACTCTGGCAGCCTCACATTCCCCCCTGTCTTCTTGTTCCTGTAGAGGAATCCTTCTCTTCATCCTGAGCTACCATCTGATATTGCTGCCTCAATACCATAATCTGAATGGTATTTAGACGTTCTTTAATAAATGACATTAGCCGGTTTAAAATACAAGGGCCAAATGTGAGTGTTAATAATAGCACTATAAGCGGGCCCAGGAGGGTGGAAACTAAGGTGGTCAGCCAGGGGGAGCGTTGAAACCAAGACTCAAACCATCCTTGCTGGGCCTCCCGTTCCCTCTTTCGTTGCGCCAGCCCTTCTCTTACTTTTGCCATAGATTCTCTTACCACTCCTGTATGGTCTGCATAGAAACAACATTCTTCTCCCAGAGCTGCGCAGACCCCACCCTGTTGGAGAAAAATCAAGTCCAATCCTCTCCTATTCTGCAAGACCACCTCAGACAAGGAAGTCAGAGACTTCTCTAAGTGGCTGATTGATTCTTCTATGCGAGTTATATCTTCATCTATGGCGGCTCGTAGGGAAGAAAACCCTTGGCCTTGCAGAGATAGTGAAGCTATTCCTGTCCCTGCTCCTGCCAGCCCAAGACTGAACAAGGCTGCCATGGTGATCGCACTGATTGGCTCTCTCTTTTGTCTTGGCAATTCTCGGTCCCAATGTGAGTACATAACCTCTTCAGAGTGGTATAAGATTTTTGGCATTACAGCAACCAGAACACAGAATTCTTGACTCTGGTTAAAAACCTTCACATTTAAACATGGGGTTAGCCCAGTATGTGAACAAATCCACCAGCCCCCAACCTCTGGCACAATCCAATTTTTGCCATATAAGCGTAGGTTACTAATAGTCCGGGCACAGAGGGAAGTTTTATCACGTGGCACTGTGCCCAAACAGAGTCCCTGTCCCCAAACTTCATTCATTGTGAGACCAACCTTGCGTTCTTCCCATCGGCATGGGGGTGGGTTCTGGCCTGAAGATAAGTAGTAAGAGACATTGAGGCCTATGGCCTCATAGAAGGGGGGGTGAAGATTATAACAAAGCCAACAGGACTGGGTTGCATTAGGGTTGGTATGGTTTAAGACCGTAAAGGCTGCATTCACTAAGGCCCATAGGGGGTCCTGAATTGCTGAGCTAATGGTAACAGCCAGAGGGCCAGGGGTTTCTGTCAGTTTGCCTCTGAGGCTAGGGGTAGAGGAGATGTTAAATGTTTCTGGCAAGCTTGGTCTGAAGGGGGTTGGCTTGGGGGTCGCCTTGTGCCCCTGTAATGCTTTGACCAGATTGGGACCTAAACTATGTACCTGCACCGGCTCAATAACCTGTTTAATGATTAAAAGCTCGCCTGGGTAGGGGCCGGGCCAATTTACGTGGAGCTGAAAACCCCAAGTCAGTCCTGAGGTCCAGCGGTTTTCTTTCTTCGCCCGTTCCTGGTTAAATCGTACTCGTACCTGAGGCCCCTGGTGTCTACGGTCCTTGAAGGTGAAGCTAACTAGATCTCTGTTTCCGACATCCCACCTCTGGGGTCCATCACAAGAGGTCACACAACTCCAGCTCCTGCAATAATAGCTTTCTATGCCACCACAGGTTTTCCAGTTATTTTTTACATAGCCCGGGCAAGCCCAAAACCCCAACCTATGGTTTTTTATCCCATCCCTATAGTACTTATCATGGAGACCGTCTTGCTTTGCGAAGAGGCTTGAGAGGTCGAAGTTCAGGTCCGGCCACCAGGTGTTTGGAGGGTGGATTCCTGAGGTCTCATTGAGCAGCTCATGAGTTTGCCCGTCGTTGAGTTTCCATGTGATCTTAGCAGGTTGATGGGGGTTATGACTGGTCGCTCCTGGGTCGATGAGAGCTGCCATCAGCAGGAGAATTAGGAGGTCTCCCAGCGGACGAGTTTCAGTTTCAAAGGATTTGACGGGTGAGGACTCGCCTTCCATTCTGCTCGCGCTTTTTCCTGTTCTTCCGATGTGGCTTGCCGCACGTGATTGCAATGAACCCAGGGTCCAATCCCGTCGACCTTGACAGCGGTAGGAGTGGTAAGAAGAACAACATAAGGGCCTTTCCATCTTGGTTCTAATACTTTAGATTGGTGTCGTTTTACCCAAACCCAATCACCTGGGCCAATATTATGTGAGGGGAGGGCCCTCTTGTTTTGGCCCTCATGTATCTCTCGAATCAATTTCCAAACATGGTTATGCACCTTACTTAATGCTATCAGAGTTTGCTGGAATTGTCCCAAAGTAGGGGGTGGCAGATATTTTCCTTCGAAAATAGGATACACAGGAGGGGGTCTTCCATACAGAATCTCAAAAGGAGTAAGATTCAGCTTATAAGGGGTGTTACGTGCCCGAAAGAGTGCAAAGGGGAGGAGGGTCACCCAGTCCCCGCCAGTCTCTATTGCCAACTTTGTCAAAGTTTCTTTTAGGGTCCGATTTATTCTCTCAACCTGTCCTGAGCTCTGGGGATTATATTCGCAATGTAACTTCCATTTCGTCCCCAGAGCTTGGGCCAGCCCTTGTACAATCTGGCTCACAAAGGCAGGTCCATTATCAGAGCCCATAGTCACTGGCAGCCCATACCTAGGCACTATCTCCTCTAAGATCTTTTTAGCAATCACTATTGCTGTCTCTCCCTTAGTGGGGAAAGCTTCCACCCACCCCGAGAAGGTATCTACCAGTACCAACAGATAGCGGTACCCATACTTGCCTGGCCTTACCTCGGTGAAATCTATCTCCAAATGTTGCCCTGGCTTTTCCCCTCGGTACCTCGTTCCCGAGTGCTGCTTCTTCTCTGCCCTCATCAGCTGGCACGCTTTGCAGGCTTGAATTATCTCTCGTACAGTTACATTTTGACGAGGGAACCTCAGGCAGGCCATCTGGAGAAGTGTTAGGGTCTTTTTTTCTCCCAAGTGTGTAGTTGTGTGCAGGTGTTCACACAGGTGACGACCCAGGGAGGCAGGCAAGATCAGGTTGTTGTTTTGGTCTCGGTACCATCCATCTTGGTCATCTTTCTGGAGGGTGGTATCCTTGTTGATCCAGGCGAGATCGGGGAGGGAATATTCGGGAACTGGTGGCAAGGTCCCCATACCAGGGGGTGGAAGTCCCACGGCTAATATGGGGGCGGCATAGTCCCGGCTAGCCGCTTCTCGAGCGGCCGCATCAGCAGCACGATTGCCCAGCGCCTTAGGGTCTTCTCCCTTCTGGTGACCGGGGACATGTACTATAGCTACTGCCCGGGGTAGTTGGACAGCTTCCAAGAGCCTGCGAATCTCCGGCAGATTTTTGACCTCTTTTCCCTCAGCTGTCCGAAATCCCCTTTCTTGGTATATGGGACCTTGAATATGGGCAGTGCTGAAAGCATATCGGCTGTCAGTAAAAATGGTGACTCTCTTCCTTTTGGCTTGCTCCAGAGCCTGTATTAGGGCAATCAATTCTGCTTTTTGTGCAGAAGTGTTTGGGGGTAGTGTCTCAGCCCATATCGTCTGCCCTGAATCATCAACTGTGGCGGCTCCCGCCTTCCTTTGCCCATCTTTTACATAACTGCTCCCATCGGTGAACCATACTAGCTCACTGTTGCTTAGGGGTACATCAGTTAAGTCTTTTCGTGCCGCCAGGGCCTCAGCCAGTATCTCACTGCAATCATGGAGAGGGCTGTCCTTCTCTGGGTTGGGTAGGAGCATGGCCGGATTTAGGAAGCAAGGGGTCTGAAAACGCACCCGTGGGGCATCGAGCAGCAAGGCCTGGTAGTGTGTCAAGCGGGCATTGGAGATCCACTTACCCGGCGGCTGCTTTAAAACCCCTTCCACGGCGTGGGGGGTGTAAACCGAGAGTTGCTGTCCATACGTCAACTTGTCAGCGTCGCGGACGAGGAGGGCTGTAGCTGCAATGATGCGAAGGCAAGGGGGCCACCCAGCGGCCACCGGGTCTAATCGCTTCGAAAGGTATGCTACCGGCCGCTTCCATGGTCCCCATTGTTGAGTCAAGACCCCCTTTCCTATTTCTTGCTTTTCATCTATAAACAGCTGGAATGGCTTATTTGGGTTAGGCAGGGCAAGGGCTGGGGCTTCTAGTAGGGCCCGTCTGAGTGTCTGGAAAGCCTGTTTCATTGGCTCAGTCCAAGTCCACTTTGGGGTCTCTTTACTTCCCTCATATAAGGGCCGGGCCTTCTCAGCAAACCCCATAATCCACAGTCTACAATATCCAACAGTCCCCAGAAACTCTCTCACCTGGCGGGGGTTTTTGGGCTCTGGTATCTGCAATATTGTTTCTTTCATGGCCTGGGTTAGCCACCTTTGCCCCTGCCTGATCTTATACCCCAAATAGGTGACCTCTTGCCGGGCTATTTGTGCCTTCTTTGCGCTAGCGCGATACCCCAAGATGCCTAGGGTCTGTAATAGGTCCCCAGTGGCACGGCTGCAAGCTTCCTCTGTGGTTCCAGCCAACATAAGGTCATCTACATATTGTAGCAGAATGACCTCTGGGTGGCAAGCCCGATATTCGTAGAGGTCCTCACTCAGAGCCTCATTAAACAAGGTAGGGGAGTTCTTGAACCCCTGTGGGAGGCGGGTCCAAGTTAATTGTACTACTGGTTGGCCCTCCTCCTCAGTCCACTCAAAGGCAAATATCTCTTGGCTCTGGACTGCCAGGGGTAGGCTGAAAAAGGCATCCTTCAAGTCCAGCACAGTGTACCAAGTGTACTCAGGCAGTAAACTGCTCAGGAGGGTATACGGGTTAGGGACAGTTGGGTGTATGTCACTCACCCGTTTGTTGACTTCTCGCAGGTCTTGGACAGGTCTGTAATCTGTCCCCCCTAGCTTCTTCACCGGCAGTAAGGGGGTGTTCCAAGGGGATCGGCATCGCCTGAGAATTCCGGCCTCCATGAGCCGTCGAATGTGGGGAGTGATCCCCCGCCGAGCTTCTTGGCTCATAGGGTACTGTCTCACCCTCACAGGAACTGCCTCGGCCTTTAGCTCGATGACGACCGGATGTCTCTGTTTAGCTAGTCCCATTCCTGCTGTTTCTGCCCAGGCCAATGGATATTTATGGACCCACGGTTGTACATCTAGTGCTATGGTCTCTGAGGGCTTAGGCGCAAAAAGTCTGTATT